>NW_022589722.1:28861009-29088493 GCF_004348235.1 Phoca vitulina | reverse complement strand
GGGGAGCGGACTTCAGATCCTAAAGGAACACTTTAGTTCCCTCAGAACTATGACAGCCATGTGTCATCTGGTCTCTCCCCTAGCCCCGCAGCCCAGGCGGACCCTCCGCTGGTGGAATTAACGGTTCTTGCTTATTTCACAGGGTTCTTGTGGGGCCAAATGAATCACGCAGGCTGGGGTATTTTGGGAAATAGAAGGGTGAGAAATCCAAAGAATATTTTGAGAAACACAAGCAATCAGCCCTCTCGGATGCTAGCATTGATGATTAAGCCCTGGATTAAGTTGCAGAGCAAGCATGGATGGGGGACAGAATGGAGAGCCGAGAAGCCTTCTCACATAAAAGAATTTAATATTCGATAGCGTTGCCTTTGGGAGACAAGGAACCATGAAGGAGCAGCACAGAAAAAAACCAGCTTAGACTCATGCTTCCCATCTTTCACACGTGCTGAAAATAGAAATGGCTTATAAAGCAAATCAAATCTTAGGAAGACTGGCCAAAAATATAAGCGAATATTGACCACATCTCCGGAGGAATGGGATGTTTCCAAGCTTTAAAATTTAAGATTTTTTTAAAAGGAAAAGGAGAACAAGATTGACTATATTTTTAAAAAAATGGGGGGCGAATAGACAGGGAGAAAAACAGACTGACAACCAAATGAATGGCAAAGGGTTAATAAAAATAATCTATAATAAAACTATGCTCATTAATAAGAAAACCCTTAAACCAACTAGGTTTTTATTTTCTTTTATTTTGTAGAACTTGACAAAATGATACCAAATTTCATCTGGAAAAATAAACATGTGAGACTAGCCGGGAAATTCTAAGGAAAAACAAAAGTAATGAAGCAGGACTGGCTTTACCAGATGTTAAAACATATTATGAAAGTACAATAATTTTTTTAAAGTTTAGTACTGGAAAAGAACTAGACGCCCAGTCCAGCCCGGAGAACAGAAATCTGTGGAAACGTATGTGGGAAGTCAGCACGTGGGGGGGAGAAAAAGGAGGCATTGCATATCAGAGAGAAGAGGTGTATTAGTCAAAGCAGGGCATTGAGATAACTGGTAGTGAGCCATCTGGAAAAAATTAAGTTGAATCCCTACCTCACCCCTTATACCAAAATAAATTCCAGAAGGATCCAAGATTTAAACCACAAAGAAATCAAACCATAAAAACTCTAAAAGAAAACATAGGTGAAGTTATTTATAATCTTAGGGGGGAAAGATCTTTCTAAGCAGGATACCTGGAGGCCATAATAAAATTCATTTGAGGAAACAAATGAGTGAGAAATCCAAAGATTATCTTCAAAAAGACAAGAATACGCCCTCTCCAATATTAAAATACATGATTAATGGGGAACAGAAATGTCTTTCCTACATAAAACTAGCTCAAACCATGATAACACTGTCTTCTCCAGCTAATGACCAATGGAAGGAATGTTGAATAAAGACAATTGGGAGACCATGTAAGGGAAAATATAAGTTTAAACCCATTTTCACATAGACTGATGAATAAATTATCTATAAAGCAAATCAAATCCTCAAAAGACTGGCCAAAAATATAAGTGAATACTGACCAGCTCTCTGGAGGGATGAGAACCTCCCAGGCTTCAAAATGATTGAAGAAATCAAAAAAGGGAAGGAGAACTGATACAACTATTTTTTTAAAATATCTTCTGTACCCAAAAAATCAAAGTTAAAAGAGTAAGACCACATAAAAAAATGTAAGTTTCTGAGTGAAGAAAAAAAGTATAAACAAAACCACGATGAAAGCCTACACAGGGAGTGACATTCCATGGGATTAATTGCTTTAATTTAGAAAACGCTCATACCAGTGAGGAAAAGACTCAAAACCTAACAGGAAAAGGGGCAAAAGCTGTATATGAAAAGGAAATGCCCAGAAAAAGGATTTAAAATGAGCAACAGCTATATGGAAAATATTCAACCTCACTCATAATTAAGACACATGAGTGAAAATGAGAGGATGTTCTTTTTTTAACCTGTCATATTAGCCAAGACTTTAAAGTTTGAAAATACCCAAGCTTCTGAAGAAATACTCATTCTCAAACACTGTTAGTGGAGATACAGATTGGTCTAGTCCATTCCTCTTGACGGCTGTATAATACTTCACGGTTGGACATAGCAAAATTTATTTACCCAGTCCTCATTTATAGACATTTAGAGTTGCTGGGTTTTTTCCCCAAGTTTTAGGTATACAAAGCAGTACTGTGATGAACATCCTTGTACATACGTCTTTGTACACATTTGTGAATATATTTGTGGGAACGATTCTCAGCAATGGAATTGCTCAATGGACCTTTGCGTTAAAACATTGATATACGTTACCAAATTGCCTTCCCACAAGGTTGCGGCAATTTATACTCTGGCCAATTGTGCGCGCCAACGTCTGTGTCCTGTACCTTCTCCAACACCAAGAATTACAAGATTTACATTGTCTTGTTAAGTATGTTACTAAAAAAAAAAAAAAAAAAGATGAGAGGAACAGGATAGGAATGGATGGGTATTACCAACCGTGATATAAACGTAAGAAATTTTTCTCAGTTCTGCCTTTGCCACTTACCTACCATGATATACTTGGCATGCCCCTTCCCCACTCTGGGCCTCAGTTTCCCCATCTGTAAAATAAGAGGACTGAAAGAGAGTGACTTTTTTTTTTTTAAGATTTTATTTTTTTATTTGTCAGAGAGAGCGAGCACAAGTAGGGCGAGCAGCAGGCAGAGGGAGAGGGAGAAGCAGGCTCCCTGCTGAGTGGGGAGCCCGACTCGGGACTCGATCCCAGGACCCCGGGATCATGACCTGAGCTGAAGGCAGACACTCAACCAACTGAGCCACCCAGGTGCCCGAGAGTGACCCTTTTTTTTATTTTTTTAGATTTTTTATTTATTTTTTATTATGTTATGTTAATCACCATATATTACATCATTAGTTTTGATGTAGTGTTCCATGATTCATTGTTTGCATATAACACCCAGTGCTCCATGCAGAACGTGCCCTCTTTAATACCCATCACCAGGCTAACCCATCCCCCACCCCCTTCCCCTCTAGAACCCTCAGTTTTTTTTTCAGAGTCCATCATCTCTCATGGTTCATCTCCCCCTCCAATTTCCCCCACTTCGTTCTTCCCCTCCTGCTATCTTCTTCTTCTTTTTTTTTAAACATATAATGTATTATTTGTTTCAGAGGTACAGGTCTGTGACTCAACAGTCTTGCACAATTCACAGCACTCACCATAGCACATACCCTCCCCAATGTCTATCACCCAGCCATCTCATCCCTCCCACCCCCCACCACTCCAGCAACCCTCAGTTTGTTTCCTGAGATTAAGAATTCCTCATATCAGTGAGGTCATATGATACATGTCTTTCTCTGTTTGACTTATTTCGCTCAGCATAATACCCTCCAGTTCCATCCACGTCCTTGCAAATGGCAAGATCTCATTCCTTTTGATGGCTGCATAATATTCCATTGTATATATATACCACATCTTCTTTATCCATTCATCTGTCGATGGACATCTTGGCTCTTTCCACAGTTTGGCTATTGTGGACATTGCTGCTATAAACATCGGGGTGCACGTACCCCTTCGGATCCCTACATTTGTATCTTTGGGGTAAATACCCGGTAATGCAATTGCTGGATCATATGGTATTTTCAACTTTTTGAGGAACCTCCATACTGTTTTCCAGAGTGGCTGCACCAGCTTGCATTCCCGAGAGTGACCCTTTTTAAACCTACTCACCAAATGACAAGGAATTGATCTTACCTGCGAGAGTCTGCAGTGGCAGGGGCAGATGAGAGGCAATTTCTGTGCACGCTTCTCTCCTACATACCAGAGACACAGTCACATGAGGGGCTCCAGCATGGCCCAGCCCAGCGAAGACCAGCCTGGGTCGCATTCCCCAGCTGTGGCCAAGGAAGGTCGGGAAGCCAATTTCCACTCTGTTGGAAAAGTGGGTTTTTTCTGCCAGGAGGCAGGCTGGACCCCAGGGCTGCCTTTCTTGCGGTCTCAGGTGTGGGCCATACAGCATTGATCTGGTCACAGCCCTTGCTCAGAAACCATCCATGGCTCCCCATTACCTGCAGGAGTAAAGCTAAACCCTTGGACTGAGTCTAGCCTTGAGGTTCCAGGTTCCAACCCCATCTCCTTCTATGGTCTGGCCAGATACACAGTCTCCACTCCCAAAAAACTATGCCTTGAACATGCACCTTATCTGGTACTTTTTCCTCCTCTGTGTTTTGTTCACCTGCAAAGTTCTCCCGTCCATCTCTAAAGACTTCCTCTGCATGATTATAAGCCCTTGCACATAATCTACAGTGTGTAATCTGGTCTAAGAATCAAGGACATAGGATCGACAGGGAAAATCGACAAGCCTTCACCAAAGCCTTCTGGCTTGGTGACTCTTCAAGAAAAAAATAAAAGCATACCTATCCAAAGTAGGGCACAGTGTAATTACAGTCACTCTGGGTATGTATATATGTGTGAAAAATAAGACCGAAGGAAATACAGCACGCCCAAACCCTCTTCTCTGGAAGTATCTCCATAATGATAACAGGGATAGTGATGATGATGATGGTAGCTCACATTTACAGTGTATGTGTGTGATTTTCATGATGGGAGAAACAACTGCTGTTTTTAGCACATTAGAGTCATATCGCTGTAGATGGACAATTGGTTTCATGCAGTTAAAGGCAGGTTCTGGACACAGGCGCTTGAGGTCAGACCCCTCACCCCCACCTTCCCCTGGCCAGTCCAAGCTTCCACGGCTAACTGGCAGCAGGGTGGCGGTTAGGAGACTGGACCCTGGAAATCAGACTAGCCCTGCCCTTGCTGTATGCCTGTACATGGTTCCTTCCTCTGTGCCTCGGTTTCCCCATCCATAAGATGGCCATCACAGCAGAGTGCCCACCTCCTCCGCAGACAAGTTTGAGAATGAAATGGGATGCACGAAGAAAAATGTTGAACCCAAGGCCTGGCCCATAGTAGGTGCTCACTAAGTAGGCGCTCTGGCCCTAATGATTATTCTTACTATTTGTTATGAATTTGTTGGGGGATGCTCAAAGGCCGCAGACAGGCAGTCCCCTCAAATAAGTACTTATTTAGAAGTCCTCTGGACGGAGGCCCAGAAAACCAGCATGTTAAAAGGATAAATAGTCTCCGAGCGCGCTGACAAAGTCTGGGACGAGGGGGAGGGGACTGGGCACAAGGAAGGGTTAAGCCTCAGACAATGGGCGCCGTCTGAACTAACCAGGGCCGCTCCTTTGAGTCGTGAGAAGAGCTATTTTCTTGTTTAAAGCCTTAAAGAGCTATTAAGTTGGGCAAATCACTGGTAAAACAGCTGGAAACCTAAGTAGCAATTTAAACAGCCCACGGCTCTTCCATCCCGAGGTGGAATCCGCGGGCCCGGGCCCTACATTGTCTGGACTAAGAGGATTGAGCGGACCTCTCCCTCCGCGGGCTCTTTATTGAGCAAATCCACAATTTCTACCCTCCTCCTCCTCCTCTCTCCCCCTTTATTTTCCAGGGAGCAGACGGAACTCTGATTTTCCCTTCTTTCTCCCCCAGCCCAGAGTCCGCCCACTCTTCCTTTATGCTGCAAGCAATGAAGGCCTCGCCTCGCGGAGCCCCCGCGCACCAATGGGCCCGTAAATAAAACATGTTTCATTGATCAACTTCAAAAAGTCTTCGGCGGGGCGGGGCGGGGGCGGGGGTGGTCTCGGGCCGGCCGGGGAGGGGAGGGTGCGGAAGCTGCGGGGACCGCGGGCACCGAGTCTGCTGCTGTCCCCCCACCCCCCCGGGGCGCGATGCCGCAGGCAGCTGCCTCCACAGGAGGCTCCCACCATTCACCCTCCGCATTCACCCTCCGCGGACAGAAAGGAGGGCTGGGTTGCTTTAAATGTTTCCTTTTATTTTCCCTTAATCTCCCCACAAATAAAAATTGGGGCCAACCAAACAGAGCTCTGGCCTTAAAGCAAGTCCCCCACCAGGAAAATGTGGCCGCCAGCTTCCACCTTCCATGGTATTCATTCCAGCAACATCCGAGCCCCTGAGAGCCCCCCCCCGGGGGGGGGGCATGGGGGACTCAGTCAGGATCATGGGTGGCCGGCCCTCGGTGGACCCCGACTGAGGGACAAGGCACTGGAGCCCACAGACAGTTGAATCCCTGTCTTCAGCAAAAGCTCAGGGAGCACCTACTATGTGCTGGGAATCTCTATTGGTTCGTTTTATTTTTACGGATTTTGTTGTTGTTGTTGTTGTTGTTGTTGTTGTTAATTGCAAAAGCAGTGAATGCCGATTGCAAAACTAGTCAATGATACACCATGGGTACACGGTAGAAAGTAAAAGTTCCCACCGGGACCCTCCTATCCCACTCCAGGGAGGAAATTGATGTTAACACTCAGATGTAGCTTTTTGAGACTTCTTTATACAAATACAGGCGCACACAAGCAGAGAGCAATTTTTGGTTGTGTTTTTGCAAACACAGCTTCACAAACCCATCCTGTTTTTAAACTTGCTTTTGTCACAATGTAGCGGGAAGTTTTTTTCCAGAAGCTCTTCAGTGGTTGCATATTAATATTCTGTTGTGTCCGCGTCGTGATTGACTCAGCCATTACCCTGCTGAAAGCTGTTTGGATTGTTTTCCAGTTTTCCTTGTCTATAGCAAGTACCTCTGTAGATTCCTGGGTGGGCAACTGTTGTCTCAAAAGTTGTTGCATTTTATTTTATTTTTCCTTTTTTATAGGACACGTGGATGAAGTTGCATTATATAGGTTAATCTTCACTATTCAACTCCATACATTTTATGCAGGTATATATCTGCGTAATCCCACCCTGACCAAGATATGGAACATTTCTGGCACCCCCAGAAGTCTCCTTTGTGCGCCCTCCCAGTCAATCCCCCAAACCTAGAGGTGAGGAAGGAGACTTTCAAGTTTTGACAGATAAGCCCTCCATAAGTACTGCTCCAATTTACCTCCCGCAACAGTGTCCCGGACTGCCTGTCTCCCAAAAACCTCTTCAGCTCTGGGTGTTATTGACCTTTGTCTTTTTGCCAATCCCCTTGACCTAGGTGACCCCTTTGATGGGAGTGGAGCCAGACTTCTTTTTCTCCAGCAGTACCCTCTGCTTTAGAAATTCCCCCCCAACCCCCGTAAATTGCCAATTCACATCCTTTGCACATTTACTCCAGTCCCTCAAGAATTCATTCTCTTGGCCACCTGGAAGCTTGGGATGGGTCTGAGCTCCTTCCCCTCCCCGCACCCGGCTTCACATTTCCAAATTCTTTACCCTGTTAGTTAAAGAAGAATTTAAGTGTCCTCCTATGTTTGCTTCCAGGTACTCACCTTGCGGTGTTTTTACCCTGAAACACCTTGGAGTGTCACTTAGCCTCCCTGGGCCTCAGTTTCACCATCTGTGAAATGGGGATAGTCACACCTCGTGGCAAGGGTGTTTTGGGAATGAAGGGAGGTTGTGACCAGCTGGGGGTATTGAGAATTGGGTGAATGGTAGCAGCAAGAAAGGTGACCAGCCCGAGCCTTTACCAGATTCTTCCAGCCCTTTGTCTGGTTTCAAAATGGAGCCCCCAGAATGGAATTCCTGTCACAAAAGGGCAAGGAATGATCGGGGATCTAGAGGCTCTTGGGTCCACAGTGGTGAGGACCCCAAAGTTTACTTGAAACCAGTTTTTTCAAATCCTTGTGGCCAAAAAGGGTCTAGGCTGTTCTTCAAAGAATGTCCCAGAGAAGCTTAATAGGTGCCTCACAATTAAAATAAAGGAGGTGAGGGAATGTGGTCAAACCAATATGAAGCACACGGGGCCAAGCAAGGACATAGGACGTCTCTGCTGCAGGATCTCCTAGAGCCCTTAATAAAGGCTCATAGCTGGGACGATTCTCCAAGAGGACAAGATGTGTATAAAGTGAGGTCGTTCCCAAGTGGATTTGACCCTGGACTCCCCAGAGTAGCGGGCTTTTGCTCTCAGAGAGAACCACCTGCAAAGAAGACTCAGGGTAGGGTTAAACAAATGCCTTGACCCTATTCATAGCATCCCACCCAGGCCAGAGGGATCTTTCTAGAACACAAATTTTCCAGGTCATTCCCTTGCCTAGAGCCCTCCCCTGGCCCCCCACCACCTTCAGGATAAAGCTGGAGCTCCTGAGGAACCAGACTGTCCTCCCTTGCCCACGCCTTTGCCTCTTGGCCCGAGGAACCTACGTGCAGCTGTCTCTGTTTCTCGGGATGTTTTGCACCGTTCCTCCACTTGGAAAGCTCTTCAGCTACCAGCCCCCTGTTGAACTCCTATTCATCTGACAAAACCCGACTTACCTCCTCTGTGAAATTTTACCCTCACACATGCCCTCTTCCCCATCCCAGCAGGCCTGCTGCTTTGACCTTAAAACTGCACCTTGTACAGGACTCTCTCAGAGGTAACTATTTCTATCCCTGACTAGACTCTAACTCTAAACTCCTGCAGGACAGAAACTGTGCCAAGAGCAGTGTTCAGCATAGCTCAGCTACGCTCAGCTCAGCAAGAACAGTGGGTGCTTGGTAAATGTTTGTTGAATGGCTGATTGCATGTCACTCTAACAGAATGTCACCCCCAAAAAAGCACAGTGGTTTCAGAGTACTGGTTTGATGATGTGACTTTCTTCTCACCAAGCTCTGTGGTTGATTATCCAGTACCAAAAACTCAAAAAGGAAGTTAAAGCCCAGTCACTGGTTTGGCAGGAAAGGGACAGCCAAAAATGCCACTGTCCCTCAGGCTCCAGTGAGGTGACATCCTTCAGCAAGTCCTTCCTGAGTATGGTGACAGAGGACAGCATCCCTTTTCCTCTCCCCGACACCCTTGGGGGATGGCATTCTCCCTGCTCTTCAAGGCCTAGTGTCAGTGCCACCTCTTCCCAAAAGCCCTCCAGGAGGCATATAGCAGGCTCTGGGCAGAGGTTTTTTTTTCTTCTTACTTCTCTCCTAGAGTGGATATCTGCTGTGCCCCTTCTGGCTCTGGCACGTCCTTTGGAAAACCCCCAGCCTCCTCTAGCCTGCAGTCTGGTGGGTCCGTCAGGCAAGGCATCCAATCCACCCTGGCCAAGGTGGGCAGGGGATCCTATCTTGACCTGCTAGACTCACTCCTGGGAACTTGAATCTTGACACAAGGACAGAGATCTGTGGAGCCGATTCATCTTGGGCCCGGAGAGCATGGCCCTCTTTCCTGCTACCTGAACTCTTAAGCTGCCTTGTCCTGTTTTTTCTGAGGTCTGTGTTTTAGGTTGTCCCTTTTTCTTCCCCCCAAAGGTACCCACCTCGTTGCAACAGGTCTCGTGTACTTGAAGTTATCGAGACTCACATTCTGTCACTTGCAACTGTGCTCCTCATTTTCAAGCCATGCTTGTCGCCTGCAACCCATGCTCTTCATCCCACCCAGGTTGGCATCCCCCCTACTCTTCTTTACATCTGTTTCTTGGCACCCTATCCTGTCTAAAATTTATATCAGTATTTATTGAGTGCCAGCTGTATGCCAACAACCATGCCAGGAACTTTATATGTGTCATCTGGTTTCTCCCTCGCTGAGCCCCTGTGATGAGAGCTTTTCATTCTCCTTTCACATATGGTGAAGCCGAAGTTCAGAGAGGCTGAGGAATTTCCTTGAGGGCACACAGCCAGTTACGTAGTTGTGTCCACGCAGGTCTAAAACCAGTTCATGTGGCCCGTTGCAGGAGACCTGCAGTATAGCAAAGAGAAACAAGGGTAGATTTGGGGAAACAGGGCCCTCTGGCTGGAGTCTTGGCTGCTTCCTGTCAAATTCATGTGCGAGTCTCCCTCTCCAGCCTGAGCTCATCATGAGCAGGGACCACGTCTCTTCCTGTGTCCCCAGCCTCTGTCATCCTTTCTTTCCAAATGAAAGGCATCTTCCTCCATCTCTGTGGGGCGCCAGCATAACTGAGTACCTCTTTTTTCTAACAACTTAGGCAGGACCAGCACAGCTTGGGGACTAGGGCGTGGTGAGAAGGGTGCTTAATTTTCTTGGACTCGGTTTCTCCATCTGCAAAATGGAGGATATAAAACACCTGATCTCAGCCTTCGACTATGAGGATCAAACAAGATGATGGGTGTGAATGAGTCTGGTAAGCTGGAAAGTCCCGCACAAACACCCATTGTCACTATCAGCATGGCCTGCCCTGTGAGACTAGTTACCAAAATGCTCAACTGACCTTGGGGGCAGAGCCAGAGAGCCCAGGTCCCCTGGTCAAGCCCTCTCAGGCCAGCTTTCTTCACTCCCCCAACATTCCTGAGAGATAAGACTGCCAGGCAAGAATGCCATAATGGCTCATTGTACACGGGGAGCCGCGTCCATCTGCAGCCTGGCGTGGGAGGCTGTGGGAGACCTTTATCATGGTCACACAAGCCCCTCCTCCTTTGTGTTAGGGACATTCTTGAATTGAACTAGACCAGGCCTGGGACCCGAGAAGGGCTGGCACCTGCCATTAAATAACCACCCAGGGCAAGGGCCCCGAGGGTGGGAAAGCCATCATGGGTCTCTGGACCCAGAGCCCTTGACTTCTTTTTGGACCCTAGGAGACCCACCCTGGGATGTCGCTGACCAGCACCAGTGTCTCCTGATTGTATATCACCGCTGCCACCAGCCAGCCCAAAGAAAACGTTTGAGGGGATTCCAGAGCCATTCCTACTCTCTGCGCCTCCTCTGCTGGACCACTTGCTGGGCACTGGCGTCAGAAGGCAGGGAAGGGGACTAGTGACCCCTAATTCACTCACGGGGTCCTCGCTCTGCACCAAATATTAACGCTTCTGCCCTGTCTGAAGCTGTGAGGCCCTTGCCTGGCTTCCTGATGGTTCTGCGTCCTTGGAGGACTGTATGGTTTGGGTTTTGAGGGTTGCTTGCAACTCAGGCAGGTAGCATCTTGGGCAGCAGCCCCGGGAAGAGTGCCGGGCAGTGACCCCAACAGGCAGAGGAGATTGAGAATATGGAGAGGGGTCCACAAGTTCAAGAAACACTGAGGAGGTGACATTGACAGGTCATGTTAACACCTTTCTGAGAAGCAGTTTGGCAATACATGTAAGGAGACAAAACCTGTTGACTCCCTTCCACCCAGTTATACCACCTCCAGGTTTATTTCGAAGAGATGATCAGAGACAGGCAAAGATTTAGGTACAGGGATGCTCCGCTCAGTATTGTTTATAACAGCAAAAAATTAGAATCAGCTTAGACTGGTTAAGTAAGTTATGGTGCATCCTTGCAACGAAATACTATATAGCCAGTTTTTTAAATTCCATTTTAAAATAAGATTTAATGCTCATGGTTCTGAATGAAATGAGAGAAAACAGGTTGTAAAGCCCTGTGTGTGGAATGAAACTCGAAAAGCACACTGAGCAAAAGAAGTCAGAGGAGAGACTGGCTCATTATGCATGATGCCATTTTTACAAAGTTCTAAAACAGGTGAATTTGACCCGTAGTCCAAGACATCAGACCCGTGGTTGCCTGAGTTCGGAGGGTTAGGGTAATTGATGGGAAGGGCAAGTGGAGATTTGGGGAATATGGTAAATGTTCTTTATTTTGATTGTGATGGAAATTACACAGGTGTGTACATTCGTCAAAACTCACTGAATGGTGCAGCATCTGCGGAACATTATGGCAGTTTCTCAAAAATTAAATATAGAATTCCCGGGGAGCCTGAGTGACTCAGTCGGTAAGCATCTGCCTTCGGCTCAGGTCATGGTCTCGGGGTCCTGGAATCGAGCCCCGCGCCCGACTTCGGGCTCTCTGCTCAGCGGGGGGAGCCTGCATCTCCCTCTCCCTCTACCTGCTTGTGCTCTCTCTCTCTCTGTCAAATAAGCTATCAAATAAATAAATTACATCTTTAAACGTAGAATTTCCATATGATCCAGCAATTCCACTCCTAGGTGTATATACCCCAAAAGGATTGAAAACAGGGACTCAAACCAATATTTGCACACTCATGTTCATAGCAGCATCATTCAAGGTAGTTAAAGGTGGAAACATCCCAAAAGTCCATCCACAGGTGAACAGATAAACAAAATATGCTATATACTAAGAAAAAAAATATATCATTTTGGCCTTAAAAAGGAATAAAATTCTGATCATGATACAACACGGATGAATCTTGAAAAATTATGCTAGGGGTGCCTGGGTGGCTCAGTCGTTGGGCGTCTGCCTTCGGCTCAGGTCATGGTCCCAGGGTCCTGGGATCGAGCCCCGCATCGGGCTCCCTGCTCAGCGGGAAGCCTGCTTCTCCCTCTCCCACTCCCCCTCCTTGTGTTCCTGCTCTCGCTATCTCTCTTTCTCTGTCAAATAAATAAATTTTAAAAAAAAGAAAAATTATGCTAAGTAAAATAAGCCAGACACCAAAGGACCAATATTGTATGATTCCATTTATATGAGGCACCAAAATCGTAGAGACAGAAATTAGAATCGTGGGTGCCAAGTTCCGGGGAAAGGGGAGAATGCAGAGTTAGTGTTTAATGGGGACAGGGTTTGGGAAGATGAAAAATTTCGGGAGACAGATGGTGGTGAGGATCGCACAACAACGTAAATGTACTTACTGTCACTGAACCGTACACTTAAAAATGGTCAAAATGGTAAATTTTGTTATGTATATTTTACTACAAAAAAATTTTAACTCAACAAACCATGCACTTAAACTGGTGCATTTTCTTTTACGTGAAGTATGCCTGTATAAAAATAATTTGAATACAAATTTAAAAGAGACAAACACAGAGGTCGGAAAAATATGCTATATGTGTACCATGATCTTAATTTTATTTTTTAAATGTATACACTCACAGAAAAAAGACTGGAAGGAATCTAGGAAAAGATTCATTGTCATCCTCTCTGGGTCTTGCCTGTGTTGAGCAGAGAGAACTTTTAATATGGAAAAAGTGTGCATTTTAGGTAAAAGGTGTTCTTGCACAAATCAGCATTTGCAGGGCATGGGATGAGAACATACTCATGCCCGAATGTGAAGCACACCCAAGCCCACGTCTGTCACACGATGCTGTTTAAATATTGTTGGCGGCACAGGTCATCCTGGTGGGGGACTCAGAACAGGCTCCGCTCTAGTTAAAAAAAAAAAAGAATTCTAACAGAATTTAAAGATCAAGTCCACTCCATGACTCTCTGAGCCAGACTTCTCATCTTGGCATGGTGGCTCCTTTTGAGATTCAGGTCCTGGTCCAAGTATCACCTCCTGGGAAAGAGCTCCGTTGACTGCCCTCCGCCTACAGTGCCCCCACCCCACCGTCAGTGTATCCCACCGCCAGGCCTCAGCCCCCCGCATAGCCCTCATCACTATCTTAGGCTTTTTTTGTTTCTGGTTTCTTGTTGTCTGCCTCCCTCAAATGGATCGTGAGCTCCAGGAGGGCAGGAATCCAGCCTGACCAGCTCACTGCTGTATCCCCAAGACCTAGAACAGTGTCTGGCACAGAGCAGGTGCTCAATAAACATCCTTTGCACGACTGGACTACCGGGCCACCGTGTTTCAATGCTGACTCTGTACCCGGGACTTTACAAGTATGATCTTAGGAGATTCTCAAGTGTTCTTGGTTTTACTAATGAAGATCCTGAGCCACAGAGCTGCTATGGCTTGTCCAAGGCCACACAGCAAATAGGTGACAGTGCATGGATTCAGGTCCTGATCTGCCAACCCTCTGCTCTTGCCCTCTACTCCACTGCTGATCATCTAAGACTGCAGGTCAGAGGGAGGGTCAAGGGACTCTAGACAGGAAATCAGGAGCCCACAGCTTCCTCTTATCCTGACTCTGATTGGCTGGATGACCAAGGGCAACATTTCCCATTCATTCATTTATTCATTAATTCATTCCTGTGTGGCCTTGGGCAAGTCACTGAACCTCTCTGGGTTATACTCCACACCCATAAATGAGGATAATAGCACCTACCTCATCTGGTGATTGTGGAATTACATGAATTAATATATGCCAAGTGTTCAGAACAAGGCCTGGATGTGTCATTTGTCAATGGTGTCAGTTCATGGAGACACCCCCAACCCCATGCATTGATTAAGCAGGACTCCTTGGTTTCAAGAGACAGAAACCAACATAATTGTCTTAAGAGCAGAAGGGATGACTCAACCAGGCCCTCAACACTGTCAGGTCCCTCCTTTCCCCTCCCCTCTCCTTCTCTGCTCTCTCTCTTCTCTTTCCCTCCTCATCTCTCCCCTCTGCTTCTCTCCAACCGGTGGATCCATTCTCTCAGGCCAGCTGTCTACACCATGGCAGAACCACATGACTGGCAGCTCTGGACACACCCACCCTCACTGCTCCATGCCCGCATAGGAAGCAGTCACACTCACCAGCCCATTTAGAGACTCCCAGGGAAGGCATCTGATTGGCTTAGTCACAAATCCTTGCCCAGACCAATTACGTGCTTGGGGGCATGGGATGCAAGGAAAGGCCCATCCTGAGCCACCTGTTCACTACTGGGCCTTGGCGTCTGGAAAAGATACTAGATGATGGGAAGTCTAACTAACCTGCTCATCTTGACCTAAGGAGGAGACAGATCTATTAACCAATAAGGTCCAGGTTTCAAAGCTGAACCAGTACCCATGGTGGGGGATCATGGAGGGCCAAAAGGCCCCGGATCACCCACTCTGAGCCCCTGAGCACAGGGGTCTGACTGGCCAGTCCAGCTTCCCTATGGGGCACAGAGGATGAGAAGGCCAGGAGAAAGTGGGCAGCTGGATTCACTCCCCAAAACCCCGAGCCAAACAGGGCAGCTCTGAAGACAGGGCATCTGAGCCAAGCATTGAGTCTGGGTCTGCCAAACACATGGATGGGAAGGGCATTAGGAGAGGAGGGAAGGGAGCAGGCTGCAGCTCAGAGGTGTGAGGCACCATGGAGTGGACAGGAAGCATGGGAATCTACCAGGCAGGGGGTTGAGGATGAACAGGTCTGCAGGGCCCCATCTCCTGGGGTCTCGGTGGATTTTGTTCTGTAGGCACAAGGAGTGGAGAGGTCAGGTCAGCCTTTGGAAAGCTGATTCCGGGCCAGCCTGGAGGGATGAGTTTGAGCCTCTGTGGAGTCACTCGGGTGAGAGCTGGTGTTGTCTCAACAAAGTCAGTGGCTGAAGGGATAGAGATGAGAGGTCACGAATATAGAGCTGACAAGGCTTGGTGTGGGTGGTGAGGAGAGAAGAGAGAGGTGCTACTCCAGAGGCAAGGAGCCCTGAGGGGACGTGACCTGGGCAGTGGGGTTAGAGGGGCCTGAGGGGGTGGCAGATCTGTGAGGCTGGGCCTCAGTTTCCCCATCTGTAAAATGAGGGGTGTGGGCTGGGCCACCTCTAGGATTCATTTGCATGGGGTGTGGGGTGTGCAGGTGAGTCATATGATCCCTCACTTTCCACTTCTACTCAACCCCTTCCCAGAAATGAAGTACCGCTATGCTACATGGGGAAAATATTTTTTGCGCCTGTTAGAAAGATGAGAGAGCATAAAGTTCAGCCCCATGAATTAGGAACTGTTACAGTCTGTCTGGCCGCTATGTAAAAACCACTTTTCTCAATATCAAAGCCAAAAAAGTAAAACTTTGTGCCTTATAGAGAGGAGTACCCTAATGCCCTTTGAGCCTTTGAGAGGGTTTTATTAACAGGTAGTGGTTAAGAGTGTGTCATCGAGAGTCACGCAGACCTCAGTTCAGATCCCGCCTCAACATTTGCTAGCTCTGTGGTCCCAGAGAAGTGGCCTGAGTCTCTGTTTTTTTAGGTGTAGAGTGGGGGTGGTGGTAGTCTCAGCCTGTCAGGATGAAATGACACAGTGCACAAGACACTGAGCACAGTGCTGGGTACTCAGGGACACTAGATACACAGTAGCTATTGTAACACATGGGGGAGGAGGCAGCAGGGAGGACAGGATATGCTGTGTGCCCAAACTCAGGTGGGTTATTTCAGGGGAGTCTCTGGACCGTGAGCTGGAGATGCCCAAGGTCCTGGGGACTGAGACCCTCATTTGACAGCTGGGGGCTTGAGCCAAGAAACCCAACTTGTGGGGCCCAAGGTCATGGAGCGATTGCAAAAGAGATTCTCCTCAAAGGTCTAAAGAAGTGTGCAACATGGGGGCATCTGGGTGGGTCAGTCAGTTAAGCGTTTGACTCTTGATTTCAGCTCAGGTCGCGGTCTCAGGGTTATGAGATCGAGCCCTGCATCAGGCTCGGCACTGGGCATGGAGCCTGCTTAAGATTTTCTCTCTCCCTCTCCTGCTGCCCCTCCCCCCTTTCCCTTTATTAAAAGAAAGTGTGCAACATGAGGGGGGATTATTATGAAACCCCTTATTTTTAATAAGAAAGAACAACAAAGCTTCTAAAGTCTTGGAATGACATTTTATGCTCACAGAGAACTTTATTTTCTCAAAGAGCTTTCACAACTGTTATTAATCAAGAGACTTCTTCTTGAGGAAGTTTTCTTTTTAAAGTAAGGTATTCTTTTGCTGAGGACTGGAGTCAGCAGGAACACCCCGGTGGCAGGGGCTGTGTGTGCACTGGAAGGAAGCCTCCTCTGCCTTCTCTCTTCCTGGGACATCTATGAGGTGTCACCAGGGGGAGCCAAAGGGCCCCAGAGGAGAGCCCCCCCCCTGCCCAGCTTCCCCACCTGGCAGAGAGGATGGGGTTGGCCAGGAGGGCGTGGGCAGCTGGATTCACTCCCCCCAAACCCCATCAAATAGCCAAAAAATCTTTATCCACTCCCTGGAGCGATGTGAATTCTTGGTCAAGTGATGTCTGTCTTGTTTCTTTGTTCATTCGTTCAACAATAATTTCTTAGGCCCGAGCAGGGGGCTGTGACCCCAGATGCAGATGGGGGGTGAGCCCCGCCTTCAGGAACCCCAGTTTGGGAAGAGGCAGACGTGAAACCCAAGGTGAGCCTGACTGTGATGGGACAGCCCCCAGGTGTGTAGGAGCCCAGAGGAGGCCCTACACCCAGCTATGGGACAGGAGTTGAGGGTGTGTGCAGAGAAGAGGTGAGCTCTGTGAAGAAGGACGTGAAGGGTGCTTCCGGCAGAGGCAAAGGTTCAGGGGTGTGGGAGCAGGATGTCTGTGGGGGCCTGTGGTTACACAAGGCTGGGACTGCTCCGGGTGCCTTGTTAGCTGCCCAAAGCGTTCAGGGCTTGCTTGGAAGGTGATGGGGAGTTATGGAGTGTTCCCTCCCAAAGTGACTGTTGGAATCATCCCTGAGCCTCCACTCTCCTAGCTCAGTTTCCAGAGGCTCCGAGATGCCCCTGGCTGGAGTCCAGGCATACATGTTCTCACCCGGCCAGCCAGGTCCACCACACAGATGCTGCCGTCTCTGTGGGCAGCTCTCCACCATGTCACCATCACACATTTGCAGTGCTTTAGAGTTTGCAAGGTCCTTCGAGAACACTCACTCCTTGGTCCCCACCTTCTTCAGTGGACCTTGGCACATTCTCTCGACCATCAGGAAAATCTCCTTCTCATATTTTGTGCCCAACTCTAGGGTCTAGGATGCCTCCCTAGCCACCCCAGGAGCAGATGTAACCAACTGTTTCTCTGCCACGGCCTTTAGCACATTCACGGAGACTTACACGTGTGTCTCTTCTCCATCCCCGTCCCCTGCTCCCTGGCTCCTCTGCACAGACCACAGTCTCCTCCCGGAAGGAGCCATGTTTTGTCCATCTGCCCACCTTACAGGGGTCAGGCTGGGGACAAGAACTCGATATGAGTAAGAGCTGCCCCCAGATTGTGGGGGTCACAGTCTAAACAGCTATCACACTGCATCCATTCCCTCCTTCATCTAGAGGGACTGAGCCTGCTGCCATCAAGCTTGGAAGGCACCTGGCCAGGAGCGAGGTGCCCCTGATGAACAGGCACTTTTTTAAAAAAAGATTTTATTTATTTATTTATTTGACAGAGAGAAATATAGCAAGAGGGAACACAAGCAGGGGGAGAGAAAGAGAGAGAAGCAGGCTTCCTGCCAAGCAGGGAGCCCAATGTAGGGCTCGATCCCAGGACGCTGGGATCATGACCTGAGCTGAAGGCAGACGCTTAACGCCTGAGCCACCCAGGCGCCCCTGAAGAGGCACTTTAAAAGACGTCGTTTCTGGTCAGTTAGAGGCCCCACAAAAGGACCTCGCCCTCAAACTCACATCGCTTGCCCTTGTCACTGATGCACAAGACAATGTGTGTTTCTAAGGGAGCTTTCTCCCCCAGAAACAAAAACCACACAATTGGGAGGAGGACAAAATAAAGCCTATAAAGATAAGGGGGTCCCCGAAATTAAGCTACCAGCTAGGAGTGACCATGCAGAAGGAAATGTCTGGAGTGACAAGGCTAAGGCTTGGAGGAGGCAGAGAGCAGCACCTCCCTCCCCTCTTATTCCTGGACAGCCATAGCTGGCCCTTTCTGGTCCCCCAAGTTGGGGACCCTTTGCCTCAGCCACCAGGCCAGTGTCACGAGCTATTTGTGATAGGAAGTCAGGTTGGGAGTGAGGGTGGCTGGACACAGATTTAACTTTTCAGAATTGCAGTGATTGTCTACAGAAGACCATGTGAGTGTGTATGCAGGAATTTGTGTCTGTGAGGATGTGTATGAGTGTGTCTGTATGCCTGAGGGGGTGTGTTGGGAGGGGTGTGTTGGGAGGGGTGTGTGTGTGTGTGTGTGTGTGTGTGTGTGTTGGGGGCAGGGAAGGGAGCTGGTATGGAAAGGAAAGCTAGGCGCAGACCCAGGCGGGCAGAGTGGACAAAAAGAGGAAGGTCTTGTCTTTGAGTCGGGCCTGGAGAGCAGGAGAAGAAAAAAGGAGCTCTTATTGGTGGTTGTCAAGGAGATGGGCCTTGGGGTTTGCTGAACTTTCTTCCCTTAAAGCGTCCTGCCTGGGGCTGAGAGGGGCCATTTATTTCCAGCTGTGCCTCCCGGGGCGGGGGTCTGGGTCCAGCCCCAAAGGCCACCAAGTGTCAGGTGTATTTCCCAGGCCAGACCAGAGCGGTGCTTGGGTGGAAGGACAGTGATGGTTCCTCCAGCCCCCAGCCCATCAACTGCCTGCCCGGGCCTGTCACTGTGGAGGCCCCAGGCCCTGAATACTCAGGGCATCAAAGTGGGCAGGCTAAGGGGTCAACCCACAGATGGGCTGTGTCACGGGCAGGGACTGCCTGCAAAGTGGCATTGTCCCTCAGGGAGCTTTCCAGATGCGGATCCTGCAGCTGTCCTATGACAAGCACACTTATGAGCCATTGTCCTTTGGGGAGCGGTAAAAAGTTCATTTGTTTTGAACGTCTATTTTTAATCGATCCTCATAATTTTTTTCCTTTCGTTCACCGCTGCATTGCCCTCGCTGGGCGCACAGTAGGTCCTCAATAAACATTTCCCGACTGGACGAGTGCACAATTCTGCTTTGAGCGTTCCCATTTCTTTCCCTGCAAATGGATGTCTCCGGGCCTTTCTCGACCTCCGAGGGCCGCTCGGCAGGCTCCCTCCTCTCCCTAGAGTGTGCGTGTTGGGGAGATGGGAGGGCTGCCCCCGGAGGGACGGTCACCCTCGACGACTAGGGCATGGGGGGGTGGGGGCAGGGGCCGGGGAAGGGAGCAGCCTCCGAGCGAGCCCCAGCCCGGCGGAGACTGTGCACCCCGCGGCCACCGGAGCGGGCCCCGGCCCCCACCCCACAACCTGCCGCCCGCCCCGAGGGGAGGGGGCGCCCCCGACGCCCGCCCCTCCCCCCCGCGGGCCGGCGGCCGGCGCCCATTGGCCGGCCGCGCGCATAGCCCCGCCCCCGGCAGCCGCGGGCCAATGAGCACACGGCTGTCAGCTCGTCAGCCGCGCCGGCTCGGTGGCTGGGAGCCCGAGCGGTGGCCGAGGAGCCAGCAGCGAGGAGCGCTCGCCGAGCGGCCGGTCGGAGGGGTCCCCGCGCCCCGCACGCCCGCACGCCCGGCCGGCCCGGCCAGGCTCGCAGCGAGCATGGGCGCGGCGGCCGTGCGCTGGCACTTGTGCGTGCTGCTCGCCCTGGGCGCGCGCGGGCGGCTGGCGGGGGGCAGCGGGCTCCCAGGTAAGCCCCGAGCGGGCCGGCGGCGGGCTCAGGGCGGCGGCGGGGTCCCGGGTGGGCCCCCGCCCCGCGCCGTCGAGGGGGCTGCAGCCCGCGCGGCCCCGCGCCCCGCCCCGCCTCTTTGCAAAGTAACTTCTGGGGCCGACGCCGGGCGCCCCCTCCCCGAAGCTCCGCGGCCCGGGGGCTCCGGGAGCCCGGCGGGGCCGCAGCAGGGGCGGGACGGGCTGGGGCCCCCGGGGGAGGGAGTGCGAAGGCGGGAGGAAGAAAGAAAGCGCGACGACAGGCGGAGGGGAGCCCCGGCGCTCGGAGCGCGGGCGGGAGGGAGTGGGGACCCCGGAGCCCGACGGGCGCTCCCCCAGGGGAGAGGGGCGTGCGGGCGGAAGGAGGCCCACAGGGGAGACGGAGAGGAGGGGAGCCAGGGAAAAGGACTGACCTAGAGAGAAAGGGGATGGGGGAGGTGGTGGATAGAGGGACGGACGGACAGAAAAAGAGGCACGGAGGGAACACACAAAAGGACACAGAAAGAATCCCAGAGAAAGACAGACACGAAGAGTAGGGAGGAGACCAGAAGACCGGAGGGGAAGGAGGAAACCCAAGGGAGAGAGAAGGAGGCAAATAGGCAGCTGGAAGGAAAAAGACAGATAAAGGGAGATGTGAGGGACGGACTAAGGGATGGGAAGGAAGAGAGAGGAGGAGAGGTGGAGGCCGAGGGTACAGGAGAGAAAGAGACAAGAGGACTGGGGGTGGGGGATAGGGAGGGAGCAAGACAGACGGATGGGAAAGACAGAAGTGGACATGGTTGGAAAGCGATGGGCAGACAGACAGACAGACAGGAAGGGGGGGTGCAGAGGGACTGACACAGAGGGAAGGAGATGGATGGGAACCAGAGGGAGGGGAGACCAGACTTGGGACCTCAGGGAGGAGGCCCAGGAGAGGGAGGCAGGAGGCACTGAAGGAGGAAATGGGGGGATCTGGGATCCGGGATCCGCAGCATTTGGGGCATGGGTTGGGGCAGACAGCAGAGGCTGGGGGGGGCAGGATTTCACAGGGAACTCCCCAGCGCCCTCTCCTTCCCCTCCCACTCTCTTGGTTGTCTGGTAGGGGTGCTCCCACAAAGCTGAAAGCACAGTGTCTCCTCCCACAGCTTTGGAGGAGCTTCCTCCCTCTCTCCTTGAGGGGTGGGGGGGTACCCTGCCTGCTTCTGTTCTCCTTGGCTTCCCCCCGCCCCCGCTGCCATGCTGGGCTCCCCGAAGTCTGTGTTTGGTGGCACAGGAATCTATTCCTGGGAGTCGCACCCTGACTAAGGATGCCAGGCCATTTAAACTATTTCATAGTTGGAGGCCACGGAGGCTGGGCCCTGTGGCCCACAGCCCCCACCGTGTCTGTAGGTGTCTCTCGCCGACTTTAGGATCCTTCGCCCCTGTTTGGCTGTTTCTGTATGTGCCTCTCTCCACCTCTCTGTCCCTCCTCTGTGTCCCACCCCCTGAAAGCCTTGTGCTGTGACGCAAACCAAAGTCAAAGCAAGCAGCGAGGGAAGGGCTGGGCTGCCCTCTGGAGGGAGTCCCCAGCCCTGGGCAGGGAGCAGGGGCAGACCATGGGAACAAATGGCCTGTGGCTCCTGTCCTCCCCAGCCCCCACCTAAAGTCACATTTAGGAGATGTGTTGGGAGTTGTCTCCCCCCGCCCCCCAACGAGTCCCGTGGCTAACCTTCATCCATTTCCCTCCCCACGAGGATACCTGCCTAGGTCAGAGATTAGGGATTAGGGGCAAAAGGGGCTCCAGAACACCAGGCAGTTTCCCTCCCCTCGTTCCTGTACACTGACCCTTGGGATGTGCATCCGTGGTCCATTTCCCTTGCTGGTCCTATCTCAGAAGTGGCCCCAGGCCTCCCCACTGGAAGGATGCAGACTGGCCCTCCCTGGCCTCTGGCTTCCTGCCCTTGAGGCCGTGCTAACCCTGCATGGGGGTCCCTGTGTTGTCACTTCCCCAGAAGGGGATGTTCTGCTGGCCTGATGTTCCTGCTGGCCCCTGGCCATTTGATGGCTGGCTCTGGCCTCCTACTCTGACTGCTTCCTGGCTCCCGTTCCCCCTTCCCCTGGCAGCTGTAGAGGACAGGCTGCTGACCTGAGCAGATACAACCACCCTGAGAAGTGACGCCACCTGCTGAGTGTGCCTGCATGCGCGTGCGTGTGTGTGTGTGTGTGTGTGTGTGTGTGCGCGCGCGCGCGCATGTGCATGTGTAGGGAATTTTGCTCTTATGCTTCTTGTTGATGCCTCTCTTCCTTTGGGGGAGGCTGGAGCCCTTAGAGACTTAGAGAGGAGCTCTATTCTCTTAGAGAGGCCCCCCACAGATTTAGAGCCCTGATGCCAGCCAGGGGAGTAATTCAGAATGGACAGTCTCAGGAACCCGACAGTCTAGGGGAAGACTGGAGTCGTGAAGAGAGGAGGTCGCTCCAGGACTTCCCCAGACTTGCCCCTGGGTGACTGCACTCAGGGTAGCTGCTGAGGGTTCCCTGTGCGGCCCTTCTGGGTCCTTCTATCTGCCACCATCCTTATTTTATTCGTGACTAGCTGGAAGTAACATGGCCCATAGAAAGCTCTGGATCTGAGCTCCAGTCTTGGCCCCTAATGAGCTACTGACCTACAGCAGACCTCTCTGGGCCTCAGTTTTCTCATCTGTAACCCATATTATAACTAAGGTTCTTCTGGCTGTGCTATCCTGTGTCCTGAGGGTCCTTTTCCCTGTTTGAGCTCTGTGCTGTGTGTGTTGCGTGTGTGTGTGAGAGAGAGAGAGAGAGAGATGGGTGTATAGACAGAAACACAGAATCTATTTTGCATTACTTTGGCCAACAGCTATTCCAGACTGAAGGTGTATATGTGTGTGTTGGGGTGGGAGGTGGGGAGTGCCAGGAGCCCTCAAAACCTAGACTGAACTTGAGTTTGGAAGTTGGGATCTGAGAGCCAGGTGCTAGGTGTCTGAGGTGGAGAGGAGAAAGGATGGGGAGGTGAGAGCCATGGACGAGCCCGGTCAACCCCACTGAGGGTGTGGTTGCACTGCTGGCCACCGCAGGCGGGGGTGTGGAAGCTAGGTGAAGAATCCTCTATTTCCACAGACTTGGGCTGAGTGGGGTCAGGTCACCCCTCTGGGCCTCCTGGCTTGGCCTCTGCTCGCTGTTCCATTCTAGCCTTGGTTTCCTGCCCCTGCCCCATCCCCCACTGTAACCCCAAGGGGATAGATTTAAATTCCTCCAAGGCCCTTCTGGCTCTGAATTCTAGAATAAGGAGACTGGAGGAGGGATGGAGCAGTGCTTGTGGGGAGAGCAAGACACACAGAGAGGCTTTCCTGGCGGTGCTCCTAAGCCTCGGGTTTTGTCATCTCTCCAGCAGGAGTAATAGACCGACTAAATGGGACCGTCATGAAAATAAATGGGAGCCCGCATTTAGGTAGCATTGTGTCTGGCACAGAGTAGCTGCCCCCAAAATGCTACCAGCCACCACTTGTCACGCCGGATTGTCGTGTGATGGCTATTACTGTTAATTACCCCAGCGGTCGATGGAAGGTGGGGGGGCAGAAGGAGCTCCCTGCCCCCAGCCATTACTGCCTGCCGCCCAGTCCACACCTCACCAGTGGTTTCCCCTCTCCCCTCCCCCCAGGGCCAGTCGACGTGGACGAGTGCTCGGAGGGCACGGATGACTGCCACATCGATGCCATCTGCCAGAACACGCCCAAGTCCTACAAATGCCTCTGCAAGCCGGGCTACAAAGGGGAAGGCAGGCAGTGTGAAGGTGAGCCCAGCCCGGCCCTCCCAGCCAGACCCCATGGCTGCCACGGCCCCCGTATGTGGTCAATGCCCGCCCCGTGGTGTGCCAGCAGTATAGGCCTCACTCAGCCTTGGGAGGGAGGCCGGGGGCTTCTTGGGAACTTGAGCTGCTTCCCCGGACGGAGGACTTTGGAGTCAAAGGGTACTTAACTCGTGCTGGGATTGAAACTTTTGTTTCGTTTTGTTTTAAATGAGATGAAGTGTTGAATGATATGTTCCTCCTTCTGTCCCTGATGGGTATGTGTGGGGTACAGGCCTGGGGTAACCCTCCCCCCAGGTCCCTAACTTCGAAACCACCCATATCACCCCGTGTGGCCTTAGCTTCCCCAAAGGACCTGCTTAGTGGCCAGCCACAGCGTTTGTGGGCTGGCTCAGGTACGAGAGCTTGGGAAAAGACATAGATTTGTGCCATGTCCGTCTGTCTGTCCGGCCTTTCTTCCCTGCACCTGGGGTTTTGGTGTGACTGTTTGGCACTGGAAACTGCCTTCCTGGCAAGCTGGAAGTCAGAGAGAGAAGAGTAGCCTTGGCTGTCTTTGGAGCCAGGACTCTCCAAACTGGATGGAACTCATGGGAGCATCTGTCAGGGAGGGGCTGTGTGGCCATTCTATGTGGTTCTGGGGAAGCCCATCATCAGGGAGCTGGAAACCGCTCTCTCCATGACCCGTGTGCACACCCGGCTGAGAATCATTGATCCAAATCTTCCCTGTCTGTCCCCACTTTACAGATGAGGAAAGTTGAGGCTCCGAGAGAAATAAGACCCCAGGTCCTGCAGGGCATGACGAGTACTAAACCCCAGGACCTGAATTTCCACCCCACGGCTCCCTAGCATCTCGTTTGCTTCTCCCCACGTTTTGCCAACTTACTTTTGCAAAGCGTGAGACTCCTATTAGGAAAGCGACCCATGAGAGTACGATGGGTGCCCATCCCTTCTGTATAAGGCTTTGTAGGAGCTGGAGCTTTGTAGGAGATGCAGCTAGGCCTCCTTGGGGTGCTGACATGATTCATCCATCTCACTTGTTGGGCATCTCCTTAAGGCTGAGTGCTGGGCAAATGGCAATGGCCTGGATCGTGCCTGGTTTGGCCACATCTCTGGCCTTGCTTGGGGCCCAGAAGCCTGAGTGCGGAGCTGGCGCCTACCCACAGACCTCAGGAAGGAGGCCAGGCTGGAGACAGGTAGAGGTCATGAGCAAAAAGCCTGGTGGCAAGGGCTAGCCCCCTGCTGGCAGGGCCTGGAGGACCCATGTGGCACGTGTGGGCTCTAACGTGACAGTCTTCTGACCCTCTGCTCCCTGCTCCAGTCCCAGTGCTCTGGCAAGGGAGGACCGAGGGCAACCCTCTCTCTCTGCTTGTTCAAGCCCCTGACCCAGCCTGTTCCTTCTCTAGCCCAGCTCCTTAGGTTTCCGTCCTGCTGTCCCCGGACCTGGAGGCCCACACTTTGTGTCCTGCCTGTCTCCCTGAAGCCCTTCAGAGTCCAGCTTTAGCTCTCCACTCTGCCTGAGCCCAGGTTGGGACTTAGACTTGCTGGCTCAGTATAAGGTTGGGAGAGGAGGAGGCTTGTAAATGTGCTTCTGGAACTGCCAGGGGCCTCTATGTCTTGCTAGTCTGTGTCCGGCCTCTGCCCCTCACCTCCTGAAACCCTGAATAGCCCTCGTGTCCTGGCCACACACCCCCACACGAGGCCGCGCCATGTTTCTGAGCCCCAGCTCAGGTCTTCCCCCCTCCCGGGAGCCCCTTTTCCACCCTTTGTGTCCTGGCCAATTCCTAATCAGGCTTTAGATTTGCCTCCTCTGGGAAGCCTTCCCTGATACCTCTGCTTCTACATGATTACACATATACACACCCACACAAAGCCACATTAAGTGCTTTTCTCCATCATAGCACTTCTTTTTGTTTTTTTAAAGATTCTTTGAGGAGAGCAGAGGGAGAGAGAATTTCAAGCAGACTCCATGCTGAGCGCAGAGCCAGACGAGGGGGCTTGATCTTATGACCCTGAGATCATGACCTGACCTGAGCCAAAACCGAGAGTCAGATGCTTAACTGACTGCCCCACCCAGGCACCCCCCATTATAGCACTCCTTTTTAATTTTTTAATTTTTATTTTTTATTTTTTAAAGATTTTATTTATTTATTTGACAGAGAGAGACACAGCGAGAGAGGGAACACAAGCAGGGGGAGTGGGAGAGGGAGAAGCAGGCTTCCCGCGGAGCAGGGAGCCCGATGCGGGGCTCAATCCCAGGACCCTGGAATCATGACCTGAGCCGAAGGCAGACACTTAATGACTGAGCCACCCAGGCGCCCAGCACTTCTTTTTTTAAAAAAAGATTTATTTTATTATTGCAGAGGGAGAGCACAAGCGGAAGGGGCAGAGGGAGAGGGATAGAGAATCTCAAGCAGACTTGGTGCCAAGCAGAGCCTGACGTGGGGCTTGAGCTCATGACACCGAGATCACGACCTGAGCAGAAATCAGGAGTCAGACACTTAACCTACTGCCGCCCAGGCGCCCCCATCAGAGCACTTCCGCCTTTGGATTATAATTATGTGTCGTGCTCTCCTGTTGAACAGTGAGCTCATTTATTGGGGACTGGCCATGGGCTCAGCATTGGGACCCACCACACGGAAGTTGTCCAACTTGGGCTCACAGTGAGCCCCCAGATTGCCTTTCAGGCTTGTCCCCATCTTCCCCGCTCCGGGGGCAGAGGCTGGCATGAGCATAGGTGTGCAGAAAATGTTTAGTCTGAGTTGGCTGTCTTTTGCCCAGACTGGGGTTCCCAGGAGGTGAGGAGCCACATAGATAGAAGCTGCCCACGGAGGGGCTGTGCGGGCGGCAGGGAAGTGGCAGGCTGGTGCCGTGTGAGGACCCGCTCTTGTCATGGTGTCCTCTCCACCCTGTCTAATGGGAGAGGAAAGCAAGAACAGGCCCGGCCTCTGGATGGGAGTCTGGGTTGCAGCCCTCCTCCAATGTGAAAGTCTAGGTGGTCATTTGCCCTCCTGAGCCTCAGTTTCTTCTTGTGTTATATGGGCCTAAGATACCCCCCGCCATAAGCCGTCCTGAAGATGGAATGAAGTCCTGTCCATCACGGTGCCCAGCTCACAGTAGGCACTCAGGATACAGTATGCGCTCAGTACACACATGATGGTTCCGTTACTGTCGTTGCCACCATCTCTGTCATCTGTTCTCACCACCTCTCACCGTGGCTTCAGGCTGTGAGAGGTAGTGTGAACAGACTCGTCTGATGACATCTTCAATGGTGAAGACCTTTGAAGATGGTTCAGTGCTGCCTGCCTCAGAAATTATAATGATAGCACAACCTTGCCCTTCCCCTCAAGGAGCTCTGGATCTGGGTCAGGCTGCATGAGCTGAAATTATATATCTGTAGAAATTCTTAATCAACAGGGTCAAATGGTGGTAAGTCGGTACCTGGGGAATGGGGCGCCTGGGCGGCTCAGTCAGTGAAGCATCTGCCTTCGGCTCAGGTCACAATCTCAGGGTCCTAGGATCGAGCCCCACATCGGGTTCCCTGCTCCACAGGGAGTCTGCTTGTCCCTCCGCTCCTCCCCCTGCTCATGTGCTCTCTCTCTCTCTCTCTCTCTCTGAAATAAATTATAAAGTAAAATGTTAAAACAACAGTATGGAGACTAGTGGTCAAGAACTGAGAGGACACCATTTGGCCACTCACTCCCTAAACCCTCCGTGAAAGTTTTGGGGGACGTGAGTGGACACTGTCCCACTTGCACTGAGGTTTTCTCCCCCCTGAGGACAGGCATCAGTCAGAATTAATGGAGCCTGCTGGAGTGTTCCCCCACGGGCCATCAGATCCCCCACCAGCTTCCCCAGGAGGACCATGCAGAGATTTCTGGAGGCTTTGAAATCTGGAGGGGCTGGCCAGTCACATGCAGTGGTGGCCTGAGGGAGCTTGGAGATCATTCAGATGTTCATTCACCTCCTTGGTTTACAGTTGGGAAAATGGAGGCCTGAGGAGGCAGGGGTGTTGCATGAGTTGGGACCAGAGCCCAGGTTTGGTAGGCCCATTTCTCACTCTGTGTTCTGCAAGCGGTTATTTCTACCTGTAGCTCTCTGCTCCGAGAGGAGGAATAGGCGCTCAATATGCAGTTGGGCACAGTGGTTAAAGCATGGACTTTGGAGACAGATGTCATGGTTTCAGATCCTGTCTGTGGAGCCTGGGCAAGTTACTCAACTCCATTTGTTTGTCTATATACTAGAGATAACAATAATATCTACTTCACAGAGATAGTGTGAGAATTAAACGAGGTAGCAGGCATAAAGCATTTGAACATAGCCTGGTACGTAGGACACGCTATGTGAGCTTTACCTGCTGTTCCTGTGATGATGGTGGTGATGATGATGATGGTGGTGGTAGTGGTGGTAGTGGTGGTGTTGATGGTGGTGATGATGATGGTGGTAATGGTGGTGATGATGATGGTGGTAATGGTGGTGATGATGGTGGTGATGATGGTGGTAATGGTGGTGTTGATGGTGGTGATGATGATGGTGGTAATGGTGGTGATGATGATGATGATGAGGGTGAGGACAAGGATGTTGTGACCATGTTGGTGATGACGATGGTAATAATGATGGTGGTAATGATGATGATGGCAATGTTGGGCGATACTGATCACGATATTGATCATCATCTTCACATTGATGATGTTGATGCTCATGATAATGTCGATGATCATAATGTTGTTCAATATATGAAAAGGGGTGAACCTTTGTCTTTTTCCAGCAGTTGCCAGGATCTAAAATGGCTGGGAAATGGGGTGTTCTGGCTCACTGACTATTCAGATAAACCATATGCATACGTCCATATCCCCATAGAGATATACAGACCCGTGTGCCATTCACAGATGACCATTCACCAAGAATGCACGATAAAAATTACGAGTGACAGAAGGCTCTCCTTTGTTCCACGAAACCTACTGCAGGGCTGGCAAAGAGGCCGCCACATTCTGCCAGAGCAGACACCAATAATTGATCACAGCCCCCTCCAGACAGCAATTTCCACTTTAAGTGAAACCCATTTCCCTCGCTGCGCCCTTTCATTGCAGGTGCTGAGCTGGTATGGGGCTGTGCAGAGGCTGGGGCTGGAGTCTTGGGGGAGTGAGCACCCCATCCTACAGATCTGATAGACTTTGTTGTTTACTGTGATAAGCACAGAGGACAGAGAATCAGCAAAGCGTACTCAGAGAACGTGGCTTCCACAATCTCACTAGTTCTTCACGGGAAATCGACCCAGGTTATGGGAAGCCCTGCGTGGGGCCGACTGAGCCTCTCATACCCTTAACTGCTTCATCCTGAAGCTGCTGCTGGTTATGAAAACCCCTTCAGCAAACCCAGCATCTTAAGCAGCCTGTCCCCTTCTCTGCAGCCAGGCAGAGAGCAACATTGGATCCCCATGTGGTCAGCTTAATGCTGGCAGGGGGCTTGCTGTAGCCAGGCTGAGGTGCCTCGGGTGGTTCCGAAAGGCTCCGGGCAAGGCTGAGGATAAATCCGTGTTTTCTTGATGATTTGCATTCTTGATAGAATCTGAAGTAACTCCAGGTACACTCATGGATGTGCACGGTTGGAAGCGACTTGAAGGGGCCTCCAGGGGAGCCTCCATGCTTTACAGATGACTCTGTTGACCTCCCCCAACCCATACACACCTCCGCTTTGGTCCATGTCGCCCTGCATTTATGTTTCCCAGTGTCTCCTCCTGGAATGTGGGCTCTACAAGGGCAGTGTCTGTGACCTGGTCTGCTCCATTCCCTGGAAGCCAGTGCTGGGCCTGGCATAGAACGTGGAAAGCATCTGTTGAGTGAAAGGGTGGATGGAGGAGTTCCAGCAGTTACATCGTCCAGGATGCCTCCCCTGCTGCCCATGTTACCTGTGAGCATCCCTTCTTCAGAGCGCCTATTGACACTGGGTTGCAATGACCCATGTGACTTCATTTATGGCTGGGTCCAGAACTAGTGTCGGTGGATAGTGAGTGACCATTATAAGTCCCAGGGATACCAGGAAAGGCCTCCCAGAGCCTCCAAATTCTGGGGGGTTTTATAGGTAAGGAAGCTGAGGCCTGACAAGGGAAAAGGCTAGTCTGAGGACATCTGGTGTAGGCCAATGGCAGAGTAAGTTTGGGACACTTGGACCCAGGGAGGTCAGTCTCTAGCCAGGTCACCCAGCTGAGAAGCCACAGGGCCTGGATCCAGCCCCAGGCAGCCATGGGGTCCCGGCCATGGGCCAGGCCCCCAGCAGCCTGTCTGAACAAAGTGGGAAGAGTTCCTTAGCTGTGGAGTCATAGAGGAAGCTGCAGAGACCCTTTCCTTTATTCATATCCCCCACTAGCTGCCACCAGCTCATCTGAGCCTGGCCCTGTGAATGCAAGGGGCTCAAAGCACACCGCCCATCCATACAGCTGAGAGAGGACATCCCTCAGGCTGAGCCCAGCACTCAGCAAATCACTTCGAGCTGCTGTTATTCTCAACCCTTCCCCCCCTGACCACAGCATAGCATCACTCACTTTTTGGTTCCTCAAACTTGCCAGCTCCTTCCTACCCCAGGGCCTTTGCACAGTCTGTTTCCCCTGCTTCTTTTCATTTAGCTAAGCCTATGCATCCCCCAGCTCACCAGACCTTTATGCTGGCCTCCTGGTCTGAATTAGTTGGGCCTGTTTATGCTCCTTCTGCTGAGGGGGCAGGCCAGGGGCGCGGAGGGGGCATTTCATCCCTTTTAAATGCTTCAACTCATTTCATCTTAATTGCTTTGTTTTCATAGACATTTGCTAAGGAAAAGGACCAAATTATAGCTTGAATTGGGTCTTACTAATTTTAATTAAAAGCTCTCGTTTATAATCAGGACCAGGCCCCAAACAAGGAGCAAACCGCCCTCAAATGGCTTGTTTAAATAACTAAGACCCTCTTGATAATCACTGTTTAGTCTGAACCAGCAGTGCACATCACCCCTTCTATGTGTACTTAATTTTTTAGACTATTTATTCAAGTCGTTTATTCCACTTGCAAGTTCCAACTCGGGCCTTTTCCAGAATGCTATAATTAAAACTCTTGGGGGAAATAACTTTTTGTTTTGGCCACAGAATATCAAATATATTATTATTTTCTCCCTTTTTTATGCAAAGGGAAAAAAATGACAACCTGCGGGCATCAGAGATCACAAAATTAGCATGTATGTAATGAATGTAAATAGCCACTTCCTGAATTTTATATCTCCAGCGCCTACTTGTCAGTCACTGAAATCAGGTAGATTACAGGGCATGCTATTAGGCATTTTAACAAAACTCCTAATAACACACTCAGCAATCCATTTAGCTTAACATCAGAGATTAAAAAAAAAAAAAATCTTGAAACCAATTGGCCTTCTTAGGGAATAACATCTACAACCTTATTAAATCATTTTCCTCATCATTATTGCACACTTTATTGAAACTCCAGATAAAAATCTACTTTTTGGGAGGCCAGGAAAGGCAGTAGGAGGTGGGCTGGGTGGGGAGGGGAAATTCTTCTTCAAGTCTTAAAACGTGCAATTATGCATGCTAATGTGTGCCTCACTGAAGATGAAAGCCCTCTAGTCTAGCAGACCAGCAGGCAGGAAGAAGTCAGATGTGACTTAAAATTCCAAGTTGCTGTCAGCTAGCAATTAGCATTGCTTGCAACTGGACCCAGCTCTGCTGCAGAGTTTGGGCTTCTTGGAATTTTCCTTTTTAGATGGAGAAATGAAAATGAAAAGTGAAAATGTCATACCATTGGCTTTTAAGCATCGGGGAGGCAAGTCAGCCTCCCCGAGCCTTAGTGTACCCATCTGTAAAATGGATCCACTGGACTAGATTCAGTTTAGCATTGAGAATGTTTGCTGAGCACCGACTCTGTGCCAGGCTTGGTGCTGAGGCCAAGACATGTTTTCCTGACCTCTCTGGTCAGTGGGAGAGCCGGACTGGGAAAGATGTGAACATAATACAGCGTGGAAAGGCAGCGGTGGAAACACAGACCACACTGGGGACAAAGAAGAGAGAGTATGGATCTCTGCCTTGGGAGGGAAGAAATTAGAGAGGCTCCCCGGAGAGGCGTTGATCCAGGCTAAGTTAGGAAAGCGGGCGTCCCTCCCAGCTCTGACCATCCATGAAGCCATCTACAGCATGGGTGCAGAGGCCTTTTTTGGGCTCGGCTGACTCAGTAAGTCCAGTAAGTGACTTAACCTTCCAGAGGCCTGGTTCCTGATCCAACCAGTCAGAGCAATGGCACCTGCCGGGCAGGGGTGCATTTGAGCAGACAGAGGTGGGAGGAGGAGGGAGGGCCGTCCTGCCACGGACGAGAGCGTGTGGAAGGCAGCCCAGGGCCTGCATGTGGTGTTTTCCTTTTCCTCTAAATCCCCATTTCTCCTAGGGTTAGAGGGTCTCTCCCCTGCCCCCACCCCCGTAGCCCCAGCCCCTGCCCCGGGCGACAGGCCCCTCTCTGCCCCTTCCTCTGGGCTCTCCTCCTCTTGGCCGCTTCTTATTACAGTGGCTATATTTGTTTTTCCATCTGAGGAATGCTAACCAGAAAAAACCATTATTTCTAAGAAAATAAACTGCGGGCCTGTCGGCCTTTGGATGCTACTGAAAGGGATGGCAGCCTTCCCCCAAGGCCTTGAGACAAAGAGGGCCAGAGGGCTTGTGTGTGCGGGCAAGGTCACGGGGCCTTGGAGGGGCTCCAAGGGGGTCTTCCAGATGGGCCAGGGCTACAGTCCTGGGAGGAGAGAGTTTAAGAGCCCAGTCAGCCAGCCAGCTTGGACTCTGGCCTGGCTAATAACAACTCTAGTATCACTCACTCCCTACTCTCTTCTGGGGCTCCAGGATGTACTCCTTTCTCCGGGAGCCACCATCCTCCTTTCTGGGCCTCCTGCCCCTTGTACCAGGGGGAGCAGAGCTAGGCGTAGGTCCATGGAGACCTAGGTGCCAGCCCTGTGTGACCTGGGGCAGATCTGTGGGCCTCTTGGGCCCTAGTGGGCTGACTACAGAGTTCAGGGCTAGAGCTAGGAGATCCCAGATCCCTTTGGCCCCCATGGTGGGCAGCTCCTTCTTCAGCATGCTCCTTACCACAGGGGTGCCTAATGCTGGCTTAGTCTCTGGGGGTGGCAGATGGGCTCAGGCTGGACTGTTAGGTGACTAACCTGTCCCTTCCCACTGGCAGCCCCGTAGACGGGCCTGCGCCTGGCTGGTGTGTTGGCAGGGGAGGCTCTCCTCATCTGAGATGAGTCGTCTGTATCCGGGTCATGATCCCCCATCAGGCCTGTGGCTCCTTGTGGCCAGGGTCTGGGCTGGGGAAGGCCTTGGTACAGGAGGGAAGAAGGCAGGGAGGCAGCTTGATCCTCAGCAAGGACTGTGGGCCCTGACTTCCTGGGTCACTGAGACTGGGAAATTCTCCAGAGGATTGTGTCAAGGTTAGGAGGACAGAGTCTGGAACCAGCCTGCCCGAGTTCTAGTATCAGCTTTGCCTCTTACTGGCTGGGTGATCTCTGAGCTCTCTGAGCATCAGTTTCTTTCTCTGTGCTAAGGGAAGTTCGGCCTTCCCGCTTGGGCCATGGTGAGGGGTAAGCCACCAGCAACTGAGACGCCGTCTGGTGGGGAGCTCTCACTGCCGTGGCTCTGTGTGTTGGAGAGAGACTGCACCGGGGATTTGGAGAGAGAAAGAAGAAAAGCAGACTGCACCAGGCCAGCTCAGGCCTGCCCATGGCCTGAGCCCACAGGGCGGCCCCCGAGGTTCGAGTCTTGGGTTCAAGTTGTTGTCCGTCCCTGACTTGCTGATAAGATTAGCACCTCAGTTCCCGTCTCTGGGCTCCGTTACCCCTTATAAAATCCAGTGGGGGCATAGGAGGAGCTCTTGGGGGTGCCAGCTTACCCATTCTGAGTGGCGGCTCAGGCTTTCTGGCAGCTACATGTTTCTGACTGTCCTCCTGTTGAGCTCAGAGGTGGTTGGGCCTGGGCAGCAGCCCCTCGGAGCTTGCAGTTTGGGGGGGTTGGGGGGTTTGGGCTTCTCCCCGGCCTTTTGCTAAGGGACTGGAGAATGACCATGCCTATAATTGGCAGAGGGGAGAGTTGGGGGCCTCAAATCTGAGTTGGCAGCCTCACTTCCATCTAGAACATTCTGACAGATCAGCTTTCCCTTGACCAGGTTGCTTTGATGTCCTTTAAGCTTGATGTCAGAGTCTGGGAACAGCCCCCAGCGAAAGGTTCAGGGTGTTTTTGAGGGAGAAAGGGAATAATCAATGGGTCCTTGTCCTTTGGTTTGGTGGGAAAATTCCGCCTGGGGCTTGGGAGCCACACACCCACCGTGAGCCCACACCAGGCAGGTGGCATTTGAGGTCAATTCAGAATGAGCATCCTATGGTTTCCCTGCATCCAGGCCGAGCCCCAGTGACCCAGCCAGTGCAACAGATGAGACAGTGATGGCATTAACTTTTTAAAAATTGTTAACAACTGGGGAGCCTGAGTGGCTCAGTTGGTGAAGCGTCTGACTCTTGATTTCGGCTCGGGTGATGATCTCAGGGTCGTGAGATTGAGCCCAGCGTCGGGCTCTGTGCTGGGCATGGAGCCTGCTTAAAAGTCTCTTTCTCTCCCTCTCCCAACCCCTGCTTGCGAATGCTCACGTTCTTTCTCTCTCTCTCAAATATATATGTATATAGTAAACAACTTTATTGAGATATAATTCACATACCATGCAATTCACTCATTTAAAGCGTACAGTTCAGTGACTTCTAGTACATTTACAGAACTGCGTACCCATCACCACAGTCAATTTTAGAACCTTTTTATTACCCAAAAAAGAAACCTGCACCCTTTAGCCATCACTCCCCAGCCCCCCAGCCCAAGAAAACCACTCATCTACTTTCTGTCTTGATAGATTTGCCTTTTCTGGAGACTGCACGTAAATGGAGTCTTACAATATGTGGTCCTTTGTGACTAAGACAGCATTAACTTGGAAGTCGGGTGGCCTGGCTCCCTTTCTGGTTTCACTTGTTTTAGCTGTGTGATCTTGGGCAGGGGAGGTAACTTCTCTGGGTCTTGGTTTCCCCTGCTACAAAATAAAGCTGTTGGTACGCACTTCTCAGGGTGGTCATCGGTGAGGGGCCTGCACACCGTCTACACGTGGGTGGGGGTCAGTCGACGGAGGCTATGCTTATGATGATTATTCATTTGTTCGGTGTTGAGCAGACTCTTGTTGAGCACACTCTGCTATGTCTGAAGCTTACACTGAACAGAACACAGTTCTTGCCCCCACGGAACCTGCAGCCCCAAAGGACAGATACATGGCAAACAAGAGTAATGGGTGGTGTCCATTCGTGGGGCTCTGGGGCCCAGAGAGTGAGGAGGAGTCCTGTCAGCCAGGGGATCAGCAGAGGTTGCAGGTAGGAGATGATGCTGGGGCTCAGCCCGCAGACGGACAGAGGTGTCTATGAAGAGGAAGGAGCCCCAGGCGAGGGAACAGCATGAGCAAAAGTGTGGTGGCCTAAAGTTGCACCAGCCCCTGGGGGAGGTCAGCAAGCAGCTCGGACCCCATGGTCACTTTGGATCACGAGGTGGGCAGTGGGGAGGGCCTTCCCACCCTCTGACTGAGCCATGGTCATTGTGTGCAGTTAGGAATGAAAAAGTATATAGATGTGTGTTGGTTTTGCGTGACCTTTGACCTTTCCCATAATTAACTGCTGGGCCTACTTCTGGCATTGTCTCCGCAGAAGGGAAACCTGATCAATGGATGCCAGGGGTCCACAGAGAGCCGGGTCTCATTACTCAATCATTACAAACCCAGAGCTTAACCCTGTGGCACCGGAGACAGGAGGCTTAATCCTTCCTGCTAGGCGGCCCCGCAAAACTACCTTCCCTCGAGCGTAATTAGCCAACAAACCGGATTAAGATTTATTCACCAATAAGGACTCAACTTCCTAAGCCATACATCTCTCCCAGAATGGTTGCCTGATCTGAGGAGTGCACGGTTTTTCCTAAAGCCCCCAGACAAAGGAGAAGACGGGCTAGCACCCAGCCGGGGAAGGGGTCTTTGTTAGAGCGTTTGGTCCCCACTGTCTGCAGGGAATGTCAAGAAAAATGCCAATTTCAAGGGGAAATGAGAAGGCGTTTTTCAGTAATGATCTCTGAAAGTGGAGAGCACGGGGCTTTAAAAAAAAAATCCTCATTTTGAGAACTTTTGCAGTCAGTCCTGATTTTTAGGAAAATGCCCTGAGATAGTGTATGAAAATAGAATGAGGAGGAGGTCTGACACATCGAATTGCAATCTTTTAGAACCTAGGCACCACAGAATAAATATATATTTTATGGTGCAACTAGAATCAATTTTGAATTAAATGGAAAAAAAAAAAAAAAGACTGAACTCATCCCATTCAAGTTCCAAACCACTACTGTTGGCCCACAACCACAGCTGGGGGATCGTGTGTGCACGCTGCCTTTAATATAGGAAAAATGAAACTGTGTGTGCTTTTAAAAATCCCATGAGCCATTCCTGTGCTGCTTTTCTCTGCTCTGTGAGATGTTCGGAGCTGTTTTCTGTTGAGAACTGAGTTTTCATAATCAAAAAAAAAAAAAAACATCCAAGCTAGAGAAGGAGCAGGGATAGCTAGGGTGAGCTGTTGGACTTGTCATCCCCAGCACTCAGGTCAGATCCTACTGTTTCCACTCGTATGAACCTTCCTTGTCACCATCCCTCAACCTCAAGGGTAGGTATACACCTTGGAAATAAAAATAATGAGGCACGTGACATCTCCTTCCCACTTTCCTCCTTAATAACTTTTTGGATCATGACACACTTTTATTTTTTTTTGAAAGATTTTATTTATTCATTTGAGACAGAGAGATACAGAGAGAGAGAGAGAGAGAGCATGAGCAGGGGAGAGGCAGAGGGAGAGGGAGAAGCAGGCTCCCTGCCAAGCCAGGAGCCAGACGTGGGGCTCGATCCCAGGACCCCAGGATCATGACCTGAGCCGGAGGCAGACGCTTAACCATCCGAGCCACCCAGGCGCCCCGCATGACGCACTTTTAAAAAGTATTCATCTCGTGCGCCCTAAGGACATGGCTCCAACAGGTATAGACTCTGCCTTTGAACACAACCACTGCCCAGGGGCTGGGAGACTAGGTGCTCAGCCATGCTGATCCTCAGCCTCCACATCAGCAAAATGGGAGTAGCACTAACGTCTGGCTGTCACACAGCTTCCTCCCTCCAGTCTCTGCCGCGGTCATCACGCCGCTCTCTTCTGTGCGTCTGTGTGTTTTGCCATGGTGTTCTCCTCTCAGTCCTAACATCCTCTCTGTGTGTATCCAAATTTCTGTCTTCTTATAAGGACACCAGTCATTAGATTAGGGCCCATCTTACTCCAGCATGACCTCATCTTAACTTGCTTACATCTGCAAAGATCCTATTTCCAAATCAGGTCACATTCACAGATACCAGGGGTTAGGGCACCAATACATCTTTGGGAATGACACAATTCAACCCACAATAGTCCTTCAAGAATAAACACCCAGAGAGCTTGGCTCTGTCCCCCTCCATTCCTTCACCCTCTCCCTACCCCATTCACCTGTTCCTCATTCTCTGGCTTTAACAGTCCTTAAAAAGTGGTCCCAGCCTGCCGGGCATCTCAGAGGCCCATGGGGCCTCCTCCAGGACTGGTGGCTCATGGACACGTTTTTTAACAGAAATAAATCCACTTGCTTTGGCAGATGCTTTTTTTGGTTGATTTGTTTGTGTGTTTATTTCTTATGTATTAAAGGAGGAGGCTCCCATGATAAAAAGAACAACAACAACAAAAATTCGACAGACAGACACAGAAATCAGGGGAGGGGGGTTAGTTGTGAGCCGATGCTGCAGGCTGGCCTAGGTCGCTGTGGTAACACGTCAGGCCTGGGGATTGGAGAGGAACTGATGGTTCTTTTTTTTTTTTTTAAGATTTTATTTATTTATTTGACAGAGAGAGACACAGCGAGAGAGGGAACACAAGCAGGGGGAGTGGGAGAGGGAGAAGCAGGCTTCCCGCAGAGCAGGGAGCCCGATGTGGGGCTTGATCCCAGGACCCTGGGATCATGACCTGAGCCAAAGGCAGACCCTTAACGACTGAGCCACCCAGGCGCCCCAGAACTGATGGTTCAAAGAGATGCTTGGATCTGGGGGAAATCCTTTGGAGATAAATTAAGGGAAGAGGTATGAGCAGTGAATATTCCTGCACCCTTCTGCCTACTGGCATCTATGGTGGCCAACACTATAGGGTGTCACGGGAAGGAAAAGGCTAGAGTTGTTTTATTGATTACTCAGCAATTTCTTTATAATGCCTTCTGGGTATGGTGACCAAATAGGTTATTATTTTGAGAGTGAGAAATGTGCTGTCAATAATTACACCCAGACAACAGCATAAAGTGGAACTGTGCCAAGCAAATTGGAGCATATGATTATCCTAACCAGGGGAAGAGACATTTTTCTTAGACCTTAGCACCATTGAAACCAGTTTAATTGCATTTTATGGATGTGGCGACTCTGTATTTCCTTCTTTGCTGTGGCTTCTGGGAATTTCAGAATCATATTTGTGACCAACTTTTGAAATCGTGCTGGAATTACCAAGTGTATTTGTATACTTTCACCAGCTTTCTCTTATTCTTCGATCCTCATTTCTTTTTCTTTTTCCTAACGTTATTTTTTTTAATCTTATTGTATGTATTTTGTAAGATGTTTAGATGGATCATGTTTGAAGAAGTTGATGGGTGGATGAATACATATGTAAATGGATAGATGGGTGAATGGATGGATAGATGGATGATGAGTGGGTAGGGGTGTATGTGTGTGTGTATGTGTGTATAGATGGGTGGGTGTTTGAATCAATGAATAGATGGATGGGTGGTTAGACATTTGGATGGATGGATGAGTGAATGGATGTCAGATGGATGGATGTTTAGATGTTTAGACGAATAAAAAGATGAGTGCCTGGCTGAATATTTAGATGGGTGGATGCATATTTAAATACATGGGTAGATATTTGGCTGGATAAATGGATAGATGGATAATAGGTGATTGGATAAATGGAAGGATGGTCAGCTGACCGGATATTTAGATGAATAAAGTTTAGCATGAACAGACATATGGAAGGAGAAATTGATAAATGGGTGTTTGGATGATGAGATAATACCTCCTCAGCACACAGTATAGATGTGCCAAGCGTGTAATAATGTGTATAAAGTAATTTGCCAATGCCTGGCATGTCATGGGTATTCTAACTTATTAGAAAGGACACACGTTTTTGAGACTTAAAGACCTCTCTGTTCTGATCCTTGCCCTGCCGTTTACTATATGACCTTGAATAATTACCTATCCTCTCTGCACTTTAGTTTGTTCACTTTGTTTAAAATGAAGTTAAAATACCCACTCCAGAGGGTTGCTGTGAAAATTAAGTCAGCTGGTGTGTGTTTCAGTAAATATCTGCATAATTCCTTCTGAGGCACAACTTGACAGAGAGAGAGAGAGAATTCTTTTACCCAAGCTTGGAGTAAAAGTGCTTCCCCTCAGTATCACAGATCCAACCTAAGTCATGTGCCCACCCTGGGACCAAGAGCTGCTGCTACATGTGCTGTTTGTTAGACGACCAGGCTCCACCCCAGAGTTGGGACCAGGCCATCTTCTCCTGAGCCACCTGTTTACATGAAGAAAAGAAGGGAGGGAATGGTCTGCGGCTGCTGGTTCAGATTGGATGAGAGATGATGCCCATGCTGAGCAGGTGGTGGAATAGGTGACCAATGAGCAGACTGTAACCATGTTAAGGGTGTAGAAAAACCATGCTTTGGTAGCTGATTCGATGTCTGTGGAGAGATGGAAGGATAACAATATTCACAGGGACAAGGAACCCGAGGCAAGTGCAGGTTGATGAATTAAAGTCGGGCCATGTTGCCTTTGGAGTGTCTGGGAGATTCAGGGGGAAAAGTAGTCAGATTGGTTTATCTGGGGCTTTGGCAAAAGGTCAGGGCTGCAGAGAATGAGAAGTAATCAATATCTCAGTCTTCATAAACCTGTGTGCCCTTTCAAACATAAAATCTTATATCCTCTTTCAATGTTATTTAAAATGTTTAAGTGTATTAAATATAATGATTAAAAACAATTCAAATGACTTGCAGAACTGAGCCGGCTTCCCAGCTGATGCTGATGGCCACTGCAGGCAGGTTAGGTAGAAGCTTCTGTCTCTTGCACCTTTGGAGAGTCAGCTACTTTGTTTTTCCCTCATCATGGCTGGATGGGTGGGCACAAGAAGTGGACTGCACAACCCAGGCTCTGTTTTCTGGCATTTTTGTGCTGTTGTTTTCACTGAAGTTATCCCCTCTACTGGCTGCGTCCCTGGCAGGCAGATGTCTAGACAGTGCTTGGTCACCTCTGGAGTTAGGGAGCTCACTACCTCCCGAGAGAGCCTGTTTTTCAATGGACATTCCCACCTGCGAACTCTAATTGGCCCCCATGGGTTTCCTCCACTGTGTGTAGCTCTGCCCTCAGGACCAGCATGGAGAAAGCATGGAGCTGGGTGTCTCTGTGCCAGCTCCCCAGGCCTTTGAGGGAGCAGCCAGGCTTGCCTTCAGTCCCCCCTCTTCTTCGGGCCAGTGCTCATAGCTGGAACCTGGCTTCAAACCTCCCTCTTTGACCCCAGAGGGGAGGGACTGATTTTTCCTGTGAGGCACTTCCGGTTGTGCTTAGTTCGGACACTTCCGGTTCCACTGAGTACAGTACTTCCGGTTCCCCCAGGTGGGCACTTCCGCTCCCTCTTCCCAGACTCCCTGGGTTGTCTGTGGAGGCCAGGGCAAGTGTGGATTGAGACAGCGAGCCCCAGGAGCGGTTGGGCCAGGGTTACCGAGGCCCGAGGCAATGCTGGTGGTTCTCCCTGGGCCCCAGCACCCCCTGCTCACTGCTCCCAGTGATGTGGCGGCCTGGGCCCCCCAGAGCTCCCAAGCTAGGCTGCCTCGTTCAAATCCTCCTCGTACCACTTCCGAGGTGTGTGACCTTGGGCGGGGGTCTGGCCTCCCTGTGCCCACTTTCTTCAGTGCCCTTGTAAAGTTGGAGTAAGGATGACAGTGCCCACCTCCCTAGTTACTGTGGGGCGTGAGGACAGAATGACATACGGGGTTCTCTACTTGGGTATAGAAGCGCTCGTTGGATGTTAACTAGGCGCGTTCCTATTACTCTCCGAGGTCTCTCAAATCTTTGGAGCTCCAGAACTGATAGCCCTTTGACCCCTGATGGGAAATGTTGAAAAAAGACTTTAAACAGCAAAAAAGGTGACCTTTACAAAGGCTACTGGCCATTGTTTATGAGACAGAAGCCTTTGTTATAACAAGGAATCTGGAGCCCTAGAAATTCAGGCTTCAGGCGCTGCTGTGGAGGGAAAGTAGGCGGAGTATATGGACTTCTCTCTCGTTCCAGAGGTTTTGTTTTTTGGTGGTATGCAAGGTTCATTTTATTCAGTACTCCCCACTTCACAAAGTCATGAGCTCTCCATCTCTGGGAGGCTTTCACATAAACTGAAGAGAGCCGGTTTCCGGGGGGGCGGGTTTTACACAGGGCCCCCGCATGCTGCTATTGTCGAGAGGCTTTTGAGGGAGGCAGAGCTGGGTGCGAATCTTGCCTGCTTCACTGTGGTGAGAGCATCCTGCACGGCCCCATAAGGAGGGGGCCGGCCTTATTGCAGCGCCAGGCTCTTCATCTTTGTCATCTTTGGGGCCCCAGCCCCCAGCAAGGACTTTAGTGAATACCTATTGAGTTATCCCCGAACCAGTCATGCCCTAGGGTGGCTTCAGTGGTAGGAGGGAGAGGGGACCCCCAGGCCTTTCCTCTGATCCCTCTCCCGGCCCTCATTTTGCAGACATCGACGAGTGTGAGAATGACTACTACAACGGGGGCTGCGTGCACGAGTGCATCAACATCCCAGGGAACTACAGGTGCACCTGCTTTGACGGCTTCATGCTGGCCCACGATGGACACAACTGCCTGGGTGAGTGATGCGGCCGTGCCCTGCCCGCTGGGCCTCAGCTCCAGCCTACAGTGCTGGGAGCGGTGGGAAGGCTCGTCCTCCTCTGGTTCCTCGTATTGCTTTGCTGGGGCCTCCAGAACAAAATGGCCCAGACTGGCCGGCTTAAACAACAGGAAATTTATTTTCTTACAGTTCTGGAGGCTAGAAGGCCAAGGGCAAGATGTTGGTAGGTGTGAGGCCTCTTTCTGAGGCTCTCTCCTTGGCTCACAGAGGGCCACCTTCTTGCTGTGTGTTCACGTAGTCCTCTCTCTGGGCCTACATGGAGCTGGTTTCTCATGCCCTCTCTTTTTCTCTCTGCCTGTGTGTGTGTGTGTGTGTGTGTCCTAATCGCCTCTTCTTATAAGGGCACCAGTCTTATTGGAGTGAGGCCCCTCCCAACAACCGTTTTTAACCCAGTTACCACTTGAAAGACCCTGTCTCCAGATAAGTCATGTTCTGAGGTCCTGGGGGTCAGGGCTTCAACACCTGGATTTGGGGAACACAGTGCAGCCCATCACAAGTATTCTCATATGCCTCCAGATTCTCATGGTTCAAGTACATAGATTTAAGCCAGTTGTATGAAATTTAGAAGAGTAACGCAAGGTTGCTGGATCAAATTGGGAACATGCAGGAGAAGAAGGAGAGAAACTGGAAAGCAGCGTCGTTGTGCTGGTGTGTCTCTTCGCAGCCCTCCCTGCCCCCAGCTGTGGTTTCCTGGGGTGGCAATCAGTGGTCCCCATCACATGCCCCCCAGGTATCCTCCACCCTCACCCCGCCCCAGTTATCACCATTTTGCCAGCTGTCTCATAATGTGAGAAGTGATTCGTGAGCCAGAGTGACAAACTCAGTGGCCCAAACACCAGAAATTTGTTCTCTCCCAGGCTGGAGGCCAGACATCTGAAGTCAAGCTGTCAGCAGAGTTGGTTCCTTCGGAGGGCTTCCAGGGAGAATCTGACCCAGGCCTCTCGCCTGGTTTCTGGTAGCTTCCGGCATTCTGTGCTTGTAGATCATGGTCTCCCCATGCTTTCACGTGGTCTGTGCTCTGTGCAGGTCTGTCTCTGTGTCCAAATTTCCCTCTTCTACAAGGGCACAGTCCCCTAGTCCTGTGACGCCCCTGCAAAGACCCTATCTCCATTGGAGGTTATAGCTCCACAGAGACTGGTCTTTAGGACTTCAGCATCTTTGGGGGGACATAATTCATAACAGAGGTGGTTTGCAGTCTGCAGCAGGAGGACCATCTCATGGCAGAGAGTACAGGGTCTCAGAGCAGATGTGCCTGTCCCCCAGGCCCTCCTCTGCTGCTGGCTGCTGAGTGACACAGGGCCCAGCAGCTAGAGCTAAGGAGGTAAGCCCGTGGACTGAGCAGAAGCGCGGCTGTGGATCCGTTATTCATGTCTCAGGGTCTCAGTCCCTCATTGGTAAAGGGAGGGTACAAAGAGCAGCTTCGTCCCGGGCTCTCGTGTGCAGTGACCGAGACGGTGTCCAGCTGCCTAGAGCACTCCCGGCACAGCATTCCCCTCCTAGTGGCCGTCACTCCCGTCACAGCCCCTGAGCCTACTTCCCCGCTGTCAAAGCCGGGTGATTATGCTGCCTACTTCACCAGCTTGTGTGTGAGGACAGAGTGACACGGTGAGCGAAGTGACTGGCATTTAGCGGGCGCCAATCATCACCGAACAGGGCATTACTGTTACTCTGGGTGACTCAGCCTCCCTTTTGTGGTGGGACATTTAGATTGTTTGTTTATTTTGTTTGTTTTATTCCTACCATCAGAATCCCGAGGTTTGATTCTGGGCATAGATTTATTTTTTCTTAATTTCCTAATTGTTTCCTTTAACCATTCTTCCCGGAAGTGGAATGACTGGGTCAGAAGGTCATTGAGATGTTTTTATGGCTTTTGGTGCGGGACTTCGTGAAAGGGCTCAGCAGACCTTGCCGGTCGGTGCATGGAGTGGCAAGTGCGGCGTCCCGAGTATTCCAGAACTCTTCCGCCCAGTGGTGGATTGGCCTTAGATTTCCCTGCCTGTTTTTGTTTAGTGCGTGTTGGATCTCAGACAGACTTGTTATGGGAAACAGACCTGCGAACATGTAATTACACCCAAAATAAGTGCTGAAATGGAGGTCTGGACAGCAGGCTGTAGGAGCCCCGAGGGGCCTGTGAAGAGCTGCCCCTGCACTGGGTGAGGTGGGGCTGGAAGCAGGGTGGCTTCCCAGGGGGCTTCAGAGAGGAGGTAGCCTGGAGCAGATTCTGCAAAGGTTGGGGAGCAGCTGGCTGGGACGAGGGCACGGCCTGTGCAGAGAGCCGCGGGGTGGGGGGGGGGCTCCTGGGGGCTGGGCTCAGGGCGGATGCAGAGGTGGGCAGGGCATTTGGTTAGATTGTAAAGATTGGGGCTGTGCCGTAGGACCTTTATTGTGCCAGACACCAAGTGAAGTCTCGTCCGAGCATTATCTCGTTTAATCCTCCCAAAGCACAAGCCCTGAGTTTTACCAGTTGTTTGCCACTATTTCAGATGACACCAGGAGTTCACTTCAGTAACTGATTAGTCTGGGAAGGCAGAGCTCATATCCCCATGAGACAACAGGCAGTAGCACCCAGTGGCCCAGATGACAGGCCTTGGGAACCGCCCGTTCTGGGCTCAGGTCCTGGCTCTGCCAGTTATCAGCTGTGTGACCTTTGGCCAGTCACTTCACCTCCATGCCTAGTTTCCTCACCTGTAAAATGGAATTCATAGTCCCTATCTCATGAGGATTGAATGAGATAGTGGCTATAGAACATCTAGCAGAATGCCTGGCATCGAGCATTCACAATGTCATGGGCATCGATCTTGCTCACCGACTTTCAGAAAGAAATGCATTGGGGTGGGCCTGTGGAGGCCAGAGCCAGCCATCAGCACTCCCGGGACTGTGTCTGACCCATGGGGCTCCCCTTCTGGTCATAGCACTCTTCCCTGTGCAGAACCACCTGTTCCTAAATACCCTTGTTCTGGATGTTGGCAGGTGTACCCAGTGCCTCCTGACTAACGGCAGAGTCTGGGTGGGTTTATTTTTATTTTTACAACGGATTCTTTTTACACTGATTAATTTGAAGAACTGGGTAAGACTCCCCCACCCCCACCTCCAAGCACAGATTGTAACTTCATACGGCTCTAACTCACACATATGGCAACAGAGAAAAGGCTTTCTCTGTTGCTCCTCTGCTTTTAGCTGAGGGCAGAACCTTCCCAACAGACATGTTTTTTGTTTGGGCTTTTTCCTTCTCAAAACAAAACTCTAGCTCTAGAGAAGTCAGACCTTGGTTCCAACCATCTCCATCCCACACTGACCACGTGACCTCCCGGAGCCTCACATCCCTCCTCCATAACACGCGGTGAGAGATAAAGTGCCCGATATGGTGTCTGTGTTGGCAGAAACACAGAATGCTGGAAGAGGAAGCTGGGCTTGGAATTTGAAGATTTAGGCTCAAGCTCTGGCACCACTGCTCATGAATCAGTGGTTTGGGACCAGTTCCTCAAACCCTCCAAGCAGGTTCCCCTAACTGCAGCATGGGTCAGTAATCCCTGTCTCGGAGGGTCACCATGACGGTTAAGTAAGAAAGCAGGTACGGAGAGCTGCATGTGCAGATGTCACATTTTGCTCAGGTGCTGGATACTGTCATTGTGTTGCCGTGGAGGTTTCAAGCAGGCAGCCTGCCATCCTCATCCAGCCTGCAAACACGTTTGGCTTATCCTCCCAGTGTTTTTGTAATCATCACCATTGTCGTAATCCTCATTGAATGATTTGTCAACGTTTAAAAATCAAGGGAGCGTTCTAGAAGGGAGGGGGGTGGGGGGATGGGTTAGCCTGGCAATGGGTATTAAAGAGGGCACATTCTGCATGGAGCACTGGGTGTTACACACAAACAATGAATCATGGAACACTGCATCAAAGACTAATGATGTAACGTATGGTGATTAAGATAACATAATAAAAAAAAAAATCAAGGGATGTCACAGAATAGATCACATACTAGGCCACAAAACAAGCCTCAACAAATTCTAAAAGTTCGAAGACATACATGCATCTTTTCTGACCACAGTGCTATGAAACTAGAATTCAACCACAAGGGAAAAAATCTGAAAAGACCACGAATACGTGGAGATTAAATAAAATGCTACTACACGGGGCGCCTGGGTGGCTCAGGTGTTAAGCGTCCACCTTCAGCTCAGGTCATGATCCCAGGGTCCTGGGATCGAGCCCCGCATCTGGCTCCCTGCTCAGCGGGAAGCCTGCTTCTCCCTCTCCCACTCCCCCTACTTGTGTTCCCTCTCTCGCTGTGTCTCTCTCTGTCAAATAAATAAATAAAATCTTTTTTAAAAAATAATAAATAAAAAATAAAATGCTACTACACAATGAATGGGTCACCCCAGAAATAAAAGGAGAAATAAAAAAGTACATGGAAACAAATGAAAATGAAAACACAATGGTTCAAAGTCTCTGGGATACAGCCAAAGCTGTTCTAAGAGGGAAGTTTATAGTAATACAGGCTTCCCTCAAGGAGCAAGAAAAATCTCATATAAGCAACCTAACCTTATACTTAAAGGAGCTGGGAAAAGGACAACAAACAAAACCCCAAACCAGCAGAAGGAAGGAAATAATAAAGATTAGAGCAGAAATAAATGAAATAGAAACTAAAAAAAACAAAAACAAAAAACAATAGAATGGATCAATGAAACCAGGAGCTGGTTCTTTGAAAAGATAATAAAATTGATAAACTTCTAGCCAGTCTTATCAAGAGAAAAAGAGAAAGGACCCAAATAAATGAAATCACAAATGAGAGAGGAAAAATAATAACACATACCACAGAATACAAACAATTATAAGAGAATATTAGGAAAACTTATATGCCAACAAATTGGATAACCTGGAAGAAATGGATAAATTCCTAGAAACATATAAATTACCAAAACTGAAGCAGGAAGAAATAGAAAATGTGAACAGACCCATTACCAACAATGAAATTGAATCAGTAATCAAAAAACTGCCAACAAACAAAAGTCCAGGACCAGATAGTTTCACAGGCGAATTCTACCAAACTTTTAAAGAAGATAAAGAATACCTGTTCTTCTCAAACTATTCCAAAAAATAGAAGAGGAAGGAAAACTTCCAAATTCATTCTGTGAAGCCAGTATTACATTGAAACCAGAACCAGATAAAGACACCACAAAAAAAGATTACTACAGGCCACTATCTCTCATGCACATAGATGCAAAAATCCTTATCAAAATACTAGCAAACCAAATCCAACAATACATTAAAAAATATATCTTTCACCATGATCAAGTGGATTTATTCCCAAGATGCAAGGGTAGTTCACTGTTCACAAGTCAATCAACATGATACATCATATCAATAAGAGAAAGTGTAAGAACCATATGATCATTTCAATGGACACAGAAAAAGCATTTGACAAAGTACAACATCCATTCGTGATAAAATCCCTCAACAAAGGCTTAGAGGGAATATACTTCAACATAGTAAAGGCTATGTATGAAAAACCCATAGCTAACATCATCCTCAGTGGGGAAGAATGGAGACCCTTTCCCCTGAGATCAGGATGTCCACTCTCACCACTTTTATTCCACTTAGTACTGGAAATGCTAGCCACAGCAATCAGACAACAAAAAAGAAATAAAAGGAATCCAAACTGGTAAGGAAGAAGTAAAACTCTCACTATTTGCAGATGACATGATATTCTATAGAGAAAACCCTAAAGACTCCACCAAAAAAACTGTTAGAATTGGTAAATGAACTCAGGAAAGCCACAGAATACAAAATCAATCTACAGAAATCTGTTGCATTTCTATACACGAATAATGAAGCAGCAGAAAGAGAAATTAAGAAAACAATCCCATTTACAATTGCACCAAAAATAATAAGATACCTAGGAATAAACCTAACCAAAGAGGTGAAAGACCTGTACTCTGAATACTATAAAACACTAATGAAAGAAATTGAAGACAACACAAAGAGATGGAAAGACATCCCATGCTCATGAATTGGAAGAGCAAATATTGTCAAAATGTCTATACTACCCAAAGCAATCTACAGATTTAATGCAATCCCCTATCGAAACACCAACAGCATTTTTCACAGAATTAGAACAAAAAGTCCTAAAATTTGTATGGAATCACAAAAAACCCTAATAGCCAAAGCAATCTTGAAAAAGAAAAGCAAACCTGGAGGCATCACAATTCCAGACTTCAAGTTATATTACAAAGCTATAGTAATCAAAACAGTATGGTACTGGCACAAAAATAGACACATAGACCAATGGAACAGAATAGAAAATCCAGAAATAAACCCATAATTATGTGGTCAATTAATCTTTGACAAAGCAGGAAAGAATACCCAATGGGAAAAAAGTGGTGCTGGGAAAACTGGACAACTACAAGCAAAAAAATGGAACTGGACCACTTTTTACACTGTACACAAAAATAAATTCAAAATGGATTAAAGACCTAAATGTGAGGCCTGAAATCATAAACATCCTAGAAAAGCACAGGCAATAATTTCTCTGACATCAGCCATAGCAACTTTTTTCTGGATAGGTCCCCTCAGGCAAGGGAAACAAAAGCAAAAATAAACTATTGAGAATACATCAAAATAAAAAGCGTCTGCACAATGAAGGAAACAATCAACAAAACTAAAAGGCATCCTATGGAATGGGAGAAGATATTTGCAAATGACATATCTGATAAAGGGTTAGCATCCAAAGTGTATAAAGAACTGATACAACTCAACACCCAAAAACAAATGATCCAATTTAAAAATGGGCAGAAGACATGGATAGGCATTTTTCCAAAGAAGACACACAGATGGCCAAGAGACACATGAAAAGATGCTCAACATCACTCATCATCAGGGAAATGCAAATCAAAATCACAATGAGAGATCACCTCACACCTGTCAGAATGGCTAAAATCAACAACACAAGAAACAACAGGTGTTGGTGAGGATGTGGAGAAAGGAGAACCTACATGTACTGTTGGTGGGAAGGCAAACTGGTGCAGCCACTGTGGAAAACAGTATGGAGGTTCGTCAAAAAGTTAAAAATAGAACTACCCTACAATCCAGCAATCAGACTACTGGGTATTTACCCAAAGAATATGAAAACACTAATGTTTATAGCACCTCCATGTTTATAGCAGCATTGTTTGCAATAGCCAAGATATGGAAGCAACCCAAATGTCCGTCAACTGATGAATGCATAAAGAGGATGTGGTGTATATATACAATGGAATATTACTCAGCCATTAATAAGAATGATGTCTTGCCATTTGCAATGATATAGATGGAGCTAGAGTATTGCGCTAAGTGAAATAAGCCAGTCAGAGAAGGACAAATACCGTATGATTTCACTCATATGTGAAATTTAAGAAACAAAACAAACAAGCAAAGGAAAAAAGAGAGAGAGAGACAAACCAAGAAACAGACTCTGAACTATAGAGAACAAACTGATGCTTATCAGAGGGCAGGTGGGTCGCGTGGTGGGAGAAACAGATGACAGGGATTAAGAAGTACATTTGTTGTGATGAGCACCAGGTGATTAAAATAAAAACTTTAAATAAATAAATAAATAAGAATTGGGAAAAAGCAAGGGATGTCACATAAAGATCAGTATTTCCAGCATTGTTCCCACTTGGCCACAGTCACCTGGCCCCTGACACGCTGGGCCTCGGCAGGAGTGCCGATGGGGACCTGTATACCACGTGTTCATGGCCAAGTATGTAAGAGTGACAAAGCTTCAAAGCTAAAATATATTCCGTCTCTTCTGCCTTGACAAATACTCCTTCCTAATGACCGGGAAGGCCAGACTGGAATTTCGAATCTAGGATTCCTTGGAGTTTTGTGTCAGAAAGTGGTCGTGTGGGCAGTGCCCGCTCCCAATGGATGAGGGAACTGTGCTGGAGTCTCTTCTCCCCATGTCTGGCTCTATCCTACACCTCAGGGAGCCTGAAGACATCCTAACCTGAATGTTCAAGCTCTGGCCGTTTGCTCCCAAACCCCCTTTCCTTTCTCCACCACTTGGTCCTAAGTGTCCTCTATCCCTCTGAGAACAGACTTGGGGCCATTCGGACAGGGAATTTTAGGGTCTCAAATACCCAGGGTGTGGTCTAGAAGGGCAGGTCTGTGCTCCAGATGCACATGGTCCCCTGTGGACTCCTTACTCCCCAGGGAGGGCTACAGCCACAGGAGAGGTAGAGCAGGCACCCCCAAAGCATGGGGCCCCAGGCAGGGGGCACCTCTCACCCATGTCTCAGTGTAGGGCTAGGGCAACTGACAGGAGCTGTGCCGCAGCTGCCCCCTTTGGAGGGGGCATGTACTTCCTGTTGGCTACAGTCCTCACCATGCCCTATTGCTCACAGTCTTTGGGCATTTAATTACCTGCTTGGTCTCAGTGGGAATCACGTTCATGCTTCCTGGTGAAGCTTCCAGCACAGGGCCTGCCCCCAGTGGGTGCTCAGTGGCCGGGGAGGCTGACAGAGTTGTTGGAAGGTTCTCTGTTCTCTGCTGCCTTGTGCAGTCCTGACTGTCTCTGGTCTGTCACCGTGAGCCCCACTCACAACCCATCACCCACCGGGGAGAGTGAAGCCCATTCGCATCTCCTGTTTTTTGGTCTCCAGGAGTCCAGGTCAGGAGTCTTGTCCAGCTGTAACATTCCTCTCTCAACCACTACTGAATTCCTCGGGGATGATGGCTGGACTAAATCCCGATCAGCAGAGTACGAAAAGCATTCTGAGTTAATTAGAGAAAGAGGCTGATGGCTTCGGGGTTACTTTCTTGCCTGAGTTTTCACAGTTGAACCTTTTCTTTTGAGCAAATGAGGTTATTTTCTTGTGGAGATGGCTTGCCTGGGAGGGTGGCCAAATCTGTCCTCTGGGGAGCAAAACCCTCTCTCTATTTGACATCTTTATTGAGGAATTTCTCAAATATAACAGAAAATGACACCAGAGGGAATTGAAACCATGATGAGATCCTTGCTCAACCCCAAATGACTGCATTTAGCATTGTAATTACTTGAAATAGCAGTAGTTCTGTTTGAAAAATATTATTCCAAACTCCATGCAATTGGACATAAGAGCAATATTTAGGCTAATAGAATAAGATTTTTTTTTCATCTTAAATTAAAACCAGCAGTGGATAATTTTTCCCGTCTCCACAAAGCAAGGGTCCTTTTTCTCTAAAGCCATTAGTTCACTTAGCCAGATGTTTTCTTCGACCCCAGTCTTTACCTTGACTTACTGAAAAATATGTTTCTCAAGTTGCTCACAGTTTGAATTTTGAACTTGCTTCTCAGCACTTTTTTTCCCCCGATGAAGAGAAGTCATCTGTAGCCATGTTCTGCAGAAAAGTTGTTTTATTAACAAGATGGCTACTTTCCCGTTAATGCTCATTAAGCACCTACTGTGTGCCTGACCTTGTGGTAGGCAGGCAGTTCCACTTGGGCAAGATGAGGGAACTGTGCTGGAGTCTCTGCCACACGCCCAGAGTTGTGCGAGATGCTGTGTTCACGTTCCATCAATCAGTCCTCACAGCGTCCACAGGCAGAAGCCATTCGTGGCCCCTTTTTATGAATGAGGAAACCAAGGCTCAGAGAGGGAAAGTGGCCTGCATGAGGCCACCCAGCCAGTAAGTGGCAGTGCTGAGACCATCTGCCAGCTCAAGCCTGTAAGTCACTGACCACCCCCCTGCCCCACGGTGCCCAGAACAGCACCAGCTCGGGGAGGCTGGCCAGGTTCAGGGAGGGGCTGGCTTCCTTCCCTGGGGTGTTAGGGGTGCACCCCTTGTGCATTGGGGAGTCACAGAGGACATCCAGAAATCCCAGCATCTGCCAAGCCGGGCAGGTGGGTAGCATGCTGGGGGGCAAGAGGGAGCCCCTGGCTCCAGAGAGCTCCCCCCAAGGGCACCTCCTCCCCAAAACCTGTACTGCCTTCCCTGGCCAAGGCAGGAGCCTGCTGCCCATGTAGGAGCTTTGTGTCACCCTTGAACTTCCCTCAGGATGTGGTCTTACCCCATGTGACTGTGCAGAGTCCTGTTCTTCCAGAACTCTCTCTCTCATGGCCTCCCAGTGCATCTGCTCACTGGCTCATGAGGCCCCGTCCCCAGGGCCCTGTCAGCCTTCCCCCCTCACCTCTCACCTGTGCCATCCCGTGCCCTCTGGCCCAGCCTTCCCAACCCATGGAGTCCTTCGGCATGTCCCTGCTGTTCACAGCTACTCCCTTACCCCTCCCCAGCGAGGACCCGGTGAGGTCCTTCTTGTCACTCACCTGCCTTTGCCCTGAAGTCTTCTGTGAGCACGTCGCATGCACCACCACTGTGGCTCTCTCTCCTGCCCCTGGAAGCAGAAGTCATCTTCTTTATCCCCCCGCCTTCCTCCTTGGAGCCTGGTGCAATGTCTGGCACATCATAGGCATACGATAAACATTTGTAGAATGAAAATATAAGCAAATCTGTAAAGGTGCCTCATCACCTGGGCCCTGTCCCTCCACAGACCGCCGTGCTGAGCTCCTGGCAAAGATCAAGGGGCGTCTCTGTCAGGACTCCTAGGAGCATACAAAGACAGAAATGGTCGCCACTGGGAGGACAGGTAGAAGGCTGCGATAACCAAAGCCTTCCACCTCGTGTTCACCTGTTTTATTCCAAAAAATTGTGCAGAGCGCCTGCCGTGGGCCAGACGCGGTTTCAAGTGCTGAAGAAACCAGGGAGTGGTGAACAAAGCAACGACGTGCACACACGTGTGAACTTCCACGGGGGTGGGGGGGACAGTAAACACGCCGACACGGAACTCAGGAAGGGAAGTTCAGTCAGGGCAGCTCCAGTGGAAAATATAAAACGACTCGATGGAAAATGACGAGGACAAGACTGGTGTGCTGGATGGAGTAGTGTTCTAGGCGCTGGTGCTGCACGAGAAACCAGCCCGCCCTCCGTGACACAGACTCCATTTCAGTCGGCTTTTGGCTTCCACGGGGCACGGCAGCGACGGCTCATCTGCTCCACCGTGTCTGGGGCCTTCGCTGGGAAGACGCCAAGGCTGGGGATGACTTGATGGCCGGGCTGGAATCATCTGGAGGCTTCTTTGCTGATGTCTGGTGGTTGGTGCTGGCTGTCGGCCAGCACGTGTGGGGCGACCTCCCCACCACATGGTCTGTCCACGTGGGTCGGTGCGGGCTTCCTCACGGCATGGCTGCTGCATCCGCACGAGGTTTACAGTCTAGCCTCAAGCAGTTACAAAGGTTCGCCCACATTCAAGCAGAGGGGCCACGCGGCCTCAGTGTGGAGGAGGAAGCCACCATTAGAAAATAATAGGGAGGATCTTCCCTCCGGGCAGAAGGGAGAGGACCAATGAGGTGGGGACACACTTGGTGAGTTTGGGAGCAGGTCACTGCGCCTGGAGGCCCAGGCGTGAGGGAGAAGGACTGGAGATGAGGTTAGGAGGTAGGCAGGGCCTTACAGGTTCTAGAAGGGACTTGGGATTTTATTCTAAATTAGCTGGGAGCCATGGGAGATTTTAACTAGGAATTGACCTAATCTGATTGACATTTTAACTTAAAAGGGATTTGCTTGCTGGCCACAAAGTAGGGAATGTGTTACGGGGAGGAAGAGGCAGAGACCACTGTGGTGGTCTGGGTCTGGGTCAGAGATGGTGGTGGCTCAGTCCAGGGTGCCAATGGTGGAGGTGAGGAGAAGTGGTTGAATTCAGAATATATTTTGAAAGCAGAGCCCCCAGAAATTGCTGATGGGTTCGATGGAAGAGGTAAGAGAAAAAGAGAAACCAACACCAACTGCTAGGTTTTTGCCTGGAGTGTGTGGGGGGCTATGAGCTGTGGCTTAGGTGGGGAACCTGGGGGCAGGACAGACTGGAGTGGGGAGGGATGGACTTGAGAGTCAGTTTGGCCATGTTTCCTTTGGGATGACCGACAGCCACCCAGATGGAAATGGTGTACCTGTTCAGAAGTCGGGGGAGTCGTCAGGTCTGGGGGTGGGGGACTGTGAGAGTCTGGAACTTCTAGATGGCAGTGAAAGCTGGAGCCCTTAACATTCATTCTTTTCATGAAGATTTCACGAGCACCTGCCCTAAGCTTACAATTAGGAGTTAGATGACGCAGTCCCAGCCTGCAAGAAGGACAGGGAATCAGCCTGCCTAACTTTGAATCCTGGATCCATCGCTTACTTACTTGCTGTGTGACCTTGAGCAAGTAACTTCACTTCTCTGGGCCTCTGCATCCTCATCTGTACGGTGGGGCTAATCGCAGAGCTTATCTGACAGGGGTGATGCAGACACCGAATGAGATAAGCTTTGTAAAGCACATACCAAGGGCTCGACAGATGTGAATTACGTAATTTCACTCATCCTACTCACTCCATAAACACCAGTGTTTTCTCAGGTAAACTCCAGAGATTTCTTCCTGCTCTCTTTACCTGTGCCCCCGTCCCCACTCTCGGCCCACCTTCAGGCAATGCGAACACCCGTGATTGGAGGGATTTGCCGTGTAGGGATGAGCCGGGTCAGGCCCCGCTTTTGCATCCTGTCCAGCTTTTTACAACTGTTTCTCTGGTGGAAATTCTTTGGCCTAAGAAAAAGAAAACCACTGGGCACTTGTGCGTCTTTATAAATGGGCTTCTTGCTTTCCCCAAACCACAACTGGACCAGGGAGATCCTGGAGTGGAGGGTGGGGGGGATTGATAGAGACCCAGGGGCATCTTGGGCGGTAGAGTGACCTTCTGTGGCCTCACGCCTACAGCCCGCACAGGATGGGGACGGGGAGGGGTGTGGGAGAGCAGAAGGGGCCGGGCGGTGCTGGGGTGGAAAGGTGGTACACCAGGTCTGGCCCTTTGGACCGCGGACTTGTCTGGAAAACTCCTGCCGCTCTGTGCCTCAGTTTCCCCATCATATGTGAAATGGAGGGATGGGATGTGACCCATGGTTTTCAGATTTCTAGCAGCAGAACCCTTAGTTTCAAGCAGAATCCTGCAGTGGTTGTGCTGCTCAGGCTGAACTGGGAGGCAGGGCTGGCGGGAAATGAGAGTCTGCTCTCCGAGGAGCACCCCCGCCCCCCACCACTCCTGCCCACCTGTGCAAGGCCCCGGGGTACTAGAGCGCTGTTTGGAACCCCTAGTGGGCTGTGGTGTCAGAGCCCCTCTCCCTCCAGCATCTTGTGATTCGATGAGTTGGTGGCATGACACGTCCTTGAGGACAGAGGCCAAGCCCTTTGCTGTGTCCTCCTCGCCTCTGCTAGACGCAGTCCCTGTCTGCCTCTCTCTTATTTCTCAGAACTGGCATCTCCAGCAGGCCAAACAGCTTTCATTCCCCTAAACGTACCACCCTGTCCTGCTCGGCAGCATCCTTGCACCTGCTGTTCCTTCTGCCCAAACCACCCCTCCCTGTGCTCTTCACTAATGCTTTTTTGGCTGACTCCTACTCGTCCCTCAGGACTCAGCTCAGGCGTCAGCCCCTTCCGAAGGCCTTTCTTAAGTTGCACACTCTTCCCCTGGGCGCCCACAGCCCCCAGGCTTGTCACTGGACGTCTCGCGTCTCCCTTATGGCCTCAGGAGCTCCTGGGGGGGCAGGCTCCGGCATGACTTTGCTCTTTTCCCCAGGCCTAGCCCAGGCTCATTTGTGTGATGGAGGGATGGCAGCTGGGTAGGGCATGGGGCAGAATGTTTCATTCTGACCTTCCAGAGGAGCATGATTTGATAGTGGTGGGCAGGGAAGCTTGCCACGAGGGCAGAGCATCAGTGCACTCAGCGCTGCAGAGATCTGCTGGGGAGGTCTCCTAGCAGCCTGTGTGACTACAGTGTCCTGTGTCCCCAGCCCCACACCCGGCTCCTGTTAGTCTCCGTTCCAGACCAGGAGAGTTGGGGACTTGGCTCCTGGCTCCCTTCCTAGCAGTGTTTTGGGGCCAGCCGTCTGCTCTCTCCCAAGGGAGGGGGCTACAGAAATACTGCGAGGTGGTCTTTGTGAAAACATGGGGGTGCCCGGTCGGCATCCGGAGCGGCGCTGCCCGCCCCCTTCCCACACTCCCTCTGGCTGGATGTTCAGGGCAGCGACTGCATCACCATACGAGGTTGCTCTTCCCATTGGTAGGACTGGGCCAAAATCTCTCGTCCCTCCACTGTGCCAGCCCCACCATTAGCGACTAAGTCTTGATTTGGTGGCTTGGGGAAGAAGTCCTGCCCTGTCCCCAGGCAGAGCATGCCAAGTGCATAAACAGCAGAGAAAAACACCAAGTCGCAGAGGACGGGACAGGCAAGCACACTCTCCTTCATCTTGTTTGCAGTCTGTGCACCAGGGGCCTGGTCAGAACTCTGAGAAATAAATTAAAAATAAGTGTCTTGTGAAGACTCTTTAAAAATACCCTACCACCAAAACATACGTCCCAAAGCAGAGATGAGCCATGTGCCTACAAGGGGGCATTAATCAGCAAATGTGAGTGTCCCAGAATCTCCAGTCCAGTACTTCCTCTGCCCACTAGCTTACTTATTTTGGAGCAGCCTGGGCCCTCGATGGTGTTTGGGGTCACCCTGGACGTTTGTTGGTCACCCTGGCTGCATGTGGACAGATGTTGCAATGACCCCACCTCTCCCAGCACCAGCAGGCCTGGCCCTGGCTGTTTGTCGTGGCCATCAGCCAGCCCCATGTATTGCCCGCTGTACCACTCCTCCCTGTCACCCACCTCGTCCCAACCGCATGCAGCTGGAAATAGACGGGCTGGCAGAGACGCCTTGTGCCCAGCTGGAACGCCTGTTTGTGGGAAGAGGGTAGCCATGGCAGCCCCCCAGCTGCTTGGTCTGGGGGCTTTAGTAACCTCGCAGGCTGCCTTAACGGGGGGGAGAGGATCCCACAGGCCGACTTGCCCTCCCCTGGCTCAACCCCTGGCCACCAAGGGGTCAGACGCCAGTGCAGTCATTTAGGACAAGCTTTCGTGGAGGTCCCTCCAGGTGGGATTTCTTGGGGGCCCCCATTGCCATCGGGGAGTCGCCTCCTCAGCCTGGCAGCCAGCCCCTCGTGATCTGGGCTCCGCCTGCCCTGCCAGCCCCAGCCTTGGCTTCACATGGGTATGAAGTCTGTCCTGGGGCGCCTCCCACCCCTGTGCTTCCCTCTGCCTGGAGAGCTGCTGTCTCTCTTGCCTGTCTGAGCACTCCCGTTCGTCCTTCTGCATGTCTTCTCCGGCCCTTCCTGGGAACTTGCCTCCCCCCCGCGTCTGGACCGACCGCAGTCACCGTGCTCACCACGCAGAGTCGGAAAGTTCTGTTTACGTATCCATCTTCCACATGCATAACGATTATACAGAAATGCTCAGGGAAATCACTAGACCAAACAGAAGCTAGCCCCCCAGGTCTGCAGTTTTCCTGTCCCAGTGCTCCTGCCCAGTACCGTCCGCACGCAGCTCTGACTTGACGTGCTCATGAGCACGCACTCGTGTTCGCGTGCTGCTTTCCCGGTGTTCCGTCAGAACCTTGGCCACTGCTGACCCGTAATCATGTGGCCAAGAAGTGGGACTGGAATCAAAGCCCAGGACTTAGGAGCCGGCAGCCTGTGGGTGCGGAGTGAGTTCTGCTCTTCCTGGGGCGAGCTGGTTGGAAACACCCGGGAGGGATGATTCATGCCCTCTGGGTCAGCAGATGTCCCCTGAGTGCCCTTATCTGCCAGGTCAAGAGGTCCTGAGATGATTTCCATGGGACTTGCACCCTTAAGGAGCTCTAGGCTGTGTGCGGAAATGCTCCCCGTGTGGTATCCTTGGTGTAATTAATACCACACCCAGTATGGGGGGCAACTCGTCTGCCGGGAATGATTGAAAAGTCACCAGGTGGGGGTGGAGATGGGGTGAGGGGAGGAGGGAGCAGCATGTGCAAAGCCTAGAGAGGCTCAGCCAGGTAGGAGAGTGGGCTCAGGAGTAGAGCGTGGTGGATAAACAGGTGGCTTCTGTCAGCTAAATGCCCTCAAGGCCTGAGACATGGAGCTTCATCCCTGCAGATGCAAGCACGTCGGGGGTCACCGTTGGCTGCATGCTGGGCACAGCATCGACTCAAGCCTGGCCCCCAGGCCCCACCTGCCGCTCCAGCCTCGCTGCACACAGACATGCACGTGCATGCACACACACCTGCATCCACCAGCAAACACACCTTTCGCTGCTCTGGTCCTCACGCGGCTGAGGGTGTGTGAGTATGGCCTCTTGAGCCTTCTCACACGCACCCTCTCTTTGTCCTGCAGCCCTCTGAGACCCCAGTCAGTGGTTCACCTGCAGTGATCGCCCCTCTTCTCTCCCCCGATGGCCAGCCAGCTCCCCGAGGGCAGGCCTTGACCGCGCGCTCACTGTGTCCTTACTGAGTGAGAGAGCAAATGGACGGACAGGCGTGGCTGAGCACCGGTGGGCCTCTGGGGGACGGCGAGGGCACAAGAACGGTGACTTCAGCAGAGGCAGCTGCTTATGCAGGCACACTCCGGGGTGGCAGAACCAGCAGATGAAGGGGGTCCAGCAGGAAGTGGTGAGAAGTGAAAAACTGCCAGTCTCTAACCTGGGACCCTCCCTCCGGGAACCCGTCTGAAGAAAAGGGTCCCTACTACGGAAAGGGCTGGAAAGGACACGGCTCCTTAACTGGGCTTGCTGTGAGCTGGCTCATTCCTTCCTGCACTAAGTGGTCCCCTTGTGTCCCTCACGGGGACCTTTATTAATGGGGCGGAACAGAGAGGAGTGCGCCGAGGGCCAGGGCAAGGGCCCCTGTCTCCTGGACCAGCAGCAGGGGAGAAGGGCACTAGGACTGAGTCCTGCAAAACACCCTGACTCAGCTTTCAGTGAAGGGTGCAAAGGTCACCTACGGAGAAGATCGACACATGAAAAAGACAAACAAAATAGACACCTGTGATTATGGTTGTAGCTAGAGCGTAGGGCTATTGATCCATTTTTGTCACTGATTTTCAGAATTCCTTGTGAATTCAAAATTTTAAATAAAGCAGTTTTACTGGACAAGTATGATAGGGAGCCATGCTAGGTTCTTGAGGGGAGAAATGCCATGGAAAGGAAGTGGCCACAAGTGGGCTAGAAAGGGTTGGGGTGGCCTCGGAGGCATGGTGGTCTTCCCTGTGTTTCAGCCACCCTCAGTGCCCCCCTTTCCCACGAAGCTCCCTGGTGCCCACACTCACCCCTCCACGTCCACCCTCTTCCAGCCTCTCTACCGCTTTCTCAAGTGTGTCAACTCTGTTGGCACAAAACCATTTCTCATCCTGTTGTGGCTGCATGACCGACCCAGGCCTGTTAGCGAGGGACCACTTAGTGCAGGAAGGAATGAGCCAGCTCACAGCAAGCCCAGTTAAGGAGCCGTGGCAAGGGGGCGCCTGGGTGGCTCAGTCATTAAGCATCTGCCTTCGGCTCAGGTCATGATCTCAGGGTCCTGGGATCGAGCCCCGCATTGGGCTCCCTGTTCAGCGGGAGGCCTGCTTCTCCCTCTCCCACTCCTCCTGCATGTGTTCCCTCTCTTGCTGTCTCTCTCTCTCTGTTAAATAAATAAATAAAATCTTAAAAAAAAAAAAAAAAAAGGAGTTGTGGCAGGTCAGGCAGGAGGCCACAGGGGCCTGGGACATGCTGGGGGCCCCACATTCACAGAGAACGCCCGGTGGTGCTGACGGACGTGTGGAGGGCACAGATGGGAAGAAGGAAGAAGCCAACAGCTTTGGAAGGTGGAAGAAAATGTAGAGTTTATTGGGAAGAATCAGTCCAGAGTTCCAGGCAGTGCCGAGATTGGGAGGCATATGCTGGGAGTCAGTCATCTGACCTGGCCAGAGTCCGGCAGGAAGGACTGTGTCGGCAGATGACATGGGGAGCTCCGAGCCCCTCCTGGTTCCACGGAGTGTCTCCCAAGGCGGCGCATTCCCTCTGCCCGCCCCACACACACGCCCGCGGGGCAGTCACATCCAGCGGGGCCTGTTTTATTTCTGAGGATGTTCACGAAGAATCCTGTCAGAGCATTTCCCCTTTCTTTTCTCAGAGCTTCTCGCTTTGGTTCCAGGATTTGTTTGTTTGGTTTTCCTCCCCTTCCCTCTTTCCAGTCCTCTGTTCTTATCCACATCAAAAGAAATTTTTTAAAATTCCAGTGCCTCCCACAGATGTCCAGCCAGGATCATGCTCACAGCTGTGCTGTTGGAGGCCTGAGGGCGGAGGGATGAAAGCGTCCAGTTCCCATCCTGGCTCTGTCACTGACGTGTGGTGACCACGGCAGGCCGCTCGCCCCTCGGAGCTCCTGACTGTAACACTGCTGCTGCCTCAGGCTGAGGCTCGGTGACACTGAAATGAGCGTGCCTGGCACAGAGCGGGAGCCCAAGGGATGTGGCTCCCCTTCCATCCCCTGCAGCCTCCTCTCCCGCCCGTGTGCGTGAGATGAAAGGAAAAGCTGGTCTTGCCAGAAGGGGCAGAGACAGGGGTCAACGAAGTATTGTTCAGGAAGGTGTCCCCCTGCCTCCAAACCCGTACCCTCTCTACCTGCTCCCTAAAGCACTGCCCACTTAGAACGGCTTTTCTTCAGCTGAAGACTTTTGTCCTCATACCTGTGAAGGCAATGACAAAGCAGGAGGACACTTCAGACTGGGCTGACCTGCCAAGAGTCCTGCGTGGCTTCATGCATTCGTGGAGCACCAAAGCTCACGGGCTGCCAGGACTTGAGGAACATCCACTCCTCCTCCATGCTGACCTCACCCCCACGATGGGGCTCACTCCCAGGCAGGGCTGAAGCAGGTGAATGAATGAACACAGCTCTGCTCTCACCAGCCCTCCCTCGCCCTCCTGACGGGCCCGTGGCCTCCACCCCACCGTCCCGCAGACCAGCACTCACTGTCCTCATTCACCTGGAGCTGCCTTCTTTGACTGGATCCTGGAGCTAGGCCTCCCTGGGCAGCCCCTCCAGGGCCACACAGGGCATTCCTCCTGGGACAGGCTTGGGCCAGGGCCTTCGGGCCAGAGCTGCCATCCCCAACCACGTTTTGTAGTTGTCAGTCAGTCACTCAGCCCACAAACATGGCTTATGTGCCTCATGCACTATTTCAAACCCTGAGATACGGAAACACTCAAGACAGCCAGGTCCCCCTTCTCAAGGACTCTGGATGTTCTGGGGAGACAGAGAAACAGACAGAGAAGACAGCAAGGAGATGGAAGGGCCGGGTATGTGGCAGGACAACGGGATGGAGCAAGTCCGCGGCTTTCGGTCGCTGCTCAGGGAGGTGATGTGGGCGCTGAGGTCGGAGTAAGGGGGAGCCAGCCCTGCCACGATCAAGGAAGCACATTCTGGGCAGAGGAGCAGCTCCAGATGGGAACAGGACAGCTGGGTCAAGGACCAGCAGGGACGCCATATGCAGCAGCTGGGCCAGCAGGGCAGGGAGGAGGCTGGTAGGAGGTGTGGACAGTTCTCTTGGGCCTCGTCGGCCAGGGAAGGTAGTTTGTGTTTTATCCAAAGCCAGCAAGGAATCCTTTGGAGGCTTCTAGGCAGGGGAATAGCGCAGCTGGCCGACACTCTCAGAGGTGGTTGTGTGGGGTGGCGGGACCAGGGCGGAAGGAGGGAGGCCCGTGGGGACACCACCGCCGTAATCCAGGCCAGAGAGGAGCGGAGCTGGGCCCAGCACCTGAAGGGTGGGGGTGAGGAGATGTATTTGCGGGCAGAGCTGACAGGACTGCACCTGCTAAGGGATTTGATGTGGGGAGTGGGGAAGGGAGGGACCACCGCTGACTACCAGGTGTCGTGGCTGAAGTGACAGTGAGCTGTGCTGCCATTGGCCGAGATGGGAAGGCTGAGGGCAGGGCCAGGCTTTGCTTGGTTCTGCTCTGTTCTCAGGGGAGGTCGAATTAGGAGTTCAGCAAGGGCTGGGTTAGGTTTGTCATGCCTTTGGACATCTAAGCGCAGGCTAGGGGTCAGCCATTGGTGTCCAAGCCTGAGGGTGGCGGAGCAGGCAGGCCCAGAGGTTTGGGCAGCGTTGGCAGCTGGGGGGCAGGTAAAGCCATGGGACAGGGTGGCCCCTCCCGGGAACAGAGCCTGCAGGTGCACAGCTCCCAGGACACAGTGCTTCCCAAAGCTGCTTCAAAGGAGGTACTGCCCACAGAATGCAGAGGTATTTGCCACCCATGTATCCGGTAAGGGTCTAGGATCTGGGATGTTTGAAGGACTCTCAGAACTCAACCGCAGACAGACGGGTACCCAGTGTAAAAGTGGGCCAGGGATTTGACAGACAGTACCCCGAAAAGGACACACAGATGGACAACAAGCACGTGGAAGGATGCTCAACACCATTAGTCAGGGAACTGCAAATCAAAACCATCACACCCCCCAGGATGGCTATAATTTAAAAAATGGAGACTCTGGAGCCCTCACGTTTTGCTGATGGGAACGGGAAATGGGGCGGCCACTGTGGAAAACAGTTTGATGTTTCCTCCAAAAGTTACACATGGAACTACTGCGTGACCCGATGCTGCTGCTGGGTCGACGCCCGAGAGGATTTAAGCATGTTCTCACAACAAGCTGAACGTGCGGTTCACAGCAGCATCACAACGGCTAAAGGGTGGAAACAAGCCGCGTGTCCATCATCCGGTGAATGGGTCTCTCCCTACAGTAGAAGATTGTTCAGGCATAAACATGAATGGCACACGCTCCAGCATGGATGGACCTTGACAACGTCCTGGTGTGTGGGAGAAGCCAGACACAGCGAACGCATGCTGTACTGTTCCATTGACAGAAAATGTCCAGAAGAGGCCCGTCCATAGAGACAGAAAGTAGGCAAGTGGTTGCCAGGAGCAGCGGGGAGGGGAGAATTGGGATTGACTGATTATAAGCACGGGGTTTCTTTCGGGGTGATGGAAATGTTCTGGAATTAGATCATGGTGATGTTCGCACCGCCTTGTGAATGCATAAAAACCGCTGACGTGTACCTTTTAAGATGATGAACCTTATGTACTGTGAATCATATCTCATCAAGTGGAGAGGCGCCTGGATGGTGCAGTCGGTTACGCGTCTGACTCTTTCAGCTCAGGTCATGATCTCAGGGTCGTGAGATCGAGCCCCGCGTCAGGCTCTGCGCTCAGCAGGGAGTCTACTTGAGATTCTCTCTCCCTCCCCCCCTGCCCCTCCCCACCCCCGCTCACTCGCTCGCTCTCTCTTTCTGTAAAATAAATAAATCCTTAAAAAAAAAAAGGAAGTCTTTAAGAATAAGTGGGCATGTGAAAGAGGTAGCATGTGCAGGGACTGGGGCTTGTCCCACACCCCGAGGAGGCCACACACATGGCTCTGTGTCCAGTTCTGGGCCCACATGAAGTACCTGATAGGCGAGGGTTCCCCAGAGAAGGGTGACAGGGTGGCGAGCCAGCCAGCACCTCTGTCAGGAGGGAGCAGGTCCAGAAGCTGAAGCTGCTCTGCTTGGAGACCAGAAGGCTGAGGCAAGGCTCAGGGCTCCCTTAGGGTGCGGCTTGTCGTCACTCTTCCGGTTTGGAAGGGACCTTACCGTCCCCTAGGGCAAGTTCACACCTGTGCTTCTCTGGAGCCCTCGGCAGGGGCTTCGCTCACCAGTTGGTAACATTTATTGCTGGTCTTTGTGTGCTGAGTGCTTTACCGCGTTATTTTCTTTAATTCCCGAAACAGCTTAAGGTACCTATTATCCCTGTTTTGTAAAGAAGGAGACCAAGGTCCAAAAAGGTTAAGCGACCGGGCCAAGGTCACACAGCAAGTTACTCCCTGAATCTCGTACGCCAGCTGGTAAGGCAAGGATGGCACGTGAGGGCAGCAGTCACAGGGAGACCTCACGGAGACTGTCGTCAGGAGGAGTGGTCAGCGGCATCTCCAGGTCCTTAGGGACAATCAGTGCTGCTCCCCCATCTCTGGAGGACCACCAGGCAGCAGCTGGGATTGAAGGTGGGGCCCAGATGAAGGATGAGGTGACCAGAGTCTCAAGGCCAACAGCTTCAGCGGAGCTGTGTCCCGTCGTGGGCCAGCTCCTCCAGTCTGGATGTGAGCGGTGGGCTTGAAGGTCTGGAAAGCTGACCCCACCACTCATGAGCCTGATCTCCCTGTCCTAAGCTTGGATGCAGGCCCAACCCGAGGGGCTCCGTGTCCGAGCAGGGCCATGGTGGGAGACCCCGTGTCTCCTGCATCTAGCTGACCTGCTGGAGAGTCAGGCACCCCAGAGAAGGCCCCAGCTGATGCCCAGCCCGGGAAGCAGACAGGTCCCGGGAGACCCCAGTCTTACCCCCCCTGCCTATGCCAACGCCTCTGACAGCTCAGGGAGTGTCCTGGATCTGCCAGAACCCGGGCCCCAAAGCTCTAAGACCCATGTGTATTTTACCCGAAATCTAATCCATCTGGTTCTCATTTATTTACACTTAACTCATCAAATGCAATTTTGCAAGAGCCGTTCGATAGCCAAGAGGCTTTTCTGCCTAAGCCTCCCTTCTGAAAGGGGCCAGGGGAGGGCTGGGGCCTCAGCCCTCAGGGACCAGCAGGGAGCTGTCAGGGCTGGAGGTCAAGTTTGGTTTCTAAGATGGGCCGGGGCCTCCACCTCTGTTCTTGGACCCTCAGTGGGGTCTGTGATGCCGGAGCCAGGCACAGGGTCTGACACATAGTAGGCTCTTGGCAGCCAGGAAAACATGGGCGGGGCCCAAGCAGAACACAGAGTCTCTGTTCCAAATCGTGAAATGTTCGTGGGAAACACAAAGCAAGCAAAGCTGGATCCAGAAGTAATTTTTAGTTATTATAAATAACTGCAAACCTGGATTCTTGGTCCAAAGTAGGACAAACAGCCAGCTATTAATAAAAATAAACACTAGCACCTTGGGCCAAAAGCAAACCTCATAGGCAAACCACAGTCCTGCCTGCAGAGGCCGTCCGGAACCAGATCAACCGACAGCCTATTGGTGTCAGCTCTGGAAACCTTCTTGCTGGAAAACAACCATGGGCATCACAGGGCATGGGCCCATCCCAGACACAACCCTCTGGCTGGCTGGTGGGGGCGGGGGTGGCCTGTGCCCGTGAGTGATGGGCCCACCCAGCAGAGATGGGCAAGAGTCACAGCTGACGGCAGTCTCCCCGACCCCAGCATCCAGACCTCCTGTCAGGAGCTACAGCGTAAGGTGGGGACACCTGACCCCGGAGACTCTGTTTGGACTTGGTCTGTGGAGCCAGGGTGCCATTCCTCTTTTGACTAGAGTGGCCACCGTGGCCACCGGGACTGGGAGGGGTGGCTGGAGGCCCTGAGGTCAAGGAGGAGCATGCGGACTATGCCTTTGGGCAGGAATTGAGGCCCAAGCCAGGGAGGGTGGTGCCTCAGTCATGGAGGCAAACAAATGGGCAAGGTGGTAAGGAAGCCGACAGACAGCCTTGGTGACTGCTCGGGTGTGGGAGGGGCAGGAGGGGGCTTTTCAGGCCAGAGTGGCTGGGGGGCGGGGGGCACAGGCAGGGCTGGAGTGAGGCCCCTCTTTGGCACCCTAGTCTCCCTCGCTCCCTCCCACCTTCTGTCCTCCCTCAGCTGTTGGCTGAATGAATGAGCCGCTGAGACTCAGGCTGGGAGCAGCCTGCGCAGAGCAGAGGCCATGTGTCTTTTCTCCCAGACTGCATTGGGATGATCTGTTTCTGAGGGTGTCCCGCAGCCCCACCAGCCAGCGGCCCCCTGAGGCCATGACCAGCCGGTTCAGCTTCCCCTTCCCTCCCCTCCCTGCACCCCTGCCAGCTGCCCCCACCCCAGCCCAAAAGAGTCAGGGGCTCAACCAGTCGTCATGGCACAAAGATGTGTTTGTGTGTTCAAGAGGGGAGCACGTTCCCCCGGGGTGGGGGGGGGCGGGCAGGGCGGCAGCTGCAGGCCGGGGCCTTCCAGAGAATGACCTGGCTGGTCCAGGCGGCCTGTGATAGAGGGCCACACAGGACCTTCACAGAGCCAGGGCTTTGGGTCTGATCTCCACAATACATCCATCAATTCTTCTGTTGCCAATTAAGAGCGTTTCCTACTATGAGCCCAGAGCCTGCCCCCAAACCCACAGGGCCTCCTCTCTGCTCTGCAGCTAAGTCCCTGTGTTCAGGAGCTCCCTGACTTCTGGGAACGTTCATTTAGCTGTGGCCATAAAAGAAGATGAAGGACCGTGAGCTGCCAGCAGGCTTCAGAGACAGAATACTCCCCGTATCCCTTCCGGAGCCCACTCAGAGAGCCTGAAGCATGGATTGGAAACAGGCTTGCTCAGGGCCCTCCCTGCACACTGGCTCAGCCTCTGCCCAAGGCCGCAGTGGTTAATGATGCTCGACTTCTTCCCCAAGGACTGTTCCTTCTCTCAGCAGCACTGATGGGAATAGGGGCCAGGAGGACCCAGACAGAGCCAAGGTTTGTGAGAGCCCTTGAGGTCTCCTCAACAGGGGGTGTGCAGGCCGCAAATCTTCCAGAACTCCTCTTCTGCCCAAAGGGTCACCGGCTCTTCCCCATCTGTGCCCTGCCATACCTCTTCCACAAAACGTTGCTTCCACAACACCTCTCCGTCCTCTAGCCTCACATCATGAATCTCCCTGCCCTCCTCGGCCCAGCTCGTCACTGTTCTCTGTGCTCAGGGCCAGTCCAGCAGCAGCTTGGTGAACAGGGACTTAACAAGAGATGTTCACTTTGGCGCCCCGGCAGCTCTTGGGGAGAGTGGTACATAGCAGGTGCTCAGGGTCTGTGGAGGGAATGAATGAACAAAACCATTTTGGGTGAATTTCGAAGGCAAGGACTTCCGTCTGGACAAGGAGGGAGAGGGTACCCCAGGAGGAGGAGCATGTGTGCATATGAAGGCGAGTGTGAGCAAGAGGGTATGTTCAGAGAACAGCAGAAGCGGGTGCGGCTGCTGGAGAGGTGGCACGCTGTGGAGAGCCTTGAATGTGCCCCCTCTTTGTGCCCAGGAGGAACCAGGACGGCTCTCTGCGCCAGGGGACTGACCTTGTAGGTAATGAGCTCCCCATCACTGGCATGTACGAGCACACAGGTGCCATTCAATTTATCCTGCTGACACTTAGCGCCTACTCAGTCTGAGCATCCACTGGGGGCAGGCGTATAAGGGAGACTCGGATCTCTCCTCAACCCACGGTAGAGACAGGATGACCAAGCCCGAGGTCCCGGGCGGAGCAAGTCTGGGCGTAGGGGGTGAGCAAAATCTGCCGGGCACCAGGAAGCCTTCAGAGACGGGGAGTATTGGAGACACAAGCACGTAAGGTCGGGGTGGTGTGTTAAGCGGACACACCCAGGGAACCACCTCTCGTTGCCATGATTGGGCTTGAAGCGTCCTCACTGAGAGAAGCCAGATCACAGAAGAGCAGGGAAAGGCCTTGGATCCACACTCATCAGGCATCGAATCCCTCTTCTTCCTGTTTTATGGCATTAGGCATATCCCTTCTCCTCCCTAGGCCTCCATTTTCTCATCCGAGCGTCTGTCTGGTAGGAATACTGCCCCCAGGGTGGAGCTCTGGTGCAGATCTGTGAGGACAGACCCTGAGCGCCCCGGCTGGCAGCGAGGACTAGCTTCTATGTCCAGGCTGCCAGCCCTGCGCAGCCGACCCTGATGCTCGTCCCCGGTGGGGGCATGGTGCCGTGGGACTCCCACACCGGGGCCTGTCCATGCACGAACAGTTCCATGGGAGAGAAGGATGAAGGCTGTGTGTGCCTCCAGCACTCCAGGAGGGCTTCCTGGAGGGCACAGTCTGCACTTCCTCCTGCTGATGAGACCTGAGCACCTGCCCCAGGCCACAGGCCATGGGCCAGAGCCAGAACTCAGGTTGTCCGACTCCCAGGTGTAGGCTCCCTCTTTGCCGTGCGGGACCTCTCATCACAGAGTTTTCTGAGTCCTGCGGGGGGCCAAGGAACAACGTGTGCCGGGCTGCCCACCCTCAGGAGGGCCGGGGGGTTAAGTAGTTCTCATAGTGCTATGTTCCAGGTCAACCCAGCCTGCCCTAGGCCCGTGGGTAGCCATCTCGCAGACCCAGCTCCTCCAGCTGGTCACTCTCCAGGCTTCACTGTGAGTGCTGTCTGGGGGCCTGAGCCCCGGGGCGTGAGGGGTATGAAGTGGGCATCAGGCCCCTCATCCAGCCCCTAGAGAAGTTGGTAATGCCCACAGGCTGCCCAAAGGGATTCTGAGACTTGTGGTTTCCTGTCCAGCTTGAGGGAGGCCTGTGTTTGGACCACAGTGGAAAAAGGGTGCGGAGAGGGCAGCCCCCTCTTCCCTCCTGCTTAATCTCGGGGCTTTGTCGTTTGGGAGTGGGGAAAAGAAATGTTTACATGGCCTTGCATTTGTTTCAAATTATTCATCAGTGTTTGAGAGTCATTGTTCCCGGCTAGTGTAAACAGCGCTGTCCCAAGGCCCGGCCACTCGGCCAGCTCACTGAAGTTCTGTCGATGTGCAGCGTCTACAGTCCTCTGGCTCCTGGCTCCCAGGGAAGTGGGGAGAGGGGCCAGGCCAGCTTCGTGGTGGGCAAAGGCATGAGCTCAGGAGGTGGACAGCAAGTTTAAGTCCTGCCTTCGCTCCGAGCAGCTGTGTGACTTGGCTCAAGTGACTCTGGTTGTCTGTGTCTTGGTGCCCTCGTCTGCACAATGGAGGCGTCCCACAGCCTGGCACGCAGCGCTGCCACAAGGGTCGAGTGAGTTGCTATTTGTGAGGCCCCATGCCTGACACATAGTGAACACTCGAGGGATGTTAACTTTGCGTTGTTATTGGTAGGATGAACAAGACTTGGTGCCTGGCTTAGAGCCATTCATGGTCTAGTGCAGGCAGGGGAGAGACGCCCGGAGGCAGACACTGCAGAGGGGAGGGGAGGTGCCCCCAGCAAGGGTGACATTAGCCCTGGGCCCTGAGGGAGCCACCACTAAGTAAGACTCTGTTCAGTGGAGAAAGGTCTTCAGAATAATCCCTCTCTGGCCTTCCCAGCTCCCCTGGGACCCCACTCTGTCTCTTCTCAGCAAGAGCCACCTTCCCCATTTTAACTGTAACGGTTGGTGGCTTTTAGAGTTCAGATCTCTGCCCCCCTCCCGGCCGCCACACAGCTGACATTTGAACTTCCTGGAGATAATGGCCTCCCTCGGCGCTGGCCTCAGAGGCAGCCATGTGGTCTCTTGGGTGGTGAAGTGGGCTGTTGTCCCTAAGCCTCAGTAGGACCCAGCTGACGTCGTTCCAAAGCTGAGTCCTCTCCTGGTTCAGTGCAGGTCAGTCCGCCTGGTTCTTGACATTTTCACATCGTTTTGGTTCCGGTACTGAAAGATGGCTGTGTTAAGAAGAACAGCATAAAAAGCTTAGTGCCAAAGCGTGCGTGTGTGTGTGTCCGTGTGTGTGTTGGGGGTCAGGGGATTGGCTAGAAGCAGCCAGTAGCTCACCTTGCCTTTGTGGTTTCATGTTTTCGCCTATTAAAGTGACAATACAGACATGGCACATTAAGGTTTAAGAAGCCCTTCTTTCATTAAACAAACTGACAGTGTAGGGGGTTATGACTTCGGTAATTGAAACATGCTGTTCTGTTTAAGACCAGAACTCCATAAAGCCTCTTTTCAGCCAATAGCATCCTTTGTGCCAGCAGCCTCTGGTCAAAAATGAGTGTCGGCCCTGAGGTCTGTCTCTCCTAGAGAGTGGGAAGACCACTCAGCGACCTTGTGCAGCTGTCTTGGCAGCCAGACGTTAGGGCCTTTTAAAAACTTCCCCATTCTCTAGACTTTTGAAATCAGTTTGCAAGGCAGAAGGCAGGCTGCCCTGTCCTCTAGCCTCTCCGGGGCTGCCAAGTCTTGTGTTACTGGTTATAAATCTGAGGTGTGAATGAAGAAAGAGGGGACATTAGAGTTTGGTTGGCGAGGCTCTGTGTTGGGGGTAGACAGTGCAGGTTGCACAATCTTCCTAGAGAGGGAAAGTCCAGCAGTATCCGTGAGATCACAATTTGGGAGTCAGACTACCAGGTGGGACCTCAGACAGGTGACTTTGCCCCTCTGGACCTCAGTTTCCTCATCTATAAAATGGGCTAATACCTGAATCTGATTTACAGGGTTGCTGTGAGGATTAAAGGAGTTAGTGCAGGTCAGATACTTAGAACAGTGCGGGTCACACAGGATACTGAGGGTCAGCTAGCATTACAACCATTGTAACTATCTACCTCTATGGAGTAACTCTGTGGAGTACTGTTGTGGAGTACCATGTAGAGTATGTCCATGGAGTACTACCATAGAGTACCACTGTGGAGCACCACTATAGAATATCACCGTAGTATAGCTCTGTGTGGTGTTGCTGTGGAGTACCACATAGAGTACCTTTGTGGAGTATCACTGTAGTATCGCTCTGTGCAATACCACCATGGAGTACTACCAAGGAGTACCTCGGTAGAGTATCACTATAGTGTAGTTCTGTGCAGTACTGCTGTGGAGTATCACGTGGAGTATCATGGTAGTATAGCCCTTTATGGTGCCACCATGCAGTACCACATTCGGTACGTCTGCAAAGTATCACCATAGTATTGCTCTGTGCAGTGTCACCATGGAGTACCACATGGAGTACATCTGTGGAATAGCACTAGAGTATGCACTCTGAATGAAGTACCACATTCAGTACCTCTATGAAGTATCACCATACTATAGCTCTGTGTGGGATCACCATGGAGTACCTCTGTGGAGTATCACCGTAGGATAGCTCTCTAAAGTACCACATGGAGGGGCTCCTGGGTGGCTCAGTCATTAAGCGTCTGCCTTCGGCTCAGGTCATGATCCCAGGGTCCTAGGATCGAGCCCCGCATGGGGCTCCCTGCTCCGCGGGAAGCCTGCTTCTCCCTCTCACACTCCCCCTGCTTGTGTTCCCTCTCTCGCTGTCTCTCTCTCTGTCAAATAAATAAATAAAATCTTTAAAGTACCACATGGAGTACATCTGTGGAGTATAACTAGTATCATTCTATGCCATACCATAGAGTACTGCCAAGGAGTACCTCTGTGGAGTATCACTATCGTGTAGTACTGTGGAGTACATCATGGAGTATATCTGTGGAATATCACTGTAGGATATAGCTCTGCGGAGTACCACATGGGGTACATCTATGGAGTATTCCTAGTTCGCTCTGTGCAGCGTTACCATGGAGTACCACGTGTAGTACATCTGAGTATTGCTGTAGTATCGTTCTGTGCAGTACCACATGGAGTACTTCCATGGAGTATCACCACAGTGTGGCCCTGTGCAGTACCGCTGTGCAGTACCACATGGAGTACTCCCGTGGAGTATCACCGCAGTGCAGCCCTGTGCAGTACCACATGGAGTACTTCCGTGGAGTATCACTGCAGTGCGGCCCTGTGCAGTACCACTGTGCAGTACCACATGGAGTACTTCCTTGGAGTATCACCGCAGTGCGGCCCTGTGCAGTTCCGCTCTGCAGTACCACATGGAATACTTCTGTGGAGTATCACCGCAGTGCGGCCCTGTGCAGTACCGCTGTGCAGTACCACATGGAGTACTTCTGTGGAGTATCACCGCAGTGCGGCCCTGTGCAGTACCACTGTGCAGTACCACATGGAGTACTCCCGTCGAGTATCACCGCAGTGCGGCCCTGTGCAGTAGCGCTGTGCCGTACCACATGGAGTACTTCCGGGGAGTATCACTAGTATCACTCTATGCAGTGTCACCATGGAGTACTACAAGGAGTACTTCTGTGGAGTATCACTGGAGTACCTCTCTGTGCAGCCTGGGAAACTGATCCCATCCATGCGCTCCCAGCGGATCACACCGCACTTCCAGCACCAGGTGCGATTTCTCTTGTCCCCTCTCTCCTCTCGCAGATGTGGATGAGTGTCAGGACAACAATGGCGGCTGCCAGCAGATCTGCGTCAATGCCATGGGCAGCTACGAGTGTCAGTGCCACGGTGGCTTTTTCCTCAGCGACAACCAGCATACCTGCATCCACCGCTCCAACGGTGAGTACTGCCCGTGCTGACTGGGCACGCCCCCCACCCCCCCAGATACAGGGCCCCTGGAAACTCCCTTCGCCACGTCTTGACTCCGGGGGCCTCGGGATCCAGGCAGGGAATTTGGGTGGTGGCCTGAATGGCTGTTTTGTGCTGCTGGTGTGGGCTCTGCACAGACCTCCTCCCAGCTCCCGCCCACCGCCCGCTACACCGGGGCTGGTGGTGCTCCTGGTGTTTTTATGTGGAGGCGAGGTGGGGCCGCAAATGGGCAGATGTGACCAGAGGAGCTGTTTTCCTTTCTGGGCTGAAGGCCGGCTGTGGCCAGGAAGAGTGGGGCCCCATCCTCCGTGGTCCCCCTTCCCCAAGGTGAGCTGGAGGTCTGACCAGGCCGAGTGCCAATTTCTCGGTCTCCGCACGTTCACCGGGTCACCAGCCAGCAGAGGGTCCTTGTGGTCGGGAGCCTGCTGCCCCCTGGATGCTGGGTGGGATGGCAGGCCGGCCGGAGCGCGGGAGTGGCCCGGCGCAGCCCCAGGCTGGGACAGAACCTGGCCTCTAGCCGAGCCCAGCAGGTGAAGGGCCTTGGTTTCAGGGGACGGGTGGTCAGAGTTTAGGCCCAGGGCAGCAGGACCGCGAGGTAGGACAGCGGGCCAGAAGGCAGGACCCCATGCCTGGAGGAGAGGGGCTTCTAGGTAGAGGGAACAGCATTTGCGAAGGCTTGGAGGCGTGTCTTGCTTAAGATAATGGCAAGGTCTGGAATCCCGAGGCGGGCTGTGTGCTGCAGCAGAGTGGGCTGTGGGCACGGGCGAGAGCCAGCGTGTGCGCTCACGAGAGTGGTGGTTTTAAATTATCCATTTTTTAAATCAATACTTTTTAATGGAAACAACTTGGCCAGAAATTTGTCACAGAATTTTAAGACCCATTAAAACAGAAGTTTAATAAAGAAAAAAAAAAAAGAGTAGATGGGGAAGGAGGCCAGGACAGCCACGTGACCCCAGCCTGAGCCCGGCCCCCAAGGAGGAGGTGCGGGAGGGCCTGGCCTGCAACTGTGGCACCAGCGGGAGACCAGGGAGTGGCTCACACTGAAAGGTGGGGACAGAACCCTGGGCCCAGAGGCGGCCTGGTGGGCGTGACCCCAGCTCTGCGGCTCCCTGCGGGGGAGCCCTCAGCTTCCTCACGCACGAAGTGGAGATGTGGCACCGACCCACCAGGGTCTTTGGAGGATGGGACGGGACCTCGGGCGTGGGGGGTCCTGCGCACACTAGGGCGACAGAGGCTGCAAGGCGAGGCTTGGGGGCGCTGGGTGTGCTTTCTACCAAAAAGCAATTCCTGAGAAAGAAAAGAGGAAAACATTTAAAAGTACAAAGCCCAAGGCAGAGAAGCAAAACTGCTTTACTGGACACCTTTCAGAGCTTGGTGCTTATTTAGGCAGTTTCCTCGGAGACAAGACGGGCCTGGTAGTCCCCACACTGCCGTGTCCCCAGAAGGATGTGAAGGCCAAGCTCTGTGGTCCCTGGACACTCACCGCAGCTGCACTGTGCGGACCTCCCGGCAGCCCGCGCCCGTGAGGCCTCCCAGCTGCGGGGCTGTGGGGCTGTGGGGTCGAGCTGCCCAAAATGAGGACGCGGCGCCCAAGTCGAGTTTTATAAGAAGGAGATTTATGGGGAAGTGAGTGAGTGGTGGTGGTGGGAGGGGGGTCCTGCTTTCATCAAGAAGGGGGTTTTACGGGGTGACTGCTCTGAGCAAGCCATAAAGTCCCCAAGGCCAGGGTGGCCTGAGCCTCTTTTCCAGCCAGGTCGTATGTGCTCTGTTCCTTTGAAGAACAGCTTTCCCACGAGCAGGGCTCCAGGTGAAGTCGTGAGGCCCCTGGTTGAAAGGAGGGTGCACAGAATGGGGAGCCGGCACAATGTAAGATGCGAGACCACAGCTGTGGCCTGTTTGTAACCGGGGCCTGCTTTGGCCTGGAGGCATTCGTTTGGGCTACAGATGCCACAAAACAAACCTCAGCATCAGCCAGAAGGGTAGGTTCGGGGGGACATGATAACGGGGGGGCAGCAACACTGGCTGCTGTGGGATCACGTGCTTACTCTGAGCCAGGCCCTCGCAGCGACCTGGTGAGGCGGGGATATTATGACCCTATGACGGGTGAGGAAGCCAAAGCAGTCAAGTTAGGAGCCTTGCCCGAGGTCATACCCTAAGGAATTGGCAGTCAGGACTCCGGCCCAGGTCTTCAGCTGTGATGTGATGAGGCTGGTGAGGAAAGAAAGGAGCTGGAGGAATAGACAGAAGTAGGCAGAAGCCACATGTGAGCTGAAACCAGATGACCAACAAGACCAGCCATGGGAAGAGTTGAGGAGGGGGGGTGTGCCAGTCAGTATGTGTGCAAAGGCCCTGAGGTAGGAATGGACCAGGCTTTGGTGAAAAGCAAAATGAAGGGTAGGGTGGTGGAGCACCGCGAGCCAAGGGGAGAGGAGCCCAGGATGAAGGGAGTCTGGCAGGGCCCAGACCCCGTGAGGCTGGTAGAGTGTGGGCAGGAGTTTGGATTTCGTGCAGAAGGCAGCCGTGGAAAATGTGCTAGAAGGCAGAGTGGAGGCCTTCAGGGCATCTCAGATACTGGACCTCAAATTACTTGTGTGGTGGAGCCTTGAGGCCGCATGCCTCACCCTTCCCAAAGGCCCTGGCTAGCCAGATCCTGAAGCCAGGAATTGAGATTTAGCCAGAACACAGATCTGGGGGCCTCAACCCTAATCTTTGTTAACCAGCACTAACCAGCACATTGGTTAAAGAAGTCCCTTCTCTTACTAGGATTTTTGTGTGAATCTCCCAATTTTTATTATTTTTTTAAATTTTTTCTAAAGATTTATTTATTTGAGGGAGAAAGAGAGCACAAGCAGGGGGAGCGGCAAAGGCAGAGGGAGAAGCAGGCTCCCTGCTGAGCAGGGAGCCCGATGTGGGGCTCAATCCCAGGACCCTGGGATCATGACCTGAACCACCCAGGTGCCCCATGAATCTCCCAATTTTTAAATCTGGGCAATGAGTCAGTGTAAAAAGCAGCAGACAGCATCTTGGACCCCTCCTGAGGGACAAGTGGCAGCATTTTCAGGGTTCCCAAAGGCTGTGCGGAAAGGCCGAGGAGGACAAGCAAGCGCACGGTACATCTGCCGACTGCCGTAACGCCTGTGGGTGAAGACAGCCCGGGTGACCGGGCACGTTGCCTCCCTCCTGAGCCTCCGCCGGTTGTGACAACTGCCCATCATGATTGTGTGTCTACTACAGTAATGATGGTTAGGGCTCAAAATCAGCGGGTGTCCGGGGTGCGGGGACCCAGCTTCTTTTGCGCCTAAGTGTCCTCTGATCCCTGTTGCTCCTGGGACGGCCCATGAGTCCAGAGCTATTTGGCAAATCAGACTCCTCATGTCACCTGACTCTTCCTAATGCCTGCTTCTCGGAGCCTCCCCCTGAGCAGAGAGAAATGCACGACGGCTGCTTCTGATTTGAGGGGCCTGGATGCATGAGCAAGGTCAGCCAGGGTCAGTCTAGGCTCCTGGCCGAGAAACAAGGGCATGGGACTCAGCCCTCCTGAGTGGCCCCACGTCCTAGGCACCAGTGCAAACCCTGGCCCGAGGCACGTGGATCTGGCCAGGCTGGGGCTGGGAGTTCTAGGTTTTCAGCTGTTCTCCATCTCCACTAGCCACGCAGCCTCAGCACAGCCACTCCTGCCTCGCTGGGGCTCCTCCCCTGTAAACTGGGACCAGTGGTCCCTCCCAGGCAAGTGAGGGTCCATTAGGGAAATGCTCTGAAGCAGGCAAGTGCAGTGCCTGCCCTAGGGGTGGCCACTCCCAGGCAGCTTCTTCCAGTCTTTAGAACTCAGGCTCAATTTGGGGAGACAGCGGTTCCTGTGTGCCAGCCCTGGGCAGGAGGGGACACAGAGCTGTCGCGACCTGGGGCCCATCTCCTTCTACTCGGCGCTTCCACGTGCTGGTTCTGGCACCTTAACAGCCCACGTTTGCCCCAACTCAGGCTCTGGCCCCGCAAGCAATAACAGCCTGGGGCAGCCAGTCCGGGCCAGTGCCAGCCTGCACTGCCCCCTTCATGGTCATGCGCTCTGGGAGCCTGTCCAGTACCAGAGGGGATGGGCCACCGAGCAGCCAGCACCTTCTAGCTCTCTCCGTCTCCCGTGCCTGCTCTTTATTCTTACATGTATGTCATGTCTGTGTTCCAAGAAGGAGTTGCCTCCTGGATGAACTTGTCTCTTTCCTCCTGAAGAATTCCTTCTTTCAGTCTGAGCAGCATTGATTTAGGAGGAGAAGGTGCTCAGAAAGGCGTGGGTCTGACCGGCGGTGTGATTGCGGGCTGTGTTTCATTCATTCGCGTGCCAGGTGTCCGGCTGGTCCCTGGGATCCCAGGGTGAGCAAAAGCAGACATGGTCCCCTGCGAAGCTTTCAGTCCAGAAAAAGGACTAAATGCTAGGCAAGGATTGAAGTTGCTGGATAATAATGAGCTGAGAAAATACAGTCTGGAGAGAAGGATCTAGAGCTCCTAGGGGTCTAGTGTTCTCATCTGAACAGGGGAGGTGGTCATGAGAATGGTTTTCTCATCGGCCCGGTGAAGGATTGCCACTCTTAAGAGCGCACGTTCTGGGGCCCGGCTGCCCAGGCCAGAACCCCAGCTCCAACATTCAGTATCTGTGTGACCTTGAGCAAGTCACTTAACTCCTCTGTGCCTGTAGGGTCTTTAAAATGGGGATAGTCATAGTACCTACTTCATAGGATTGATGAGATGTTGTAAAGATAACTCAAAAAACGTGGGTTCTTGTTATTGTTATTTATCACAGACGAGGAAACAGGCCCAGAGAGGACACGAGCTCGCCCAGGGCCCCAGAGCAAGCCAGCAGGAGACTCCGCCTGGGTGCATGCTGGGCAAGGCTCTGCTGATGTGTGCTGGGTGCTGGCTGAGGCCTGAGCTCCAGCTGAGGGTGGAGGGGAGCCTGGGAGTCAGTCCTCATCCTCAAGAAACTCCCTTCCCCGGAGGGAACTGCTGACCCTGGCACCTGGATTTATCCATGCTCAGGGCAGCCCATGCCGATGCCTGGGGCCGGCCAAGATGACGCTTTACTCGTTCATCCAGCACAAGCTCGCCGGCCTCTCCCGCCTGTCCCACCCAGGGCTGCAGAGGGCAGACCAGCCCCCTGTCCTGCTGTAGAGCTTGGAGCAGGGTGCCCAGCCCCTGCTGGGCACAGGCAGTCGAGAAGAGGCATGAAAAGGACATCAGGTGTCCGTCACTCACGCTGGGTGCCTCACCCCACTGTCGACTGGTGCTCCCTGTCAGTCCTCAGTGAGAGCACCCATCCACTACACAGCCCGGCCTGAGCCGACGCCGGGGAGAACTGTCAGGCTCTGTCTCCTCTGTGCTCCAGCGGCTGCCGCGGCCTCCCACCCCGCCTTGTTGCTGGCCGCAGAAGGCAGTCTTCTACCTGATGCCTGTGTCCCTGCAGCTGGGGAGCCCCGTGTGGGCAGGAACTGTGTTCCCTCCAGCCCTGGGTGCCAACGTTGGGCCCTTTGGAAAGGACAAGGGGAAAAAGGAGAAGGATGCTCAGCTCTCGATGGCTCCCCAGGCCCAGGCCCTCTTCATCCTCGGGTCATGCGGGCAGATTCCTGGTCGGCATGTGCTAGTGAATGGGGGGCTTGGGCCGGGCACTGAGCCCAGTGATAGGGACCCAGCGGCTCTGGAGGCTGCCCTGTGGCTGAGCACGCACTGAAGCCCTGCTGTGCCGCCTCCTTTCCCGTGTTTGATGCGTGGGGACGGGCCACAGAGCAGCTGAGCATCTGTGCCCCCGGGAGGCTGAGGCCCGTGCAGAGCCAGCGCCAGGCCGGCGCTCTCCCAGCAGGGGCATCACGGGTTTACCTGAGCGCATCTAACATTGTGCTTAATGCCCTTCTGAGCCTGTTTCAGTGCACAGCTAGGAAACCACGGTGCCTGCCCACCCCTCCGCATTCCTCTGGCACTTTCTCACGAAGCTCGAGACTGGCATCAGGGGTAACACTGGCTCCAGCAAAAATCGGAGGTGGGGCCTGGAATAGGAAAGCTTGGCCTCCTTGATGTTAAATAACCAGGAGGACGGCGCGAGCTGCATTTACTGTGTGCTTACTGCGTGCCAGACATTGATACTGAGTGCTTTTCATGCGCTAGCACATAGTGAGCCCATTTTCCGGATTAAGAAACTGAGGCACAGAGAGGTTGGGGAACTTGCCTAAGGTTGCCTAGCCATCGCTCTAGCAGTCTGGCCCCGAAGCCCAGGCAGACTATGCGGAGTGTTCTGACAGGCTCAGAGCCCTGTGCATAGCTGGCCTAGGCTGGGTGAGACCCAGGGGAGGCTCTGAGGGACAGCAGAGACACCTCCTCAATTGGAACCACCCACAGTTCCCCAAACGTGAGCGCTCCCTATACCCAGTGTGCCTCGTGAAGCACCAAGAGTTTCAAAAACATCTGGTGGTGGAAATGTCCCGAAATGGCTCACCCACTTCCCTCTTCTCTTCAGGGAAGCAGCCCGAGTCGGCTTGGCCTCTTTTCTCTACAGTTACGAACTTGAGTTACCGAGACGGCCACTCCCCTCCGGGCGAGGGAGAATGCTTGTTAGTGTCTGTCCTCGTGCTGAATGTCCCCAGACACCTGGGCTGACGTTGCAGGTGTCAGCCGTTCAGTCCCGCTGCCTCGAGCTGGGTCTTGCTGGGAAGACAGCGGGGGTTCCACGCATTCACACGGGTAGGAGACTGGGGGCTCCGGGCTCGTTGGTGACGTGCTTGGGCTTCGCACCAGCTGTTTGCCTCGTGGGAACCTTCTCGCTTGTTTCGGAGTTTATAGCTATACTCTGGATGATTCCATTATGCAAAGATGGCCTCTATTAAGTTAAATTATTTCCTTAGAACTCAACATGAAATGGTGTTGGAGTCTGTTCATTTTATCTATAAGTTTGTGAGGGTAAATACCCCAGTGTAGCTGGAGACAAAACAATAGGATTTTTTTAACTTTCTATTGTGAAATAATTACGGATTCATAAGAAAATGCAAAAATAGTAGAGAGAGGTCCCATGAATGCCTCACCCAGTCTCCCCCCTCAACAGCATCTTCCATCACTAAAGAACAGTACGAGCCCTGGGAGTTGGCGTCCATACTGTGTGTGCACATGGTTCTCTGCCATTCTGCTAGATGTAGATTCGTGCAGTCGCCTCGGCAATCAGCAGTTCGCATTGTAGGGGCGCCCGCTGGCTCACGCACATGTGGGGCATGTGACTCTTAATCTCGGGGTCATGAGTTCGTGCCCCACGCTGGGTGTAGAGATTGCTTAAATAAACACATAAATCACTAAAAAGAATTCACATTGTCTTAGTAATCGAATAGCTGAATACCCTGCTAGGCACGCTGCGAGCGCTCTCCCTTGCTTCACTGGGGGCTATGCGAGTCGGCGTCTAAACCAGCACACTTCCAGAGCGAAGGGAGGCACGATTAAACGTGACAGGGCAGCAGGTATAAACTGGGACTGTCCTGGGCAATCCGAGGCCTAAGGTCACCCTAATATTACCTCATTTAACCACTTGAAACTGTCAAGGAAGGGGCTAGCTACTCCCATGTGCGGCTGTGCCCAGAGCCATGTGGCACACAGGGGTGGTCCCAGGGCTGGCATCTGGGCAGTCTGGCTTCAGATCCTGACCATCTCCTGGGGCTCCCTCCCACTGCTTAAAGGAACCACGACTATCCCATGGCTCAACTCTTCTTCGGGTAGGCATGAAAATGGGGTTCTAAAGAGAGCAGGGACTTCCTCGCCCACGGTGCCCACCAACCTGGCCTGGGGCTGTGATGCCCAAGCCTGCACCCTGGCATGACGTGGTGTGGCCTGGCATGCTGGGTGGTCAGCATGGGTCCCGAGCAGCATCAACAGTGCTGTTCAGCTCAGGGGGAACTTCATTCTGTCTGGGGGCTGGAGACCGGGGGAGGTAGAGTGGCTGGAAGAAGCCCCTGAGAGCAGGTGGCCCCCAAGGTACCCAACTGGCAGAGAGTGAGTGGGCGGGCAGTGGGCACAGGGAATCGTGGGGGATCGGGGTGCAGTGGGGGCTGCAGTGGGAGGGAAGGGGTGAGAGGCTGCTGGGACCATCTGGGTCCAGGCCTTGGTTGGAAGAGATGGATCAGAAGCAGCTGACCTTGAAAAACAACTTGAAGTGGGCCATGGAGACAGGCAGAAATCTGAGACAGAGGTGTAGGACACAGCCGCAGGGTCACAAACACAGGGCCCCCTCCTCCCGTCCTGGTCCCCAAGTTCTGGGATGGTCTGGAGCAGGAAGGGCCCTCGGGCACAACCCCCTCAGCGCCACGTGACTGAGCCTGATGGGTCGGGTGCCAGGTCTGCACTGATGTCAGGTCGTGTCTACCGTGCAGGGAAGGGGGCTCCCACTGAGCCTCTCCCACATGCCTGATACTCCTCCTATGTGGTTGCTTTGGATTTTGTTTCCAACCTAGCCTAGGCTCTGGGTCTCCAGCCCTCCCACCCCCAGCACCCTTGTCCTCTTCCCCACGGGCTGCCCTTCACAGTCTAGGCCTTCAGGCCGGCTGGCCTGGCCTCCGCTCTGACCAGGGGTCCCCTGCTAGCCAAGATTTCAGCTCTGTTCCAGCTGGCCAGTCATTCTCGCCTGTTGGAGCGTGAGTCCTGGGCCCTGAAACCAGACCCGAAGTGGGTGCAAGCGAGAGGGTCAGGACACTGTGCTCAGTGGGAGTTTGGGCTTCGCTGTGAATGTTATGGGCCACCCTGTCAGTCCTGGGGGTCAGGCGTGGTCCACCATTTGGGACCGTCACTGAGCACCTTGCGGTGGACATGGAGATAAAGCAATTTTCTGGCAAGTAGCACTGGTGGTCATCAGGGTCTGGAACTCCCACAGGGGCAGTGTGTATGGAAAGGAGGGTGTCCAAAGGGAAGAAGACAAGAGGGTGGCCCAGGGGAAGGTGACAGGAGGATGGAGGGAAGGTGACAGAGGATGAGGGGAAGGGGGCAGGAGGATGGAGGGAAGGTGACAGAGGATGAGGGGAAAGAGGCAGGAGGATGGCCAAGGGAAGGTAAGAGGCAGGGCAGCCAGGAGTTTCTACGGAGCCCGCCTGCCTCGGGTTTGCACTTTGGAGAGGCCTACTGCCCGCTTCACGTAGGTGCGGAATATTTCAGGGGCAGCTGTCTCTGGACAAGGTGGGGCCTTGTGCTTTTTAACCCAAGGAGCCCTGGAGTGGAGCCAGAACAGACCAGTGTGTGTCTCCTTCCCTGGAGGCTGAAATGCAGGTCACTCTCACTCGGGGTCCTGATTCACACATGCCCAGGAGAGACTTGTGCGAAGGGCAGGCGCCTGCCCCCCGTCACCTGGTCAGCTGACTCAGGCCTGGCCCCAGCCTGGGGCCTGAGGAAGTCGCTGGGAGTTGCCTGGTGTGAGGAAAAGCTCAGAAATCTGGGGCTCCGTCAGGGTTTAGGGGCTTGGGATAATTAAGTGGCATTTCTGATCTCCCTGCACGTGTTCTGGGGGCTTGGGGAAGCATTCCTGCCATCTGTACTTCACTCAGTGACCTGTGACCAGGCATGTGGGCTCCATCCCGCTTGGTGGGCAGTGTTCGGAAGCCCCACCTTTGAGCCAGGGCATGTCCTCCCAGAACCCACAGACTGGGGGAGGCAGATGGGAAGGCGTGCGCTGTGGGTCCGAGGGTCAGTGTGTGGAGGGCTCTGGCATGGAGGGCCTGGGGCTGCAGGGGAGTGCTGGTGAGCTCACTCAGTCAGCGGAGCAGACTGCCTGCTTGCTGAGTGCTGCCCTTCAGATTCAGTCCTTCCAGCCAGACTGCTAGAAGGGCAGAGTAGAGGCCCTGCAAGACACAGCCCTCCAGTCGACCCCAGCAAGAAGCCTCCAAGGAGGCCAAGCACACCTTGTCGTCAGGACCTGAGCCCACTGCTCAAAGCCCACATCACCTAGGAACTGACTGGGGAGCTCCCCAGCAAGGGTCACTGGGGAGTTTGGGCAGATCCCTGGGGTTGGACCAGAGCAGAGGGCCACCGAGACCCCAGGAGCAGCCTCTGAGGGCAGCCACCCTCTGCCTGTCCCAGCAGCATTTGTCCTGGACCCTCCTTCCACGCTCCTCCAGGGCTGGTCCTTGACCCTCCTCTGGACTTTGTCTTCCACCCTGCCCACCTGCTCTCACTTGCCCTTGGCCTTGGCCTGCAGGCAGATGGGACTCCATACCTTGACCCCCTTCTCAGCCAGCAGGTGCCCTCCCTTGCGAGGCTCATCCCCGGCTCTCTGCTGCTCAGCTTACACTCCCAGTCACTCTGACGCTTGCAACCACCCTGGGAGGTACTTTGCGTCAGCACTATCATCCCCACTGCTGGAGGGAATACTGAGCAGGGCCACCCTGGGAGGCAGTACTCAGGACGGGGCAGGGGGAGGAGGGGGGGACAAATTGCTAATGCCAGCTTCTCTTCCCCTGCTCCATCCACCTCCAGATTCCCATAAACAAGCCTATGAGCAGATACACAGTCTCTTCCAAATTACCCCAGCCACAGATGGCAGCTTAGCAGCCTGTCAGTGTGCCTGGCTGGCGGGCTCCCGTGGGCTCCCGAGATGTGCCCGCATCACGGGATCCCGGCCAGACCGTGACCCGAGGGGCTCCAGCGCGGCTCCTGCAAACCCAGGAGCATCCCCTGCCTTTTGCCAGAGCTTCCCGTCATCAGCTATGGGTGCTGGGGCCCCTGTGGGTGCATGTTTTCAATGCATGGCCACACCGGAGAATCCCACCCCAGCCTCAGGGCTACCCCTTTCAGCTGCTCCTGGGGGTGGACCGGCCAGGGGCCAGGGCATGGGGCGTGCAGGTTCTCCTCGCTCCCCCTGCCTGCTGCGGACCAGGTGGGCGGGAGAATGAACAGCTCTCGCATTTAGCGGGAAGATTTATGGTGCTGCTGGAGAAGGCCTGGCCTGGCCCTGTGCAGTCCGGAACGGCCCTTGAGGTGGGGACAATAAATCCAGCCCATTATTTTTTACGAGCCTCCCACCCCATAAACAACTCCTTTGGCTGGTGAGCCCAGCTTCACGCCCTTCTCCTGGCCTGGCCTCCAGCCAGCCCTGGCCAGGCACCGGGACCCCAGCACTGACGGCGTGGAGTCGGCGAAGGGGATTCTCCCCTGCTGCAGCCCCTCGGGCCTCCCAGAGGGGACAGTGCAGGGCAGACGGGTGAGCACCAAGTGGAGAGGTAGCTGGCCCTGGGCCTGGCTCCCTTCTTGGCCACAAGCCCTGCGGCCTCAGTTTCTTAGTCTGTAAAGTGGGGCAAACATGAGTGAGTATCATTAAAGAATTGTTTATGAGGACAGCTGTAGACACCCTGTGTCCCCTGATGGCGTGCATCGACCTGAGCTCGATGGCACCGTCCACTGTCACCGGGCATAACTGCGTGCCAAGCACTGGGCCCGTACTTAGCCGTGGGCAGTCGGATCCTGAGAACAATCCTGTGCCGTGTGGCTCTTACTGTCCTCAGTTTCAGGGGGGAGAAAATAGACACTGAGCAGCAAAGACATCTGTCCACAGTGAGTAAGGGGCACAGTGAAGATTTGAACCCAGGTCCGACCGACTCCTAAGACCAAAGGTACTGCCAGGAACAAACGGGTGGAGGGTGGGGACGGGGGAGGCCCACAGCCCGGAGCCCCGTGTGGAACAGGGGCCCCCTCTCCACTCCCCGCCTGGGGCCAGGCTTCACCCTAATGCGGAGTTAGTGCAGCGGCTGGCTCCGGAGTCTCCCTGTCCCGCTTGGCCTTCTGACAGCAGCTGGAGCCACGGTTCCTCCCGCCCCCCGGCGTGTCATTCCCCACTCAGGACCTGCGCGTGGCTCCTCTCCGTGTTGTGCACGTTGTGAAGCAGCCACCACGAGCTCTTACCTCCTCTGCACCGCCTTCTGAGCCTCCCGCATCCTCCCCAGTCCCCCCGCCCACCTGCCTTCTGTTCTCCCTGGAACCAGGGAGCCCTGTTACGTGTGCCCTTTACCCAGTATGGGCCTTGGACTGTGTTATTTCTTCCGCCTCGAATGCCATTCCTCAGCCCCTCACTGCCTGGAGAACTCTTCATCATCCTTCAAAACCCAGCCCGCTTTCACCTCCTCTGTGGAGCCGTCTCTGACTCTTGGCAGGCGCGGCTTCCTCTCGGCGTACGCCACAAGGTTGAGGGGCTCAGCCCTCTCTCAGGGCACCGGTGTGCAGGCTCCTCTAAAGGACACGGATGGCACAGAGGACACGTGCCAAGTGGCAGCGGGACAGGATGGGGTCCATCCCATGCGGGGGATATGTGTCAGAATTGTGTGCGGCGTCGGTGTTACAGAGCCCTCCCGGGCCCCTCGCGTGAGCACCGTGCGCAGCACCCGGCGAGGACCTGCCGGGCATGGGGCTGGGCCGTGGTCAGGCCGGCCGAGGCCTCTGCGGCAGGACAGCCCAGGCTTACCAGCCCTTCAGAGACGCCGCTGCCGCTGCTGTGTCCACGGCCCTGCCGGAGCAGAGTCCTCCGCGGGCCACTTCTCCTCCCCGCTGCCCCAGCGCTGTCCTCCTGTTCCCGGGGCCCTCATCACAGTGCCGGAGCGGCGTGCACCCGCCATCCGTGTATCCGGCGAAGCCACAGCTAGGCCGTGGGCTGGAGTCAGAGTAAAGGGTGAGAGTGTGCAGAGGCTCCCACGGGCCGTGGCCCTGCCCTTGCTGCGAGCTCATGGGAAAGGGAGAGCTACTCAACCTTTATTGAGGTCCTTCTGTGTAGCCTTTACTTTTCAGAGGACACTTGGCAGTGACAGGTGCCACCACAGTGCACAAAGGAGGGGACAGAGGTGCGGGGAGGGCGGCAGTGCTGCCGGTTTGGGCTGGAGCCCCCAGAGCCCGAGCATCCACGGCTCTTGAGCCCCTGCTCTGCTCCGCTGCACCATGGCGGGCACCGTGGCGGGCACCGTGGCGGGCAGCAGAGGAGAGGCACCGGCCGACATGCTGGGGAGCTGCTCGCGTCCTTAGAGGATCTCCGGCTAGCGTATCCCCCGCATTCTTACTGGCTTCTCCTCCCAGGTGCCCGAGGGCTGCTGGGCACACTCTCAGGCTGGCATGTTGGCCCTTCCTGCACCTACGTCACCTCTCAGGAGAGAGAAACGATTTGTCCCCTGGTCCTGGACAGGCCATGGTCTGGGGCCTGCATGAGCTGACTGTCCCCCCCCCCCCATGGCTTCCTTGAGGATCCCCGTGGAGGGAGGGATCTGGTTGCCGGATAACATAGAGGACACCGTTTATATTTGGATTTCAAATGAACAGTGAATACATTTTTAGTGTAAGTATGACCCCTGCAACATTTGGGACATACTTATACTTGGAAGTAGTCGTCGTTCATCTGAAATCCAGATTTAACCAGGCATCTGCTGTGTTTATGTGGTACGTGTGGAGGTCTGGCAGCCCTGGGAGGGGAAAGCCGCCTCCAGCCTCCCCAGCCTCAGCGGAGTGAAAAGTCGGCCTGGTCCCCGAACTCTGGCCCTGAAAGGCTTGGATGTGCTCGTGGTGACGCCTAGTGGTCAGTGGGGGAACTTCAGGGGGTCGGAAGGGGAGGGAGGGGTAGCTAGGAGGTGACCCAGGGGCCAGGGTGAAGAGGGGACAGGCGCTGCAGAGTCGGCCTGTCGGGGGCGTGGGGGAGACCAGCAGCCTTCGCTGAGCTCCTGAGTCGCGAGGCACTTCACAGAGCAGGAAGCTGCGCCACTTCCAGGGCCACACACCTTAGAGTGGGCCAGAATGGGAGGTGTGAGGCAGAGCTGGGGAGCCAGGCCCACCGCACAGCGATGCCACCTCCCCGTGGGACTCTGCAGCTCTGCACGCGTTTGCCCACGCACGTCTGCACAGACGGCCACGTGGTCCTGGCGGCTGTTAGACGGGCTGCCTCCCACCTCACTGACGTAGCTCTCCAGGGGTCCCGGTGTCAGGACTGGTCAGGGCCCCGGGGTGGGGGGCCCAAGGAAGGTCGGTATCACCTGGGATGCCAGGAGCCAGCCACGGTCCCAGCAGTCCATTCGGCCGTCTGTCCATCTGTCCATGTACACAGGGCCTGCCACCCCGTGAGCCGCTGTGGCAGTGGGCTTGTGTCAGCTGTGGGTAGGCGGCCCGCGGGCCTTGCTCTTGGCTTCCACACAGACCCTCGCACAGGTGGCACTTTGCAAAGGCTCAGAGAACGTGCAAGCGCCTGACAGCCCAAGCCAGCAGGGCCTCATGAGCCGCCTCCTGAGGTGGCAAGAAGAACGCTGAACTTGAGAGCTGGGGCGTTGGGCGCCCCAGGGGATTGGGAGTCGAAAGGTTCTGTGTGGCTCCCAAGCTGACTGCCGCGTGAGCCAGGGCAGGTCACTATCCCGGAGGCTTCAGCCTCCTCAACGGAAAAGGAAAGGCTTCGTCTAGTTGGTCTCCAAGGTCCCTTCCAGGGCTGGCTTTCCAGAAAACCGGCCCATTCTGGCTGTTCGCTTGCATGTAATTCAAAGCAGGCCAGCTTCATTTCGGAGCCATGCCCCTTGTCTGTCAGCAGCGCGCTTTGAACCCACCGCCCTGCAGGTGCACACTGAACACCTACGAGGAGCTCAACTGTGGTCAGCCCCTGGGAGAGCAGCACCGGTGAAAGGCACAGACAAGAAGCAGGCCGGTCCTGTGGAAAGGTCTGGTATAAAGGAGACCTTACCTAAATATTTGTAGAAAGAGACAGCAAGTAGGCAGGTGAGCAGATGAAGGCGCTAGGAGTCCAATCACTGGAGGGTTGGACTTTTGTGGCTGGACCAGAGAAGGAGGCCAGCTCAAAAGGGCCAGTCCTATTGGGGCCCTGGTGGGGGGCCACTGAGCCTGAAGGAGGGGCGGCGGTAGGAGGACAGAAGGGTCCTGCCTGGGAGTGTGGGGGTGGGGGAGCAGTGAGGGAAGATCAGGCTGACAAAGGCAGTGAGATGCGGGCAAGGAGAAGGAAGGGAGCAGAGTCCCCTGGGGGCCCCTGAGGCAGCCCAGGGGATCCCAGGGGGTAGTAGGTAATCTGTGTGGTGAGGGGTTGGGACCCCCTTCAGCCTGCTGGCGAGTGGCCAAAGAGGCTCCGGTCCCTGTTCCACCACACAAGTTAGGAGATCTCTCTCTGAGCCTCAGCATCATCCCCTGTCAGGTGGGCCTGCTGACAGGACCTGGCGCTCGGAGCCGTGAGAGACGGTCAGTTAGGGATGCGTGTAAGGAGCCTGGCATGGGGCCTGGTCCTGAGGAGCTCGGGGTAAGCGGAAGACCACAGTCTTTATTACTCCCACTCCCCAGGTGGGGCTGCCCCTAGGGATGTGGCCTGCGGCGGGCCGGACTCCTGGTCAGCCGGGGATCTGGTCTGGGGCAGCCAACTGCTGACACCTTGGCCAGGCCTGGCATTGCCCAGGACGATGTAATTTCAGGGGCAGAAGGTGGGAGGGGGAGCCTTGTGTCCTGGCTCAAGCCCAGGCCTTGTAATGAGAGGCTCCTGGAGCACCATCCAGGTGCAGATATTGTTGGAGTGTAATTAGGGGATCAAGGCAGATCCGGACAGGTGGGTGGTGCAGGATCAGAGTTGACACCCTACAGCAGGTCGCAGCCAGGGCTGGGCCTGCAGACAGATGCACTCTGTTGCCTGAGCATTGGCCCCTGTTCCGATGCAGAGTCAAAGCCCAGAGGGGCCAAGCCCAGGCCCCTCACGGGTACAGAACATTTCTCAGGCCTTCAGTCCGGGCTAGACCCTGTGCAGAGCATCGGGGCAAAGAGGCGACTCGGGCTCGGGCCCTGCCTCCTCCAGGAGCCCCTAGTCTGGTGGGGAAAGCCTAACAGACCCAGCAGTTACAGTTAGTGTGGTGGGTGCTCTGAGAGAGGGTGCTGCGAGGGTTTTGGAGGCCCAGGACAATCCCCTAACAGTCTAGGGACTGGGAAGGAAGCTGGAAACAAGGAAGGCTTCCCAGAAGAGGTGACACCCAAACACGATTTCAAGTAACTGTAGTCGGAGCTGCCAGTCAAAGGAGGAGGGAGTGTGAGGGAGTGTGCTCCAGGCAGAAGGCTGTGCATTCCCAAAGGCACCAAGGTGAGAAGGGAGGGCAGGATGTGCAGGCTGACAGAGTGTCCCTGTTACCTAGGGCCATGGTTGGCCAGATGGGGTCGGGAGGACCTTAAGTGCCAAACTGAGAACTCTCAGCCTACTCCTGTGGGCACTGGGTTGGGGAGGGGGGGTCAGGGAGGGGACACTGATGACTTTTTAGCAGCGGGAAGACACAGATTTATGCTCTAGGAAGTTCCCTCTGCAGCTGGTGAAGGGCAGGTCTTTGAGTCAAATGGAACAGGTTCAAGTTTCACCTCTGTCACATCCTACTTAAGTGACCGTGGGCAAATTGCTTAACCTCTCTGAACTCTGTAAAATGAGGATAAAGCTACTTGCCTTGCAGGGTGACGTTATAAAGACCTGTAGTCTTGTCTTTGTGTCTGTGCCAGGCCTGGGGCTGGGCCCTGGGGAGTCGGGAATGAACAGGGTATGCTCGGGCCCACTGCGGGCTCAGGCAAGGGGTCTGAGGAGCACAGAGTTTGGAGGGAGGGTTGGGGGGTAATCAGCTTCTTGGAACTGCTGCCATTTGACATGTCTTGGAGAGACAGGATGTGGACATGTGGCTGCAGGTAGGGAGGACGGGAGCTGGGTCATTCCAGTGGCCCAGATCACCGTGGGGAAAGTTAAGGAACAGAAGGGGACAAGCCCGGGCTTCCCTGCCCCTCCCCTCGGCATGGCTCTCCATCGCCTGCTGGAAGCGCCCTGGGAGCACAGGTTCCGTGAAACCCAGGTTCACCTGTCCCGCTCTGTGTCCCTTGGGCAAGGCACCAAGCCTTTCTTCACCCTATTCTCCTCACTTGCACAGTGGGGATAACAGTGTCTACTCTGAAGAGTGCCCGTGAGGCTTACGGAAGATGATTCGCGTGAAGTGCTTAGTATACAGTAAGTGCTCAATAACAGTAGCTGTGGCGACATCAGCCCGCAGCGAGTTTCCGGCGGGCCCCCTAGATCCAGCCCCTCCCCTGACCTCACCTCAGCTGTAAGCTGTCTTCGCCTCGGTGCCCTCCTCTGATAAGTGGGGAGAACACCACGGGGCGTGTGTCACCCCGATCCCTCCAGCAGGCCTGTCCCTGCCGCCGCTCCCGTGCCTCTCCCCCGTGGCAGGACCTTTCCCTGTTTGCTTCATCCCCCTTCAAAGCATGTGGGAGCCCGTGTTTGTTTTTGCCTGCCTCGCTTGGACGGCTTGCCAAGTCTGGGCTGGGGAAGGCAGCAGCCTCTTCCTGCCGCCCCCAAGGCTCCAGCCTCTTTCTGGGCTCCGTAAGTTTCTATTGATGAGGTTGAAGGGGAGGAAAATCCCTTCCTGCTGAGGTGGGGGGAAGGGCGGAGCAGGATGAGTGTTCTTTTCTCCCTGCTCTGCCGTTCCCAGCTTGCCTTCCTTTTCCGTGTGTTTAAGGGACATGGATGCGGAAAATGATGTTATTGATGAAGTCGCCATAGCAACGACCCTTGGGAGGCACACATTCCAGCTTTGTTATCCTGGGCCAGGGCGAGGAGAAAGGGCCAGCTCCTAAGTACAAACAGATTGAGCCCACCTCCCCCTGCCCTGCTTTAGATGCATCCGTGAACTTTGCTTTGCCGAAGACGTGAGGTGCACACTGGTTTGGGGCAGGCAGATTCTGCCATCGTTTACCTCTGTGCACACTCTTATGGGGTCTCCAAAAATGATAGAAGGTCTTTGGGGAAAATGGGCCCTGGTGGGGAAGGGCGGCCGGGGCCTGTCCCAGGGCCCAGAGTAGACAAGAATCTAGGGAGGGGCCCATCGCGAGGAAGCCTTGGGCTCTGGAGAGGTGAGGGCTGGGCCAGGGACCCTGGCCCTGCTTCTCAGGCATGGTGTGGCCCTGGCCGCCCTTTCCCACCCAGATCCTGCCTCCGTTTGCTTGTCTGTGAAATGGACATGGCGATACTCACTTCTCAGGCTTGCGATGAGGGTTAAATTAGATGAAAGAGTGGTCAGAGCCCAATTCCCTGCACCATGTGTTCTGGAAAACTCAGAGAAAGGGGCTCCTAATTGCGTCCCAAACCCAGCCTTCCTCCCTTGCCCACAGCCCCTGCCCTCCCTCCAGGCTCCTTTGTCCCTTTCAGGGTGACAGCAGCAGCCTCCCACGTGCTTCGGGCCCACAGCCTTGCCCCTGCAGCTTGCCTCGCGTGCAGCATCCAGAGATCGTTCTGCCGCATAAGCGCCCCCCTGCCCCATTTACAACCTTCCTGTGGCTCCCCTGGCGTGGGGTGCAGTCCCTGGAGCTCTCACCTGGGCCCTTAGCCTCACTGGCCCCGAGAAGGGGAGGGCAGCTTGAGTGAGCACCTGGGAGGCAGGGCCCCTGACGAGCCACTGTTCCACGGGTGGAAACTAAGGCTCAGAGGGAAGTGATTGCCCAAGGTCACGTGGCAAGTGGCAGAGTCTGAAATTGGACACAGTGTCACAACATCTGTCTCCTCATCGCTCCCTGCCCCGTTCTGGGCACAAGGAGACACTCGATCCGAGTTTGCAGAACATAATTGGATTTGGATGGGTCAGATCAAATTAGATGCGACCTGGCGAGCAGCCTGGCCTGACTGGCACCAGGCCCCTGAAGACCAGGATTTCTGGAAACGACTCTGAAATTCGATCTTATTTCCCCTCTAGGCAAAGAGGTAAACAGGGCTTTGTGCTGAACTTGGCACTGCGTGGTTACTCCCCATATCAGGACAGGGAGCTAGGCCGAGGGACGCTGCACCTGGCCCAGGGACAGCCATCTTGTTCAACCCCCAAGAGCAGATGTGGTACAAAGCAGGAGCCACGGGAAGACAGAGTTTGGGCCAGGGCCCTTCAGCTCTGCAGGCTCACAGAAACCCACTCTGTGCCCAGCCCTGGGCCTGGCCCATGCTCTGAAGGAGACTAAGGACTGGCATCAGCGGAGACGATGTGCCAGCCAGCGCTGGCCAGAGTGGTCCAGCCCCCTCAGAGGAGCTGGGGCGAGGCGGAAGCCGAGTGGGTAGAGCAGAGGACCCTGAGGCTCCTTCTAGGGTGGAGCCAGAACCAGTCCCCTGGAGCAGAAGTGCTTGGTATCCAGCGCCTCACTTGCCTCGGGGTTCCCCTGTTCAAATGCACATACCCTCGGCAGTCGCTGTGCTGGTCATACTGCGTGTTAGCTCGCAGCCCACAGGACAGCCCTTCTGGGAGAGGGCAGAGGGGGCGCCATCTCCTCCATCCCTGGGGCTGGGGCAGAGGAAGCCACACCAGGCTCCAGCTGGTGGAGCTAGCGGCCCATCCCCTGCCCAGGCCTGTGCCGCCTCCGTCCCTGAGCCACCAGAGCTCATCTGCAAGGTGAAGAACTGACGTGGGTCATCCTAGGGTGGGGCTCTCTTAAGGGAGAGGCAAGGGGCTGTCCCACGAGTGACTGCAGGGCTTCTCAGAGCCTTTAATGTACGCTGTGGGGTTCCTGAGGGGCTGTTTCATAGAACACGCAGCTGCAAATGCCAGAGTGCTCTCACAATTCTCTGTGAGGTGCTCTGAGGCCGGACAGCCTTCGTCTCTCTCCTCCTCGTCCTCCCTCCTTCTCTCCCGCCTTTGCTCTCCTTGTATTTCTTTCAGCCCCTGTGCTGGCCACTGAGGACACAGGCAAGGATAAAGGTCCCTTTAAGTTCCCGACGGGGCAGGGGACGATGGCTTAGCAAGGATTTGCATGTAGCACCCGGCAGAATGAGGCAGGAACCCGGCCTGTGCCACACACATTACACAGTTCTCTCGTTTGAGTTTCACGGCAACCGCTGGAGGTAGAGGTTATGACAGCCCATTTCCCAGCTAAGAAAACAGAGACCCGGAGAAGAAGGTATCCGACCAGAGGCTCAGTCAGGTACAATGCAGGCGGGTTCCGGCCCCAGCCCCGCTTGGGAGTGGCACACTCTTCCTCGGTGTGCCTTGGTGGTGAGCACTCGTGCGGGCCACCCTACAGGCCTGGCAGCTAGCCTTTCCCTCTGGAGGCTCTGCATTCATGCCCTCCGTAAGATGCGCTGAGCATCTGCTGTCTGCCACCAGGGCCCTAGGCACCAGGACATAGCACGAACAGGACACCTTCCCTGCCTGTCGGAGCTCTCTGGCTACTGGGAGAGGTGACGGCAGGTAGACAAGCACAGGGGGACATATAGAGCGGCCCCTGCCTCCCACCCCATCTACACTTGGCCATTTGGAAGGAAGAGACAGAGAGCCAGGAGACTTGGGCTGTGGGGTCAGATCTTGAGCTACACTGGAAGAATAAAGGCATCAGGTAGCTGGCAAGGGGAGTCCAGAGAAAGCGCGTTTGTGGAGGAGGCCCCGTTCAGCACTGCCTGGAGGCATGGGTCTTGTAGGCTGGCCCGTGGATCCCTCCCCTTGCTCAGCTGAGAGCCCGCGACCTTTCTGAGCAGTCGTGGTGGGCGTGCGCCAGGCCTTCCACAGGCCACTGCGGTGCCTGAGCCGGTGGGAGGGCCGCCAAGGCTGCCAAGGGAGAGCAGGATGCAGAGGACAAGCAGGGGAAGGGTGGGAGGGCCAGGCCGCTCGGGGACCCTTGCACTGTTCCCAAAGGCTAAAGGGGTGACACGGGCAGTCAGCTGATGGCTCTGGAAGTGAGCCGAGGCTCCACCCTCATGCTCAGTGGCAGCTGGTGCGGGGCCAGAGGAGCCGGGGTTATGTGCTTTGTTGAGGGGCTGCCCCATGGAGGAAGAAGCATCTGAACTGGCCTTGAATGTTAATAGGTTCTTAATTCTGAAGAAATAGTAACAGGTACCACTTACCCCCCTAACTCTGTGCCAGGCCCCCAGTTCTGTTCACCCCAGGAAGTGCTGCTGCCAGTCAGCCTTCTGGGTCCCACACGTGTAGCACGGTGACCCCAGGGTGGGACAGTGTGGCCAGGAAGCCAGCAGCCTGGGTTCTAGTCCTGCCATATGATCTGAGATAGACACGTGCCATCTTGGGGCCTCATTTTCCCCATCTGTAAGATGGATGGACAAGACAGGCTGCAAGGATCCATCCAGCCCTGACCATCGGCGGCTCTGCCAGCCACACCACACAGCTCGTGGCCCGGAGCGTGGCCCGGAGCCAAGGGGAAGGTAATGCGGCTCCCGTGTCTGTAACCCGTGAGGAGCTGAATTACCAGCGCAGAGCAAACCATAGTGTTCCGGCCCCGCAGGCTGGGCGGTTCAGCCATCTTTGGGATGGTTGCCGATGTGATGGTGAGGCCGATGGCCTCCAGCTCAGGGAGGAGGTACCTCCACAAGCACTCAGGCTGAGAGGACTCGTCTCACATGAGGCAGCGTGCGTGGTGGCTACTGGGCTGTGAGGCCCAGACCTGTGTCCCAGACCCTCGAGGAAGGGGGAAAGGTTATTCCATCCCGTCCCAGGCAGGACCTATCTGGACAGCGAGGGGACTGAGAGGCTCAGAGCTCAGCCTGCCCTCAGGGGCTGGTCAGAGAGTCACAGGAAGACCAGGGAGCAGAAACATGGCCACCATATCAGTACCGCAAATGAGGGCAGCACGGGCGTCCAGAAGGCCGTTGACCGGCCTGGGGACCGAGGAAGCCTTCCTGGAGGAGGGACACAGCGGCATTCGGCCTTCCAGAGCGCCACCACGGGTTGACCACTTCCTGTAGCACCCAGTCTGCGGCAGGTGCCCCTTAACCCAGTGGAGACAAGAAGTGACAAGTGCCTGGAGAATGGGGGGGTCATGGCTTCAGGCCCAGCGGCACCCCCAGGGATTCAAACAGCAGGGTCAAGAATCAGCAGCCCCCCCGCCCCATGCTCCTCTGCAAGGACTCTCCTTTCAGCCAACTCTCCCCTTGTTTTGAAAAATATAGTTTTTAATTAAAAAAAATATTAATGTTAACATGTAACATTTTTAATTTCTCTTGTTATAAGTTATCAAATATAAACTTCCCCATTTAATTTCTACTATAGTAAACAGTAACTGTAGCATGTCAACACCTAAACAGAAAATCTTCAGGCTTCTCTGTAAATTGTCAGAAATGTAAAGAGGTCCCAAAGCCCTTTCCACTGATGACCCAGTGCTGGCCCTGCCCTGGGCTGGAGAAAGAGGGCCCTGTGCTCCGGAGCCTGGGTGGGAACTTCAGTGAGTCACGTGACCTCACTCAGGTCTTTAGGTGGAAGATGGGGGACCTCGCCCGCCTCTCCCACAGTTGCTAAGACCACTGAAGTGGACACACTCGAGGCCTGGGGCCCACCCTCCCAGCTCCGGGGTTCCACTGCTTGCTTCCAGATCGACTTGGACTGGAACACTGGATTACCACCCCCCCCCCGCCCCAATTATCCTTTGCCAGCAAAACAACATCTTGGCTCATTATTAGTCTAGATTCTCAGAAAGAAAGATTGCCTGCTGGCAAGTCCATGGTGAGGGAGAAAGCTGAGTGACTTCTTTAAAGCATTAGGCTCTGTTTAGCATCCAAAGTTCAGGGCCACATCAGCTCCCCAGTGACAAATTTATGGTTAGTGATGATTAGCAGGGCTTCTCGTAAGTTGTGTTTCTTTGGCTGGGAATGGAAATTCAATCTCCCTTTCTTCATCACATGTAAGCCTGAGCTTAAACAAGGGCCCTTGGGCCCTTCCCAGCTTAGGAAGAAAGCACAGATCTGTTTGAGTGGCATCGATCACCTGGGCCAGCCACAGGACAGCCCTGGGAGATTAACGCAGGGTGGTGGCATGGGGGCAACATGGGGAGCAGGCAGGAAGCCCCGTGGAACCGGTGGAGTTTGGGACAGGCCCAGGATTTGTCTGTGGAAGACCAGAGAGGCAAGGGCATGGATGGGGAACACTCCCAGGGGGTGTTCAATAGGCCGTGTGGAATCGCAGGCCTGTGGAGTGCGAGTACTTGATGGCAGGAGACAAACCTGGGAAGAGGCCGGAACAACTCTTTGTACATTTGTGGGCACCAGGGAGCCAGAAAGACCACTTAAGCAGGGAGTGAAGGGTGATGCCGGACTCAGCCCACCATTAACGTAGCCACTGATGATGGTCCGGGAGGCTGCTTTGTGGCCACCACCTGCCAGCCGACCCCTCAGGGCAGCAAGTCTCTCAGAAGACCTGATGAGAGGCTGCATATGTCTCAGTGGCCCAGGAGATCCCCTCAACCGAAAGCCTCCTCTGAAGAGGGGCTGCCTGTCCTAGCCAAGGTCCCCATGAGGAGCTATGCTTTCTCTAGATCTGCAGGAGAAGGCACGAGCCTTCTGAAGTCAGCACCCCCATAGAAAAATCTAGTGTCAGAATACCTACCCTGTCTTGTCTGGGAGGCAGAGATGATCATTCCCACCCTACCAGAGAAGTGATTTTCTCTGAGACAGACAACTAGTCAGGAGGCCAGACTCCTGACTTCACAGTGACCTAAGGGAGCCGTACTTTCTGTGTGAGGCAGGCTCTTGCTGGCTCACAAGGGCCCCTCTTCCCCGCTGCACCTTCAGGGATCTCCCCTGGGAGCTTGGGGTCAGCCTCGATGGAGCATTCACACCACAGAAATGCCACAGCACCCCGAGCCCCGTCCCCCAGTCGTTCAGCGGCCCAGCAGCCCGCTGGGTCTCCCATGCCGCCGTACAAGGTGTGCATGGGTGCTGTTGTGGAATTCAGTGAGCGGAGGGGGCGGCTCTCCACGCGAACCGGAAGCTTCCTGGGAGGAACCCTGGCACTGGAGTGCTTTCTTTGGTCAGCTGTTGGGTAGTTGGGCCCACTCTGCCTCAGTCCAGTAGTGTGATCTGAAGAAGTGAGAAAGTCCAGCTGAGAGCAGAGGTCAGCGCGCCCAGCACAGTGCAGGTTTCCCTCAGTGCCATTTCGTTGTTTCATTTCAATTTAGACTTTTTAAAAAAATCTTTGTTGTAGCTGCTGGGGTGTGTATGTTCTTAAGTGTATGTCAGATCTCAGTTGCCCCACACCCGTGCTTACAGCGGACAGGGTCAAGATGGAGCTGGTCCTGGCCCGCAGGTGAGCCACCTTGGGGAAGGGAGGCCGCCGTGTGTCCCCCTCTGCGGCTTCCTCCCCTCTGTCCGGGGCTGGCTCCTCTCGGGCCGGACACGGAAGTAAGGTCTCAGGGCGCCGTGTGGGCGGTCAGCAGCTCTTCCTTTCATCTGCCTTTAGCCTCTTGATGGACTTGTGACCTACAACCTCTCACTTGACCCCTGATGACCTCATAAATTCTGGAAACTCCTCACAAATCACCAGGAAGATAAATATCAACTGGGGTCATCTGAAGGGGGTCTGAGCCACTCCAGGCAATCAGGGAGGGAAGATCAAGTCTCTTGGGGTGGGGGGTGGGGTGTCCCAGGAACTAGGAGTGACTGAGGAGAGAGGCACACGGCCCGCCCAGGGGACCCTCATTGTCCCCATCCTGCCAGAGCCCTCAGAGCACATTTCGGTGTAATCCTCAGCGTGCACGGACTGGAGGCCGGGCCTCTGGAGACTCGATGTGCATGGTCCCCAGGGCAGCCCAGCTCTGCATTCCACAAGGCCTCTGCGGCAGGAGCGGGACGGGTTTGTAGTCTGAGGTCCTGGTCCAAGTCCTGGTGGTGCCTCTCAGTGCCCCATGGGCCTTTGGGCAGGTGTCTTAACCCCGGCGTCCCAACCTCTGAAGGGGGTGCTTGCCTTTATAGGGGCGAGGGGCCCAGAACATTGCCGCTGCCTAGCGTTTGGTGCCACAGTAGAGTCTCAGGGAGCCTGGGAGGAGAGGAGACAGGGAACAGCCGGCCTTGTGAGGGACAGGGCTTCTGAACCTGGCCCAAAAAACAAGCTGGAAGGGCCTGCTAAGCAAGGGCAAGATGAGCAGGGCTCCAGATAAAACAGCCCACTGCAGCTAGAGGGTGGGGACACTAGCGGCAGTGGGGCGGCCCAGCCCTGGCATCCTGGGGCAGTCTCCCCTTTCTGAGGCCTCCCAACCAGCAAGGAGAGCTGCTGCTGGCTGCCCTTCTAGATCAGGCTTCACAGAACAAGGTACCAGAGGTTGGCAGACATTTTCCTTTAAAAGGAAACGTGCCAACCAGCAAGAATCCCGAGCTAAGATGTTGGAAATGGGACACGTGTGTTCCTGGACCTGGAACAGTCTGCATGGGGCTCAGGGGTGTGCGGGTGGGGGAGAAGGCCAGCAGCAGGTCGCGCAGGGCTCTGCATTTGGGAGTGAAGATTCCACGGATCCTGGGAGCACTGCAGTGACCAGGGACAGAAAGAGACCCCCTCGGGCTGCCGGGGGATGGGGGGGTGGCGTGTAGTTCAGGGCATGGCTGTGGGGCTGCTGAGGACGAGCCTCTGTGCAGGGACGCAGTGAGAGGTGGCTGTGCGGGAACAGGGCCTCCCAGGAAACAAGTGCAGGCCCGCCAGGGCACGTTTGCTTAGGGCTGCTGCCCACCCGCCCAGCCCCTGACCCGTCAGCGCTCCCCTCTGGGCCCAGCCTGAAACCAAAGTCTCCGCCTGCCTTCGTGGGGCACGGGCCATCCCTGTGCAGCCGGAAAGGTGCCCATGCCGCCCCCACCTGCCCTGGTGAGGAAACGGTCTAAGGCCCTGAGCTGTACTGGGTTCTGTGAGCTGACCGAGGGCAGGGACGCTTCTTCCGTGGGTCCCCTGGAGTCCTTCACAGTGCTCTTCTCAGAGCGAGGCCTGGTTCTAGACCTGCGCACGGCGTCCTTGGTTTCTCCCCGAGAGCTCCCCCCGCGGACGGCTAGGTGTGCACCCCGGCGTGGGGGGTGGTGTGCATGCTAACAGCAGCCCAAGAACAGTGCGTTTGACGGTGACATTTTATGGGCCGCCTCTCTTTGGCCTGAAATCTCTCTCTTCCCTCCCCCCGGTCCCCTACCCCTCTCTCGTCTGTCTCTTCCCAGAGGGTATGAACTGCATGAACAAAGACCACGGCTGTGCCCACATCTGCCGGGAGACGCCCAAAGGTGGGGTGGCCTGTGACTGCAGGCCCGGCTTTGACCTTGCCCAAAACCAGAAGGACTGCACACGTAGGTAGATGGAGGCTAATGGGTCAGACATCCCCACGCGTCTCCTGCCATTGCTTTATGGGGGGCGGGGGAGGGGGTCTGTCCAGTCTGCTGGACGTTGCCCAGGGAGGTCTCTCAGCCCCTGGGGCTGGAGAGAAAGGGCAAGGTCCCCGAAGAAGCCTGGGGAGGCATGAGGGACGGGGGCCGTGAACTCCAGACATGGCGTTAGCCCAACCCGGCATTCCAGTACCCACAGCCCCAGAGCAGGACCGTGCCTAGCAGCCCTGCGGTGCTTACCTTAACCCCGACCCCAGAGCCCCACAGGCCGAGCCTGGACTCTCCAGCGGGTATGCAGGGCTGTGGCACAGAGGCCTACAAGCTCGGGCTTCTTGGTGGAGCAGGGCAGCCCTTGGTAAAACAGGGTGGTAGAAAAAAGGAAAGGAGCTGGGTTGGGGCGGGGACGGGGAGCCCCAGCCCAGCCTGTGCTGACCTTATTTCCAGGATCAAAGATCAGAACTTTACAGTCCGCCCCTGCAGGGCCCACCGTAAATGGTGATGCCCCGTGAGATCTGGGTTGAATGAGGCCTCTGGCCAAAGGTACCATCCAGGACCAGCCTGGAGGTCAGCCTGCAGGGCTCGGGTGTTAGGCAACCTCTTAATGTGGTCATCCAGCTCCCCAGGAGTGGGAGCCAGCAAACGAAGTAGGACCAGGGCTGAACACACTCACAGTCCTTAAGAGCTTCAGACCCAGCTCCCAGCAGCTGCGTGGGGAGGGGTGGGGGCGGCCCCGGCTCACTGGGCGGCTGGGCTACCTGTAGTGGCGCCCGGTTGGCTTATGCGAATAAAGAGCTGAGGGAGACGGGTGTGAGCCCTGCCCACGTCTGGCCAGAGACAAGGACTTCATTCCAGGCCGCTTTCTGATGCAGAGAAATGGTGTGGAGGAGTCCGAATCCAACTTCCAGTAGAGAAAGCAGCCCCGACCTCGCCCCTGAAATGAGAGACTGGGCTGCCCAGCTCTCACGAAGAAAAGGGCCTTGCTTTCCATCCTTCATTCTGTGGAGAAGAAACAGCTGGGCGTCACCGGCTCATCCTTGGTCTTTGATTGTCTCGGTTGTCATCAGCTTCCTCTGGGCTCCTGCCACACCTTCCCCAATCCATGCTCTCCTCAGTCACCAAGATCTTGGGGACCCACATGCACTAGACACAGCCCGTCTCCACGGAGCTCATGCTCCAGCCCCCACACTCATGATCCGTCCACTCCCCAAAGTGAAGATGCTTCCTTCTGGCCAGGTATGTTCTGAGATGTAGGCAGCCTTCCTCTTTGTTCCTGGGCTTTCCCGTGGGATCACACAGATAAACGTGTATGCGGTCTCCACGGGCAAGTGCCCAGCTCCAGCCCCAGGACTCCAGCCAGGCCCTCTGGTCCTCTACATCAGACGATTCCTGTTGCTACGGAGAAACCTGCTGCCACCTGGCGCCCTTCAGAACAGAAAATGAAGAACTCCAGCTTTCCCAGTCCTCCGGACAACGGCCAAGGACAAGCATGCGTGGGGTGGGCAGGCTTGTTGTCAGGCTCAGCCACAAGTGAAGAGTGTTCCTTCACTCAGCAAGACTGGCCAAGCCCTGAGCGGGGTGTAGGCAGTGGCTGGGACTGACCGGCCCATCTGGGATGAGTGCTGCAAGGGGGCAGTTTGCTCAGAGAACATCTCCCGAGGCGCCAACCTGATCTGAGAGGTCAGGGACAAGGCAGGGCTCTCTGTGAGCAGCGAAGCCCCCCTACCGCCCCCGACAGAGAATAACTAAGCCCTTGCCCCGAATGTTTGCTGGTGAAAGAAACGGCAGCCCCACCCCCTCGGCTCGGCAGCTGGGTATCGCCGAGCTGTGTGGAGAATCAGATACCAACCCCGGGGCCAAGGAGCGGGTGAGCACACTGCAGCCCTCCTGCGAAGGGACTGCACAGGTAGCTGTCCCTCCCGTCAGCTTTGGTTCCAGCCGTGCGGTCAACATGGAGTTCGTGTGACATTGGCTCTGCGGCTCTCCGTCTAGCCCTGGAGGCCAGTTGAGGTTTAGGAAATTCTAGATCTGGATTTCGGGTGGGGGCTGAGGCCTGGCCTAGCCAGCCTCTGTGGATCGGCAGGACCACAGGGCCTCTGCACCAAACTCTTTCAACTCTCCAGAGTCCAGGACCCACTCCAGGGCCAGAGGTTTTCTCCATCCTTTCTTGGTCATCCCAGAGCTCAGCAGCAGTACTATTATCATGCATAAGCCGGAGGCTCTCTAGGTGCTCATGAGCTCGGCCCTTGGGGTCCATGAGATGTGCAAACCCCCGTGTGGGGGGTGTGGGACCCTAAGCATGGCCCTCCCTCAGGTTGCCTCAGACAGCCCTGCATCCTCCTTAGAGTCACTTGTAGGACACGGCCCATTGCCAGGAGCCCAGAGCTTGGAAAGAACTATCTGCAGTGTTCTCACGGCCTCCTCACCACTCCACCTCTGCCCAGTCTGAAGTGGGGCTTTTCTCGGTCTGGAAAGGCACATGATGTCCAGGCCAAGGCAGGGCTATGCCTGGGCTCTGCCCTCTCCTGAGATCCATGGCAGTCTTTACCCTTGGCTTCCCTAGGGCTCTTCCTAGGCAGAGAGAGAAGCTGTTGTGACTGCAGGCCACCAGGCTCCCCGGGAAAACTGAGAGAAGAGATGCTCCTCTGGAGAAAGGGCCAGAGGGAGCTATGCATCCTGAAGCAGTTCTGCAGGTCCTTGAAAGGTCGTCCCGGAAGCCAGGCCCCTCCTGCGGATGGGATATTAGCTCCCTGTGGAAGAGGCAGCCCAGTAGAGCCTCTCTCTGGTTGCGAGGACAGCGTCGGGGACACTGAGCAGGACCACTCTCTTCATGTCCTCCTCAGCTGGCATGTGTCCAGGCTGACAGGGCCACCACCATCACTCGGGACGGACGCCCCGGAGGCCGTGTGCTGTGCCCCTGGGGAGAGTACTACCTGGGAGAGGCAGCTGCGGGACTCAGTTCCGGAATGCTTGGGATCCATCTCCAGGAGCTGCCACCCGGTCTCTTCCCTCTGGAACCAGCCCTACTCATGGGTCAACCTGATAGAACATCATTAATCCCAACTGCCAATTCGGAATTTTCGACTGGGTTGGTCTGAGATTTATTTTTGCATCTTTGAGCAACTTTAGGGTCGTCTTGCAAGCTGAGTAAAGCAGGGGCTGCAAGAACCCCTCCCATAGAGATCTGGGAACTCCTTTAGCAATACCTCTCACCCTAAAATGTGGTAACGAGTAGTTTCCTTTTAAATAAACTTGAATTTATCATTTTTCCTTCTTCAGACTGTCTCCTTTTTGTTTAGCCCCCTTTCAGCCAACCCAGGTTGCTGATGCTGTAAAACATTTTAAGATTCTGGGCTGCAGGGCGCCGGCTCCTCCAGGCCATAGACACTGTAAACTATGCAACATCTTTAAATAAAAGGTCATTTTCCAAAGTGCACGTGAGCTAGCATTAATTTGCACAGGTTCCGTCTGTTTGGACGTTGCCTTGGGAGGATCCAGGCTCTGAGGGGATAGAGGTTGAGATGGCTGCTGGGACTAGGACAGACTAGATTTCTGCGGGGATACCCTTCCACGTGCCCAAGACCCAGGCAGAAAAGAGCAAGTGATGCAAGAACTGAATGAGTGTCCCCCTCAGCACGGGCCCACTGCCACCCTCCCCCACCTTGTAGAGGACGCCTGCCATTAACAGACATTTGTCCCATTAAGACAGTTTCTAAGTGTCGCTGGGACGGAGGAGGGAGAAAATGATCTATCCTATCCCTTTCTTCACCTGACACCATCTGAGTCTGTCAGCTGGTGCCAGCCCTTTTTGAAGCCCACATGACCCAGGTCCATTCTCCTCTCATCCCAATTCCCACCTAGAGAGCGAGCCATTCCATCCGAGACCTTGGAGGGGCTGAAGTCCAGGGAAATGTGCACCTATTCACTGATTATCTTATGCCGTCACTTTGCTCCCTGTCCCTTAAGAGAAACCACCAACACCGATAAACTAATCATCTTTGTTGTCATTCCTTTTATACACACGTATGTACACTTTGGGCCTAACTAGTAACCTGTAACTATGGAAACGGAGGCTGCCAGCACACCTGTGAGGACACGGACACGGGACCCATGTGTGGCTGCCACCAGAAGTACGCCCTCCACTCAGACGGTCGGACGTGCATCGGTAAGTACGCAGCTCTGCCACGCGCTGGCACCCTGCGCCACCCCCCCCCAGGGCCCCCCCCGCGGCCCTGAGCTTGTCCAGCACCCCAGCACCACCCCACCATGTCCCAGTTTCCAAGAAGGAAGTTAAGGGAACAAGAAAAGGAGGGCCCCACGGTACTAATGGGGCTGGCAGACATCCCCAGGGGAAGCCTTCTGTAGAGACTCATCCAGGGCCATCCAGCCACCCCGGACCAAGCATCTCTGCTTCCTGTCACTGTGGGTTTTCTGCGGGTCCTCATCCTCAACATGGGGGGTGGTCTGTGGGGGAGGAGGAGGGGGTGTGTGCCTAAGGAGGGCAGCTTCTGTTTTTAAAGCATAGGGGTTTCTTCCCGATTTGGGGACACATGGCACATCCATTTAACCTGCACATCAGCCCCATTAGCAACATGAGCTGACCGCCAGTCTGGAAAACCAAGAGGTTTTCTCAGAAAGCGGCTTTAAGTCTTCATAGTCTACACCAGGGGAGACTGGATGGAAGAATCCCAAGGGGCTCTGGGTGTTCTTAACTGCTTTCCACTCCTGAGCTAATGGGGTTCTCACCAGACTTCTTCTTCCAGCTAGAGTCCCTTCTCAGCGATGCCCCTTCTGTCATCTCACCTGTCCCATGGAGTCTCAATTTGAGTTTTGGTCACCTCCTTCCTCCTGGTCCTTATTTGCAGGAGGAAGCTAGAATATCTGTGGTTACCTCATACCATAATCAGTAGTAGCTTCTTTACCCACTCAAAATAACAGATCTTTCAACTGAGAAAAAGAAGAATTTCAAAGTTGGTACCCATCCAACTTTGTTCATCCTCTGCTCTCTTTCTTTTCCATGTCGGCCAACTTCAGAAGCCCACAGTCAGTGACCATATTTATTCTTTTTAATGGGGGGCCCCATCTCTTATTACCGACTCTGAAGATATTTCTGGAGGGACTTTCAAGTGACAAAAAAGGGGTGGCAAGCAAGCAAAGCTGTGAAACCAGAGTTTGCTGTCGCATTCTGTCCCTGTGACTGCTCCCTGGTACTTCAGGGAGCAGGGCGGGGGTGCCAGGGCCCAGGCAGGCCACCAGCGTCTCAGCCTAGTCCCGGCTGTCGTCCCGGGAGCTGCTGCCCGCGTGGTTCTCCCCTTCCTCTGTGTGGTCTCCTCTCAGACGGCCGTTTTGGTTTCATTTTATCTCATTCCTCCTGCTTTTCTGGTGATGGTCCCTGATTGCCTGTCTTGTCTGATAACTGACGTTCATTAATTATTTTCAGAGCCAAAAGCCAAACCAAACCAAACAACCAAAAAAAAAAAATTTTTTTTTTTTTTCCAAAGCAAAACCTGGTCTCAGACCAGTGTCTCTATTGCAGCCTGATCCCATCTAGAACCTCCTCTCCCACCTCTCTCCCTGTCTCCACTGTCCTGCCGGGGGCCTCCCAGGCCCACCGGCCCCTTCCTGTCTCGTCTGCTGGGTCTCCCTCGCTGTTTGTGTCTGCAGTGCAGCCGCCCCTGCCGGCCACGGGACCGGTGCAGACAGCTGCCGGCCAGACACACACCCAGCCTCGTCTAACACATCTTGTCTTTGTCCACCTGACTCGTCCCTTCTCATTTTTTTTATCTTTTAGTGTCTGCTGCATGTGAAGGTCCCTGCTTGGATCTACTTTCTAACCTAACCTCCCTCACCCCCTCCTCCCCTCCCCTCCCCTTAGAAACCCTCTTCCAGACCCAGCTCCTGGGCCATTGCCCTCTGCTGGCCAGGAGAACCTTCCTTCTGCCTCTGCTTACTGCTGCTCAGGTTCCCCCCTCGGGAGCGCACGTCTCCACTGAGCAGAGGGCCGCCAAACAGCTAACCTCACCTGCTCCTCCACGGACAGCATCTTGGCCAAACGTCTTGCCCAGCGGCCAGAATGCTCCCCGGCCGCCCGCCCGCCTCTCCGCACGCTCCTAAAATGACTGACCCATCTGTGCAGCCCCTTGTCAAGCACTTGAATGTCTCGCTCTAGTCCTCTATAGACAAGCAGGCAACCAGCGCTGCCCAACTCGAGCCCCCGTTTTTTCTGTCTGTTCGACTGGATCCATTGTTGTGTGTGTTTGTTCTCTGTTGTTTTGTTCTTAACTTTGCATGAGTGTTTGACACACTTTCCTGCCCTTGACACAGGGCGTCTGCTGTCCAGGCACAGCCATCACCGGACCTTGTGGCCCTGTCCCTTTGTCCTGTGCCTTGTCCTGTGCCTGCCTCCCCAGCCTGAGCGGGGGGCGTCTGCAGTCACTGATGCCTCCCTGCGCGCTGAGGTGGTGTGTGTGCTTCTGTGCCCCACGCCCCAGCCCGCAGCTGGGTCTGTCCACTCTGACCTCAGCCGCCACCTCTCTGTTCGCAGCTGGGCCCTGGGTCCCACCTGTGCCCTTGTGTGGTCGTCCCCCGCTCTGCACCCCCCACCCCTGCTGCCTCCCGCCCCGAACACGCCACCTTGGAGGCTCCCGGGATTCGCCCCTCGGCGCAGACGCCCGGCCCGGCATGCTGTGTTGGCTGTGTGCGCGCCACGCCGAGAGGCTGACTGTCTTGGGCCGCGGGAAGTGGGCTGTCATTAACCACCGGCTCCGTGTTTGTCCCTTACTTGTGTTTTAGAGAAGGATGAGGCTGCAATTGAGCGCTCTCAGTTCAATGCCACGTCAGTAGCTGATGTGGACAAGCGGGTGAAACGGCGGCTCCTCATGGGTAACACTTTTCTTCCACTTCCTTTGTTGTGCTCGCGCCTTTGTCCGCGTGTGTGCGCATGCGCGTGCTGCTGTGTCGGGCTGTGCGTGCGCGCGTGCGTGTCGGCGCGCGGCTGTACGTGTGTGCGTGCGAGCGTGGTGGCGCGCGGGTGTGCGTGCGTGCGTGCGTGCCGGCACGTGGGGTGTGCGTGGGGGGGCTGTCTGTGCGGTGTGCCCGCGTGCGTGGTCACCCGTGCCGCGTGTGAGTGGGGGGGGCGGGCTCCGCTCCAGGTGGGAACTTTTTCCCTGTTACAGTTTATACCCTTCATCAAACACGTGTCTGTGTGTGTGTGTGTGTGTGTGTGTGTGTGTGTGTGTGTGTGTGTGTGGCGAAGGCCCCAGAGCCAATGGCTAGCGGCCTCTGCGGGCGAGACGTTTGCGCTGAACCCCTCTGCTTGCAGTACCTGCGCGGGACCAGCGAGGCAACACGGAGGCCCGGAAGCGAAGGGGGTGGGGGCGTTAGCGTAGAGCAGGGATTCAGGCAGCACGGCCCCTCTCCGGCTCCTTGCGAAGGAGGGAAGCCACATCCAGGTTCAGGACTCGCTTTATAGTTGGGAAGTCTACCCAGAGACGAGAGGACTGTTAAGGCCATCCGGCAGGCCCCGGGGAAAACAAGCTTCATTCCTCCCCTTCTGGTCCCAAGGCTCCTGACTCGGTGAATGACCCAGCCTGAGGTGGGCGTCAGTGGGCAACCTTGGCCCACTTTTCCCTGGTCCCACTTCAGGCACCCGCTTGCCTCCGAGGGGGGGAGCAGGGCAGGTGTGATGTGGGCTCCACTCCAGACGCTGGCCCTGGGCTGGGTCCAGGTTCTAGGGAGGCTTGCCCAGAAACCCCTGGTGCTGCTCGGGGTGGCTTGGGAGGCCTGCGGGTGTGGCTGACCCTGGGCAGGGTGAGGAAAGAGAAGGAGGGGGAGATGGCTGCTCTCAGTCTGTAGAAACACAGAGCAAGTCTGCCCTAGTTCTTCGGTTCTGCGCTTGCTGGCCCCTCGGAGGTGCCAGCTGCCCAGGCCTCCGGAGCACAGCTGTAGGGAGGTTTGGGATTTTCACAACCTTCTTTGTGGCAGTCTGGTGGATTATACCAGCCTTGGGAGCTGTGGGGCCAGGTGGTACATTTCCCATGTCCTGGAGGAGGAAACAGGCTCATCGGGGTGCCCTGGCTTGTCCACGGTCACATACTACCCTGCACAGCTGAGCTTAGCCCTAAGGTCATGGCTGTGTTAGGGTCACAGGACCATGGAGGTCAGAACCACAGGGTCCCGGAGAGGTCGCCTACTTTTGTGGTCCTCAAATGGACCTCAGAGGAGTCCAGGCACCTAGATAAAAGGGAGATGTAAGTGGGGCCACGGGAGGGATATGGCCTTTCATGCTGGGGAATAGGCTTGAAGCCCATCCTCCCCGGTGGGGCTTTGAGGAGCAAAGGAGATCGGGGCTGGCTGATGGTGCTCTGTGCAGCGTGAAGTCCATGCTGGGCAGGACAGGCATAGCCCCGTTTCTCAAACGAGAACACTGAGGTCCAGAGAGTCTGGAAGATTCACCTCTGGTCACACAGGCAGATGGGACAAGGTTTGTCTGGAAGCCCCCTCTCCACAAGTTCTCAGGACAGGGCTGTCATGTTGACTTGGGCTGTCTGGGTTGGCCTGGGAAGGACTGGAAATGGCCAAGGAGCAGGCTTGAAGGCTTCAGTAGGCAGGCGTGCCCGCCACCATCCTGGAAGGTGTGAGTCAGGTGGCTGGAGGTGGGTGGTGGGAGCCTAAGAGCTGCTTGCTGGTGCTCTGAGGCCACGCTGAGGCCCCTCAGCCTCACTTACTGGGAGAGGTGGGTACTGCTGCCCAAGAGCAGAGTTCCAGAGCAGGGCAGGAGCAGGAACTGGGCCCCCCGAGGCCCTGTACCCCTCTCAGCAGGAGGGTGATGGCAGAAGCGGCTGAGCTGAACCGGCGTCAAGCGGGTGGGTGGTGAGGTGGAGAAAGAGCTGTGGACTTGTTTTTTCTAATTAGAGTCAATGGGTAATAGCCTGGAGCGGGGTCAGGGAGGTGAGAAGAGATGAACTGAGAATACAGGTACCTTCACCCCAGGTTTGGCAGGCAGAGTTGGGGGAGCAGATTGGGGGGCTTGGAAGGGGCCAAGGAAAAGGATGATGGTTGGCCTGCCCTGAATTCCCACTTCTCTGATTATAGAAATCCCCTCAAGCATCCCTTTAGAGCCTATCCTGCCCCACAGGCAGAAAAAAACCTGTCCCTCCTCTGGTCTCTCTACAACACTCATAGCACGGACAAGGCCCCACGCCCGGAGCTAAGCAACCATCCTCAGAGGCTTCCATGAAAGGCACCACCCACAGCACTGGTGAACCCCTCCCTCAACAGCTCATAATTCTTAGCACCTGTCTCCTCTGAGAGCAGCCCATGTGGTACAGACTTGGGATCCGATTGGACTTCAGGCTCTAACTAGTAGCCTTTGGTGAGGATGGCTGCTCCCAGGCTATATTAATAGAGGCAAGGTATGGAGAATGAGAGAGGTGACCATCCCCGTTGTGCCCTGTGCTGGTCAGAGCACAACTGGGGCATCGCATTCGGAGCCCAGCCCTGCATGGAGAGAGTCACCTAGACGGTGTGGGGAACCAGAGTTGGGTCAGCATCGGTGGCCTGTGGGAGGGGGCACAGGCAGTTGATCTCAGTGGATCCTGTGGCTGGTGGGCCACATGAGCCCTCTTTTAGGTCCTTGGAGGGGATGGGGTAGGACTGGCAGAGGGGGAAGGACCTGGTTCTGGGGCCCAGGAGAGAAGCAGATGAGGAAGGCAAGACCCTGAGGAGTTTGACGGCAAGGTCAGACCCTGGGCTGGCCAGCTCCAGAGTCTGTGCCCCCTCGACTGCTGCACTGGCCAGCTCCTCATCAGAGGGCAGAGACAAGTGACGAGTGAGGGAGGGCGGGGCTCGAATGCCCTGGAACAGTCTACTATGAGCAGTGCCCGTGGAAGTCACGGTACAGGGTTCCGCCAGAGCCAGGGCATGTGTGCTGCAGTCACCCGGTGGCTGAGATGTCCTGGCAGGTGTCTTCTATCCCTGAGATGCCGGTTATCTCCTGTGCCAATAGGGCTTGTTTTTAGGGTGGGTAGGATGAGACCGAGTGAGCGCAGGGTGGCGCTTGCTGCCCCAAGAGGCCCCATGAGCTCACGCCATCCTCGTCATTCTCCATCGTGACCACATCAGCGACAGACTGGTCCTGCAGGCCCAGGGTGACACCCCCTGTTCCATGTCACAGAGAGGGTGGGGGCCTGTAGCAGAGCAGCTGGGGGCCATTCAGGGCTAAGTGGCCCTGCCCCAGCCTTGGGGTCTCAGCTGCACCCAGCCATTGCCATTTATAATTACCCCCAGTCACTGAACACAGGCTAAGAACAGGGGCAGTTCCGTTTTCTTTAAAGAGACTCAAACTATGTAACAGATCTTCGATTTATGTTAAAATCAGTTAAAATATTTGGATTTGAGGGTTGGAGTGATAAATTTCAAGTATCTGGCTGACTTGTGCAAAACCCCTGAGTACCCAGCTAAGTTTACCACGGGCCCCTGGGACCCCACTCCTAGCAAGACTGACGAGACGTTGTGGGTCGTTCTTGTCAACCCAAGTGTTCAGTCAGTCCCTTTCCCACAGTGTGCGTGGGATGGATGCTGTGTTAGCTTCCTCTTGCTGCTAACAGGGTACCACAATCTTAGTGCCTTACAACAGCAGGAATGCACCATCTTCTGGCAGGTCAGAAGTTGGACTTGGGACTCACTGGGCTAAAATCAAGGTGTGAGCAAGGACTGCATTTTTTCTGGAAGCTCTAGAAGCTTCTAGAACCACCCATATTCCTTGGTTTGGGGCCTCTTCCTGTCTTCAAAGCCAGCAGCATTGTATCTCTCTGACCCTGCTTCCATCAGGCTCTCTTTCTCTGACCTCCCTCCTCCACTTTTAAGGACTCTTATGACCACATTGGGCCCACCCAGATGATCCAGGACAAGCACCCATCTCAAGGGTCTTAATTTAATCACATCTGTTGAGTCCCTTTTGTCACATAGCGTCATGGGGCACTAAGACAAGGACATTTTAGGGGGCTGTTAGTCTCTCGACCCTCAAGCTTGGTCTGGAAGGAACCTCCCAGGCTGGCTGCTGTGAGCTCCAGAGGCAGAGCCCACGTCCTCCCTCTTCACTGGCTTGTTCCGGTCCACGCATCTCCAGGCACAGGTGGGGGCTGGCAGTGTGGGATGCGCTGGTCCTCACCTCCGCAGGCCCCCCCAGAGTGGGTGCCCACCACTTCCTCAGGCAGCCTCAGTGCACATCTGCCCGCTGTCTCTGGAGGACTCTTCCTCCTCACAGTGGTCTGCACCAGGGTCTGGGGTCTGTGGACTCCCAAGCCCAGGGCCCTAAGTCAGGAGCCGAGTAGCTTGAGGTGCATCAGCCCTCCTGGCTGGAATCTGTCCTCACAGCCTGCCCACTTAGGGGCCCCCCTGAGCCCAGGGGAGCCAGGTGCTCCAGGTCCGGTGAGTACAGCAATCATTAGCCTAGAACCCCAGCTTCTCTGGGCCTTGCTCTGTCCCAGCCTTCACTCACCTCCCAGCCACCCTGAGGGTTAGCACTAAAGCAATTCCCATTTTACAGATGAGGACACAGAGGCCCAAAAAGGTACTAGGAACTCCCCCCTGCATTCCCACAGCTGACACCTGCCCATCTCCCGACACCTCTCCACCTGTGAGCCAGGCTTCCCTTCCTGAGTCAGCATGATCCCATAACACTCTCACCTAGCGGGGCTCCCAGGGGGTGGTGTGAAACTGTGGAGGGGCCCGGCAGACAGGGGAGCCGCTGAGAAAGTTCCAGGAAGGGGGCCGAGGGGCTGGAGACCTGGAAGGCCGGGGAGGACCAGGGAAAGCAGAGCAGTTGTGGTCGTGGCGACATTTGGGGGTTGCAGACTGAGCCCCGTGCTTTCCCCAGCCCCATTTAACCATACAACCCCCTGAGAGGTCTGGCTCATGTCCACACACTCACACTCCTTCTCTCTGGCTCCCCGCTCCTCTGTTTCCCCAGGGGCTGCCCACCTGCCACCTCTTCTCTACAGCCACCATCTCCAGGGTCCCTGGGCCTCTCCTGATTTCCCCAACCTCCCAGGCCACCCCCCCCCCACCAGCCCTGGTTCCAGACCCATGCATCAGTCACCTCCTGAAATCCCCCTCCTAGAAGTCCCGCACGTGCAGCTTCCCATCCGGGCCATGCCCACTATTCACCAGGTGCCATCTGACACACTTCTACCTGGCAAAGGCTCATCCACACCTAACTAGCCTCTCCTTGCCACCCCTATCCCCGCTTCTTGCCCCTCCTCCACCAGCACCTTCTTTTGTCCCAAGCCTGGGACTCCCCTACTTGGGGCAGAGGCCAAGTCTGTGCCAGCTCTGATGGCCCCCGGGGGCACAGCACAGGGCCTGGCCCAGAGCAGGAGCACGGGGAAGGCTGGTTGGCACAGAGCGTGAACAAAGGCTTCCTGGAGGACGTGCCTGGGGTAGAGTGGGGCCTCGCTGCTCGCCGTTCCCACAGGCAGGTGTCCAGCTGGGAGAGAAAGGGGGCAGACCCAGATCCAGAACCCTGGGCAAGCCTGGCAGTGGGGAGGGGCTCCGGCAGATCTGAGACAAGGGAGGTGATGAGACAGGGCAGTTTCCCAGGCCAGGTGCTCAGCAGGAGGCCGGCCAGAGGGAAGGGCTGGGCAGACCTTGCGCCAAGCTCCAGGCACTGGGCTCTCATGCAGGAAGAACCAGGGTAGTCAGACTTCACCCCTGTCCATGAACTGGTACCAGATGTGCCTGGCCTGTAGTCAGCCGGGACCCCAGCTGGGGTCCTGAGCTCCTGCCCTCGGTTTAGCCCCACACACACACAACACACACTCACCCCACATATGCCCTAAGGCCTGGTGGAAGGAGGTGGGTCACGGTGACTTGGGTAAGTAGTTGAGTGGGAGAGTGTAGGGTGGAGGCAGGGTGCTAGGCAGGGCTTGTCAGACAAGAGGGGGCAGGGCATTCATTGACTGGCCCAGATGAGAACTTCAGCTTAGCGGGGCATGCTTAGCGGGGCATGACTCACCCCCAGCCTCCCAGGGAGTCTGGGCAGAACTGGGGTTCCTGGTGCCAAGGGCCAAGCCTGGCTGGAGGGAGCAGTCCTGCCCCTGCCCTGAAGAGGCCCCGAGCACTCCCCCATTAGCCCCTTGGCTTCCTTTGGAGCCTGGGGCCTTACAGCTTTCCCCTCTCTCTGGGCCCCAGATGAAATTTGAATCTGCTTCTAGCCAGTCTGTATGCTCATCTCATGAAGTATAAAAACCAGGCGAGGTGTCCCCTCGGGGGGCACAGCTAACACAAGGCATACTTCCAAACACCACTTTCTCAGCCCCCAGAATGAGGGCAGGGGGACAGGTGCGGGTGATGTGTGTCCTCCCCCTGCACACAGGGCAGTGCAGGCAAGCACTCCCCCAGGCCCCGCAGATGGGGAGGGGGGGCCCTGCTGCTGTCTGAGTGGTGGGCTCAGGGAGAACCGAGCAAGAAATGTGGGCTCAGGCCCAGTTGGGTTTCAGAACTTGCAGCAGACGGGGGGTTTGGGGGCGCGGCTGCCAGTAGAGAACCCTAAGGCGTGAAGCCGGTGCGTGCTCAGGCAGCCGGAGGCAGAGGCGGGGAGCGCAGACGTGTTACAGAGAGCGCGATGTGGTCAGACGGGCAGCTGGGGTGACCCCTGAGGACTGACGGACAGAGTGCCATCCTCATCGCCTGGCAGAGGTGGCCCAGCTCGGGGAGGTGAGGCGTTAGCCAGGGTCACGGGGCTCTTCAGAGGCGGGTGTTCGTGGCTTCCCTGGGGGAGGCCGTGCTTGGACCAGTGAACTGGGCATGGGAACACCTGGCCTGCCCTGCTGCTCCCTCCCCCCGGATGGCCTTGGTAAGTCCCTTCCCCTGTCAGGACTTAAAGAAAGGCAACTCGTGTTTCTCCAGCCTCTGGGGCTGTGACAAGGGTCGGCTGGGACAGTGGTCCTTGGGCAAGTGCTTCCTCAGTCAGAGTGGCCTATAGAAGCATCATGGGCGGTTCTCAGTTGTTGGCCCAGCTCCCAGGCTTTGTGCGAAACGCCTCCTGGTTTGTGGCAGGGCACTCTCTGCAAGCCTCCCTGTGACTTAGTCCTGGAGCCTGCTCTCCCACACAGCCCCTGCCCTACACCGCCGCAGAAGCTTCCTACCAACACAGCCTATCTGAGGGGAGCCCCTCAGGTAGGAGGTGGCCCCCCCCCCAGCTGCTCATGCCACCCCGTCTCACTGGCAGCTGGGCACACTTGACCCCCACATGCTCCTTCCAGGCCTCAACACCCTGACCCCAGCCCCCTCCCTGTCCTGCCTTCACCCTTCCCTAGGTTTTTTGGCCCCTCAGGATTTGGTCCAGATGGGTCCCAAAGCCCTTCGGGATGTGACCCCAATGCCCCTTGCCCCCTAATGGCCCACTTCCTGATGTGTTTACTGGTTGACGTGGCTCCTTGCCCTGACACACTCAGGAGGGTCCTGGAGCTTAAACTCCAAACCACAGATGGAAGGCACCCCAGAGCCCGGGGCATCTTTATTTTACCAATGGGATCTTTTGTTCATCTGCACTCTTCAGAGGAGCCCCCGTGTGCAGAAACAGCGAAAGTGACCAAGAGCCCCAGTCAGCCGCCCACGGCTCCCCTCCCGTCCCAGGCACCTGGGCAGGCGATGGTCCAGCCTTCCTTGCTGCCTGCTCCGTCCGCTCCTCAGGCCCACCGTTGCCTCCAGGGTGGCTGGGTGGCTCGGAGCAAGGGAGGGCCCAGTGCTGGCTGCAGACCGGGTGTCGGCTGACTCTTGACCGAGGAGTAGCCAGAGGTCAGGGCTTCCTGCAGCGAGACTTCTGGGTCTGTCCCAAGGAAGTTGGGGTGGTTCCAGGTTGCTCAGCCAGGCTGTATCTTTGTTTGAAGAACTATGCATTTGTTCTTAGAGGCACTTGATTGGAGTTTTGCTAACGGTGATTCTTTCCAGTTTGTTGTCCAGGCCCAGTCTCTGGAGCCAGACCTGGGCTCTGTCCTGACTTCCCCAATGACTAGCATCATTTCCAGGCTGGGGGCACCTCACGTCTCTGAGCCTTGGTCTTCTCTTTTGCCAAAAGGGGGCTCTACTCTGAAGCAGCTTGGATGAGATGCTTGATGTGGGACGCCTGGCCTACATGTGGCTCATGGCACTGCCCAGCCACATTCCATTCTTTCTTTCCACCTTCTCCTGCCCAGGCCATTGGAGCTTTCCTAGGGTGCTTGGAATGCTGGGCCCAGGCCATGAGGCAAGAAGCCTGGGGCCTGCCTGACCCTGGTCAGGTCAGAGGTGGTGGTGCCATAGGAAAGGGGGCCTAAGGAACCAGCAAGGTGAACAAGTGCCTTTCAGAGGCCATCCAGGCACCTGCAATCTGGACCCTTCCATGAGGTCTGCCCACTCACAGGCCAGAGCTCTGAGAGGGAAGGCAGGACCCATGTGCCAGTTTCACTGGCCCCAGGAAGTCACAGGGTAGGAGGGGGAATAGGGGTGTATGGATGCTGGACATTGCCTCCCTTGGCCCCAGGCTGTCCTCTGACCTATCTTTCCCTGAATCCCAACAGCCGTCAGGAATCTGGAACAAGGCTCCCCTCTGTTGAGCAGCCTCTGGGCTGAGTCTTTTTGTACCTGGACATGGAAATGTTCCCAGCAACTTGCAAGGGTGCCCTTCAGGTTACAGATGAGGAGACTGAGGCCAGGGATGAGCGGCTGACCCAGTGTCACACAGGCCTGCTCTTCCCACGATGCCACCCCACACTCCCTCTAGGGAAAGGTGGGCAGATGACACACAGCGCCTGCCATGTGAGTGCTCAGGGAGCGTTAGCTGCTGGTCGTGGGTGTTCTGAGAAGAAGGGTCTGACCCCCAAACCTCCATGGTCCCACATGGTGGAGGGGGCAAGACAGTGCCGAGGAAGGGTCACTAACTGGGCCTTCATGAGCCTTCTATAGAATGGGCATAATGATCCCACCCCCTCCCTCCTGAGGATGGCCTCAAACAAGAGGGTGCCTGTGAGCCCCACTTTGTCTGCTCTCAGCACCCCTCCCCTTAGTAGCCAGAGCAAAGGCAGAAGCCAGAGGCCAGGAAAAGGCTCGCTGCCATGGCTCTGCTCCTGCCACCTGCGTTAATATAAAACCTCGGTTGAAGAAACTTCCCCAAGGTCTGCTCATCTCACTGCTGGTCAGCCTCTTCTCTGCCCTCGGCCCCCACCCCTGTTGCTACGGACTGCGAGGCACCATCCCTCAGGTCCAGAAGGGTCCTGCGCTCTGAGCACCGGTGTGGAAATCCCACGCACCAGGCCGGCCCGTGAGAGGGTGTCGCCCCGAAACCATGAGCCCGCCCAGCGCCTCCGGGAGGACAGTTCCACTGACACAGCAAACTGCCCTGAGCAGGGCCGGGTCCCAGGTAGACAGAGCTGGTGGGGCAGTGCGGGCCTGAGGGCCTGTTCCTTCCACACAGCTGGGCCAGAGTCAGCACAGGGCCCGGGGGTGTCTCATAGTCACCACCTACGTGCTACAAGGGCAGAATCCAGAACCCACCAAGGCTGCCTCACGGCCAGGCTGGCCCTTTGAGAACCATGGGCCAAGAGGTCCGCTGGCCTCCGATGTGACAGAGCAGTGCCGGGTGCCAAGCGGGGCTTCCAAGGCCTCCTTTCCCACTTCCCCTCGGACCCCGGCTTGGGACCCCTTCCCTGCTGGGGCTGCAGTCCTGGCCTCCACGACTGCCCTGCCCCCTTCCCCGGCGTGTCCCCCAGGTCCCAGCTTTCCTCGGAGCCGCGGGTGCTCCTAGGGCAGAGGCATCCAGCGCCCGGCCCTCGTGGCACCTCTCCCCTCACGGGCAAGAGCCACACTCCGCAGAGTGCTCTCAGGAGTGGGCATCTGCCGGCTGAGGCAGAGCAGGGGTGCCAGGCAGAGGCGGAGAGGTGGTGTGGTTAGGAGCGGGGGGCAGGCAGCAGACAGGGATGAGCCCTGTTCCCCACTCCCTGCTGAGTGACTGGGGAAGCGGCTTCTGCTGTCGGCCTGAGGCCTGACTCTTGTCACCTGCCCAAGGGACTTCGAGAAGACCACCAACCTCAGTGTGCCAGAGTAGTAAGGGACATCGGCCTGCTGGCAGTGCCCGTGACGGGCCACAGGGCCACCCAGAGGTCAGTGGGGCCGGCACAAAGAGATGGGCCTTGCAGGAGAGCCGGGCCAGTGTGCAGAGCTCTACCAGGGAGCGTGGCTTTTATCCCAAAGTGATAGGAGCCATGGAAGGCTCAGGAATCAGCTGAGGGAGGAGAGATCAAAGGTCAGAGATCCCGCGGCTGGGCTGGGAGAGCCAGTGGCTCAGCCCTCTTCCCAGTGGCTCAGCCCTCTTCCCAGTGGCTCAGCCCTCTTCCCAGTGGCTTCCGTTGATCTTAGTGGCAGAAGGGCATGTGGGCCAGCCCTGACTGAGGCCTCGACAGGTTGCAGCAAGAGCTTTGGGCTGCTCCCACCACCAGGGTGTCCCTTCAAGGGACAGGGCAGATGTCTGGGCTGACAGGGTCTCTGTGGGTCACGGGGCTCACACCTCAGCCACCAGCTCAGAGCCTCTGGGGCGGGGCCTGATGCCTGCCCTGGAGACAAGCCTGGGATTCCCAGTCACACCACAGGGGGAAAGCCACAGCCCAGAGACGGGAGGGTGCTTTGCCTAAAGTCCCACAGCGCATCGGGACTAAGTGTGGCGTTCGGGCCTCTGGACCCGCGTCCAGTTCTCGTCAGGGCGCTCTCAGCCAGGTGACGCCACTCAGCCTGCCGTCAGCCCGCGTGAGCTTCCACCTCGCCCGGTGCCCGTGCCACAGGCTGGTGCTGCTAGACTCACAGGTCCTCTGTGCCATCGGGTTCATCTTAGGCCCCCTCCCCCTGCCAGGCCCAGCGTGGGGCAGGGGCTTGGTCACCTCACCCCACCTCATTTCTCCAGAGGCTTGTTTTTTCAGCCCATCATTCAGCAGAAATTGGTCCTATGCTGGGCATGGGGTCCCCCTGACACAGCTCTTCCTGGGGAGTGAGTGGTCTCTGAGGGGGGACAACCACCTGAACAGAAGCCTGGGGCCTGGGAGAGCCAGCAGGGCTCAGGAGAACTTAGAGGGGCCTCCAGAGTCTTGAGGGGTGCACGAGCCTAGGCCAAGGGAGCCATCTGTGGAGCCCATGCTTGGATGTGATGGGGTGAGCTGGGGGAGGGGGCCCGGACTCCTGTGAGAAAGGCAGAGTCTGGGCCCTATTCTGCCTCCCCTGATAAACTCTTAACCCCTGAGGCCTGGAGGCCTGGGTCAGTGTCAGACCCGTCTCCAGCTCAAGTCCTATCTCTCAGCCACCCAGCACCAAGGATGTTTAGACAGAGCAGTGAACCCATCCGCTGCCCCACCAAGCTGAGGTCTCCAAAATACCAGGGACTCTCTGAGGCATATCTGCCCCACACAGAGCAGGAGTTCAGATGAGTCAGCAACTGCCCGGGTGCTAAGACTCTCTGTGCAGAGGTTCGAGAGTGAGCGTGTGGTCACTGTTGTGACAACTCACAAAGCACTGTGATGTCCACACTTGTCTGGGCCTTGCACAAACTCCGTGGTAAATGCCATCACCCCTACGTCGCATGTCAGGAAGCCCAGGCTCCAGGAGTAGAGAGGCTTGCCCGAGGTCCCAGGGCCAGGTATGCATCCCCACTTTCTGACTCCACAGCTCATGTTTCAGCCACTGCCCTGTGGCTGAGACTGTCCTTCACAGGCCTTGCCCGACCTTGCCCCGGGCCTAGGGCAGAGCAAACAGGCAGCACCAACTCAAAGAGCAGCCCTCCGTCCGAGCCCAGGGCTCGCCTCCCCTGCTCACATCTGCTCTGTCTCTGTGTCCAGAGCCTCTGGCGGGCCTGGCCCAGAGCAGGAATGCCCCAGGGGAAGGACCGAAGACCGGCCTGGTGACACATCTAGGGTTTTCCCACCTGCTGCGGAGGGGTTTACGCTCAGGCCCCTTCCCACTTTAACCCCCCCCATGCCCAGGCTGGCCGCGTGCGGTAAGAGTTCTCCCCCCTCGCCCATCTCCGCTGCCCCACTGTGAGCACTCGGAGGACCCCCAACAAAGACCTAGCTCTCTGGCTTGGTCGGGCTCACTCATCCGTCTGGAGTCCCACAACCTTGGGTCCAAATATTGGCTTCTCCAAATAACTGAGGGATCTGAGACACGGGGCTGGCTCCACGATGTGTGACCCGTACACGTGCCCCAGGCCCTGCCCTCAGGAGGGCCCCCAGGTGGTTGAGTGTTCGGTTGCCTCTGTCTTGACATTTTTAATTTTTGAGCAAGGGCCTTTCATTTTTATTTTGCACCGGGTCTCACAGTAGGTAGTTGATCCTGCCTGGACAAGTTCTTGAACTTCCCTGAGCCTCAGTTTCTCTGGCTGCAGAAGAAGCCAGCTTCTGGAGCTGCTGTGAGGCCAGTGGGTGAGAAGATCCTTTGTCAGCTGTAGAGGGCTGTGCCCTGAGAGGTTTTGTTCCCTCCAGGAGGAGAGGAGAGGCTTTAGAAAGACCCGGTAGCTCTCTTGGAGAGACTAGAGGGCTCACGGAGTCCAAAAGGAAAGTCTTCAGCTCCCTGGGACAGCACTCTGGGGTTCAGCTTTGCCCTCTTCCCCCTCGCACCCCCGAAGGTATGGCACCTGGACTCCAGCCGCCCTTGGCCGCGTGGGCTCCTGGATGGGGTGTGGCCTCACAGGGCAACCTGCAGCACCCCGTTTGCATGCCCCACCCTGAAAGCCAGAGACAACACCACTGCAGTCCCCAGCCCATGTTTGCTGTTTGCATTCGGGGTGAGTCTGCAGTCAAAGGAGAGGACAGGCTGTCTGGCTTCTGCATCTGAGACAGTGGTGGCCCAGTACCAGGCCTGGGTGGCCTCTAGTCTTGGGAAACAGAGAGGCAAGGCTGCTTTTTGAGGCAGTCGGAGAGAGCGGTCCAGGGGGAGGGACCCAGGCTGATCGCCATCCAAGGCAAGGAGCTCCCTCAACAGCTCCTGGCAGCCTCTGCTTGGAAGCTCCCAGGGACAAAGCTCTCAGTGCCACCGGGCTGGCCCGTCCTGCAACTGTAGCCTTCAGTCCCCAACCCCCACTTGAGCCCAAAGGACTGGGTAGACTTTGTCATCCTCCCTTCTGTGCATATCGCATTGTGCCGTGTACATCTGCTAACCTCAGAATGACACAGCACCAACCCTGTGCTGTGGAGGGGATGCTGGGGGCCTGGCAGGTGCAGTGGCCCAGGCAACATAGAGGACAGGCTGGTAGCTGGTTGCTCAGTCCACTGCCCCTTCCCCCGCTCAGCACAGGGCCTGGCCTCAGTAAGTATTGGCTCTTGACATTATTGCACGAGCCTGGACGCTCACCCAGAGTGAGCCAGTGGTCCGGAAGAGAGGGACCGATGGCAAGGCTGTGAATGTCACTAAGGAGGACTCTGGTCGCCTGACCCAGAATGGCAGCAGTTAAGGGCAGGGGCCAGAATCAGATGCTAAAAAAGTAGCAAGACCAGGCCTGGGGGCCCCAGGCGAGGGGGTGGATGGAGGCAGCATGCTCAGAGGCGGGGAGCCCTGGAACAGGAAGCATCAGGGCGGAATACGGAGAGTATAGTACCTGCTGGCGCTGTGGGGTCCTGGGGCTGGGGCTGTCAGAGGGGTTGGAGTCAGACCCAGCAGGTCCCACCGGCTCTGCCACTTATGAGCCGCACAACCCTGGGCGGAGCCCTTGCCAGAGAGGTGGAAAGGGCAGGAGCCACCTCACAGAGCTGCTAAGAGCCTAGGGGACGTGAGGCTTGGAAGGCTGAGTTGGGACTGGAGCGGATGACCCGCCATAACCAAGTGCTGCGGGACGAAGGGGTCAGCACCCAGAACAGCCCATGGGGCCTTCCCTGGGGGCCCAGAGCCACTCTCTCAGAACCTGAAGTTTAGGCACCAAACATCATCTAGGGCAACATGGGAGATTAAACATGTGCACAGTGCAAGGGAGAGGCTAGAGAGTGCGTGACTCTCCATGCTGACCCCAGCCCCCTCCTGGCCTCCGCCTGCGCAGTGGGTGCCAAGGCCCCTCAGCTCTGGAAGGCCGAGATTCCGAGTCCCACCGGGGCCTCCGGGGATGCGAAGGGCCAACAGGAGCCCCTTTGGCCAGGTCACTTCTCAGGGACACAGCCCCCAGTGCCCACGCCACGCCCCACCTCCACTACCACAGAGAGGCCCAGTCGCCGTCACTGTCGCCGAGTAAGGTCACGGCTATGCCCCAGCCCCAGTTCTCCAGGGCCTGAGGCTTAACTACCTGCACCTGGAGAGCAGGCAGGCCCTCGGGCCCCTCTCCACAGAGGGGCTCTCCCACATAAAAGGCTGAAAAGGCACCTGGGGCCTGCGTTGGCTCTTTGATTTGGGGCTGGGAGGCAGGATTTCCGCTCTGGTTAGAAGTCCAGGAGGGAGAAACTACCATCTGCGAAGCAACTCCAACCTGCCAGGACCCAGACCAGGCACTTCACCTGGGGAGTTTGATCCTCACCTCAGGCCCGAGAGGGAAGGCTTGTCGTCCTCACCTGCCAGGTGTGGGTGCTGAGGTCCAGCCCGAGGGGTAGCCTGCCTGGGTCACTCAGTGAGCGACAGGGCCAACGCTCACACCCTGGCCCGCCCGCCTCCACTGCCCCAAGAGGGCCTGAGTGGGCCATACGCCAGTCAGAGCCTGGCTCCCACTAACAGAGGCCAACACAGTGCAGGGAAGGGCGGTGGCCTTCTTTCTGCGCCTGGGGCTCGGGAAGCTCCTTGTGGAGGTGGTCTTTGAGCTGGGCCTGGGGATGCTAGCAGGCAGGAGGTCTCCACGCCACTGGACCAGCACACACGGAGGCAGGAAGGCTCACAGAAACTGCCCACACCCAGCTGGAGGGCTAAGATTTGTGGAGACACACAGAGAAGAGTCAGGCTCGGGAGACTCGCCTTTCAATCACAGTTACAGCTCATCCTATCATGGTGAGGGCATTAGCCTCGAGAAGTAGGGCCAGTGGCCCTCTGCCACCCATAGCCCTTGTGCTCAGGATGCTCAGGATGACACCTGCTATGCCCCCCCACCCCGGCAGGATCACAGGGATGCACCCTCACACACACACACACAGAAGGGAAAGCCCAATTTCCCCCCTCCCTGCCCTGCCCACCCCCCCACACACACACACACACGTACACACAAATTGAAGTTCAAAGGAAAGGCATCATGAATTTGGTATAATTAGCAGCAGGGACTCCTGGGGTACGTATTCAGTGATCACTCCTGTGGGAATGCAGACACCACAGAAGGACAGAATAAACCAGTTAGGGGGAACCTTCAGGGAAAAGGCCCACAGGGCCAGGTGCCCAGAGGAAGCCAAGGTAGGCAGGCAAAGGGTTTCGGGTTATAAAAGATGGGGCCCTTGGCTCCCAACGTTGAAGAGAAGAGGAAAGCCCACTCAGGCACAGTTCCCGCAAGATCAAAGCACACAGATGCTCAGAAAGAAACCCAGGTTGAAAGCCTCAGAGGCCCAGGAATGGGCTCCTCCGTGTGCGGGCCACCTGCGCCCTGGTGACCCAGCTCTGCCAGCCCTTTCTCCAGGCCTGGGGAGGATCATTCTCACCACACGACGGGTTCGGTGACCTAGGCTCTGCCCCAGCCTTTCCAGGCCCTTTGAATTTGCAAAGGGAATAAAAACACTAGACAAGCTTCAAGTGGACAAAAACCAGACGCCTTTAGCTTATGGCTCAGTGAGAACAGATGTTGAGCTGAGTGCCTCATCAAGGTGATGGATGGTGTGCGGGCTCGGGGAACCCCTCCCTGGAAACTCCACAGCCAGGGCCACAAGCCAGTCCATTCTGAGACCAGTTTGGGAGCCCCAGGGACCGCGAGTCTGGGTTTGGAGTCCAAGTCTGGACAGGACAAAGATTTAGGAATCTGGCCCTGGGCAGCTAAATACCAGCCAAGCTGATCTCAGCAACGTTGACCTGTTGGCGGTGACCTCTACACCAGCACAGCCCTCTAGTGTGCAGACGTTTACCCATCCATCATCTTCATCAAAGTGGGTCCTCCCCGGCAGCCCCACAGGAATGGTGCCATTCTCCCATTTTACAGATGGGGAGCCTGAGGCTCAGGGAAGCCCACAGCTAGAGGGGATCAGCCAGAACTCAAATTCAGGTGTCCTGTCTCAGGTGGCCCCCCCACAGATGGAGAAAGGTGGTGGCCGCCGTCGGAGGAGACTGAGCATCTGTGTCTCTTCCCCCCCTCCCCCCCAGAGACGTGTGCGGTAAACAACGGAGGCTGCGACCGGACCTGCAGGGATACGGCCACTGGCGTGCGGTGCAGCTGCCCAGTGGGATTCACGCTGCAGCCCGACGGGAAGACGTGCAAAGGTCAGCGCGGAGCCGCTCGGGCAGGGGCGGGGGCTGCCTGTGAGGGCGGGGGGGCCGTGCCAGGGCTCCCCAGCAGGGTTCAAGGGAACACTGCGTTGATAGGGTCCTTCTGTCCAAGAAAAGGGCTGCCCACTGCACTAGGCTAACGGTGTCTTCGCTGCGGGACCTCCTGGGCCCACAGTGATTCATCGTGGCCCTGGGGGGGCCGGGGGGGTTGGTTTGGCCATCTCTTCACCCTCGCCATCGTGGCCACATCTGGCGGAGCTGGGGCAACAGCACAACCCGGGGAGGTTTGGGAAGGACAGGTCTCCTTGTACCAGGATGGGATTGTCTTCTTGCCACCGTTAGAAAAATGAGGATGCTGTGTGTCCTTGTCGCTGGAGGAGTGACAGTGACATGGTGGGGGCTCTCAGCGGGGGACTGGGGAGGCAGAAGGACCTCCATTTGCAATTAGAAACGAGGCTCTGGGAGGATGGGAGAAGCTTGCAGGAGCGGGCCGAGCTCCTGGCCTCTGGAAGCGAGAGTAGGTAGGGCTTGCTCTGTTCCCGCTTGTTCCCTGACTCACCCCACAGAGTTCCTGAGTGCCTCCAGCAGTGCTTGGGGTGTTAGGGGTCCCTCAGGAAACAAGTGAGGGGAGCGGGGAAGTGAGAGCTGGCTGGGCTCTGGAGACTGAAGGGGCCACCCTGCAGCCCTGACAAAGGAGCCCTGAACAGCCACGGCCATTGGGCAGGGAGTAGAGGGGACCACCAGAGCCCCCTGCAAGGGAGGGAGGTGCAGCCCCTCAGCGCCGCCCGCTCGGCACCAGACTGGCCCTTCAAATCCCCCTGCCTCTGGCCCCCTGCCTCCCACCTTGCCAGGGAGCAGGCCAGGCTGGGGGGCCATGAGCGGAAGGGTAGAGGACTTGAACTTCCAAAGTCCAGTGGGTGACGATACAGACAGTGGAGGTTTCCGGTGGTTTTAAATAGTCCGAGGGGGGCTTTTTTTAAGCCTGTAAAAATAGATAGCATATGACTTCTCCTTCCTAACTGCTCTGCTGGGAAGAAACTAGGGATTATTGACAAAAATAACAGTCCTTCCACCTGTTTATTTGAAAATAAAGCCCTTCTGTAGCCCCTGCTCATGGAGCTGAGTGGCAACATGTGGACTCAGATGCCAGGGGGACCGGCCAGGGCTCCCCACAGTCCCAGCTGTCCCCACAGCCAGAGGCGACACAGCAGGCCTGGCCCCATGCCCTCAGAGCTGGGGCAGAAGAGGGTAAAGTCAGGCCACACTGCCTCCCTCCCGGGCACGGGACCACAGGGGCGGGCACGTCTCAGTTCCTGACGTGAGGCCAGGAGCGGGTGCCAGGAGCCAGCCTGTCCGCGCCCACAGCCGTGCCCAAGCAGAGCACCTGCGGGGACCTCTACTGCCCCCGCCTCACCTCCACCTCGTGTCTGGGGGAGGGGAGGTGCTGAGGGGAGCTCCCCACAGCCGGAGGCCCACCCCGCCAAGCCCCCCACCCTGCTTCCCGTGGTTCCTCCTGAACCACTCCAGCCCTTTAACCACGGCTGCCCCCGCTCAGCTCTTTGCCCTTGCCCGGACCCTCTCCCTCCCGCTGCCCTGCAGGCGGGAGGTCCTCTCATTCACTCCAGATGGGGTTTCTGGGCTCCTCCCCTGTGCAGGGGCTGGGGAGACAGGTGAATGGAGCAGACCTTCCCTGACCCCGGGGATCTTCTATCGGATGCAGAAGACAGTTTTTCAATTTTTAAAATCACTGAGATAAACGTGTATTACCTACTACTTGGTGCTGGATGGAGACGTACAGCCCAGCAGAAGAGTGAGGACCAGAGCCTGCCCTGCACCGGCGGGGAGGGCGTGGGGAGAGGCAGTTGTCGGGGCGGCCTTTCCAACAGCACCGGGGCTGCGGTGCAGAGGCCAGGGGTGCAAGGACCCAAAGGGGTCCAGTGTGCCCAGGTGTGTGAGATGTGGGGCAGCCCAGGCCAGATGGTGCGGGGCCTGTGTGCTGGGGAGGGCTCGGCCCTTCATCCTTCCAAGCCTTGGCGAGCCCCCCAGACACTCCCGGGCAGGGAAAGCACAGACTCGGGTTTTTCTTTTGAGCCGGTCCCCGACCACGGCTTGGGCGGGGTTCTCTGGACAGGGGCTGGAAGAGCAGCGAGGCGGCTGCTGTCATCACCCAGGCTGGGATGACATGGCTTGACCCAGGCGCTGGCCGCGGTGGTAGAAACGAGCAGTCCGGATAGTGTCCTCGGAGTTAGAATTTTTTTTTTTTTTAAGATTTTATTTATTTGACAGAGAGAGAGACAGCAAGAGAGGGAACACAAGCAGGGGGAGTGGGAGAGGGAGAAGCAGGCTTCTCGCAGAGCAGGAAGCCCGATGTGGGGCCCGATCCCAGGACCCTGGGATCATGACCCGAGCCGAAGGCAGACACTTAACAACTAAGCCACCCAGGTGCCCCTTTCGGAGTTAGAATTTAAGTATTGTGGGACTAGACAAAAACTGCGTAACATCCTCAAATCAGGGAACACTGGAAAATGAAGGCTGACCTCCAGACCCCAGGTTTGCCGTCTCAGAGCCTGGAGCGAACAGCCTGAGCTCCCCGGGTCGGACGGGAGAGGTGCAGGTCAGGGCGTGGGCACTTGGCAGGACAAGCCCAGCTGGGAACTCCCGGCCCGAGGCTTTGGCTCCCCAGTGGGCGTGCGCACCCTGGTCCTGGCAAGGGCCCAGAAGGGGATATCAAAGGAGTGATTTCAAAGGTTCAGTGTATTCTGGAAGCCAAAAGCCACTGTGAAGCGAGACCGATGGCTGGAGGGTGAAGGTAACAAAGGTCCTGGAAAATCCAGAGCTGAAAGCCCTGAGCACACAGGGGTCACACGGGCAGGTGGAGACAGGCATGGGAAAGTGGGGGTTATTCTGCCTGAAACATGGGGGCTGTGGTGCAGGAGGATTTGCCCCAAGCTCTGTTTCAAGAGTGTGGGCAGTGCAGGGGTTCAGCCTCAAGGCACCCTGTTCCCCTGTTCGGTGCTGCACCCACTTGATATTGGGAAGGGGGCACCTTGATGATTGGCCCTTCTGAGAGGAGGGAGTTCTGGGGCCTTGACTCCCGGAGCTGGAACCTGGATTTCCTCAGAGACACCGGCTCCTCCTCCCAACATCTTCTAGAATAGTCTGGGAGAACTCCCACCTACCACCTGTTTCCTCTCCTCCCTCACCTGCCCTCTGCCCAGCAGCACGCCCCCCCCCCACGAGGCTGTTCTAGGGTGATGCCAGCCCACTCCCACCTGGAAGCCCTCCACATGGCCCCCGGGTTGCCACGCTGTGCCCCCTCAGCGGGAATGGGCAGAGGGGAGCGGGAGTATTTGTCCTACTGTGTGTTCCTATAGCTCCTCCCCCCTCCCCCTGATGCTTGAACACTGACTGGCTGATGTATCCGAAGGTTCTCCTTGGCGGCGCAAGACCCAACCCTTCTCGCAGCCACTCCGATTCCTTCATTCTTCATCCACTCAGTGAATGCTGCTGGGCAGTCACTCTGTGCAGGCCGCATGCTGGGCCCAGGGGCTCCAGACAGGAGCCAGCTCCCCAATCTGGGTCCCTGACAAGGGGACAGCGAACTCTGGAGGGAACGTCAGGGAAGGCTTCCCCGGGAGGCCGCTGTTTCCAGGGGCCGGCCGCATGGGGGCTGCACCGGGTGGGGCAGCCGGAGTTGGGCTGCCAAGGCAGAAGCCAAGTGTGCAGAAAGAGGAGGGCAGGGCATCCAGGCCCAGGATGCCCAGGGAGGGGCCTACAAAAAGGGGCTGGCCCTTTATCCTGGGATGACCGGGGGCCATGGAAGACTTGCAGACAAGTAGGGGGCTGCTGGCTGCCTGGTGGGGTCGGGGGCAGCATGAGCACAGTGAGGAAAGAGAGGAGCCTTAGAAGGGCGGGAAGGGGAGAGAGGAGCAGAGACTGCACCCCGGGGTCCCGTCAGAATGAAGGTCCACGGGCTTTGTGACTGTATCCTGGCTAGAGCTGGGGGTGCTTCCCCCACTCTGACCCCCAGGCAGCCGCCACACAAGCCTGGCCTCAAGCAAACATGCCTCCCATGGCCTGTCTGGTTGCCATGACAGCCCTCCGCTGACAGGCCCAGATGGGGATGGGGATGGGGATGGGATTGGGGGTTCCAGAAGGCCTGAGGCATTCCTGAGGAGGCAGACCCCCTCTGCACATTTAGTCTGTGAGAGGCACCTGTTCCCAGCCCTGTTCACAGATGGGGAACCTGAGGCTCAGAGAGGTGCCTTTCCCTGCCCAGAATCACACAGCTAGCCGGGACAGGGCAGAGACAGGTCTCCATTCTCCTGCCAGAGGCTTTTAGCTAGAAATTTCCCTGTCTTCCTATAATCCCCAGGGGGAGAGGATAACGGAGGTGCCCAGGCTTCTGCCCAGGATGGGCCCTCAACTGAACTTAATGTCTGCTTTCTCTGGAGGCTGCAGGGCCAGCACGGTGCTCTGGAGAAGGCCTGTCTTTGGAGACGGCTGGAACTGGGCCCCAATTCGGCTGCTGTGTGTAGCTGCGTTCCCCTCTGTAAAATGGGGGATCTGGTCCCCCAGTTGTTTTGAAGATCACACAAGACTTTGCCAGAAAGTGCTTGGCCTGGTCACCAGCATGAGGTGCTGCCCAGTAGGAACAGTGAGCACCAGCAGGTCTGACTACCTGCTGTGGGGTCTGGGCTCACCCTTAGGCATTTTTGTTCCTGGAATAATCACGTGTGCAGAGTTCCTGGACTTGAAAAGTCATTGTTTTTAGTGATCATTTCGGTGTGCAAACATAGAGCACCTACTGTATTCAGAGGCCAGGGTCTGGTTTCGGGGCCAGGTCTGGTGACCCGCAGACCTCCCTTAGTGGGGACCACCTCAGGTTCCCCTCCTTTGCCACCTTCCTGGTGCCAAAGTCACCAGAACATGCAAACAGAATGGGTCTTTGGGGTAGAGGTGCCTGGGGTCGGGAGGAAGGCAGCCAAGGGCAAGGAGATGCAGGGCATGCCCACTGGGTGCCCTGCACCCCTCAAAGCCTGGTCCCGCAGGGGCCCCCCAGGAAAGCCGCTCTGGGGTCCGACCCCGGCAGGCTTGCTGTGGCCCTGTGCTATGCTAGATCCCCTCCCTGGGGCTCTGAGAACTGCCCACAGGGGCGTCTCAGCCTTGCTCCGGACCACACACCTGGGGTTTGTTGTTGGGGAACATTCTGTGGGAACACCACTTTAGGACTTTTCTGCAGGTGTGAGGTCTAGCTCGTTTGGTTTGAGGAAAAAAAAGTGAGGTGCCATCTGGGATTTGGAGTCACTGGGATGGGCCAGAGTCCCCTCCATGGGGCTCAGCACAAAGGCGGCCGGTGGACCTTGCTTGTTGGGCAGTGCCCTTTATTCAGGACAGGGGGCCCGGGCCCTCACACTCAGGACAGGCTCAGCGAGGGTGGGAGTCCGAGTCAGCAGCTCTGCTGAGATGCGCCCGGTGGCCGACTCCAAGAAGTCCTTTCTGGTTTCCTTCGCTTCCTTTCACCCCCTCCAAATCAGGGTGAGGGCCCTGTTCTGAAAGCTCTGCTAGTACGTGCTGGGTCGTGTCAGCATGGGGAGCCTTGGGGTCAGGGCCCAAGAGGAACTGTGGAGTCAGAAGAGACATCTCAGGGACAGGGTCTCTGACGACACAGTCCAGGCTGGCCTGGAGCCCAGAGAGCAAAACCCAGATAAGCAGGGCAAGCGGGGGGGGCAGGCAGGAGGGAACTCACAGGAGTCAGGGGGACGTTTGTGATGCATCAGCCAACAGGCGGTGCTGCTGTGAGGGAGAAAGCAGCCGGGTCGCTAGAGGTATGCGCCGCTGGCCAGGCTGCTTGGGAGGGTCATTCATTGCATGGGGTTAGGCCAGGTGACCTTCAGGGTCCAGCCACAGCTCGTTCATTGGATGCTGAGTGAAGAAACTGCTCAAACCAACAGGTGGAATTAGAGGGGGAAGCCAGCCAGCCCAGGAACACCCTTACCTTTCTAAGCCTCCCATCAGGAAAACAGGGGCATTAAACCTACAGATTGTTGACTGACACTCACTCAGCACGAGCACCCCAGGACCATTAGTTCATCTGCTCCTCATGCTGTTCTTCCAAGGCGGGGGAGCCAAGGCTCCAGGGGCCCAGGAGCTCGCCCCAGGTCCCAGCCGTGGGGAAGCAGCCAGCCCGCTCCAGGCCGCACTGCCTCCCCGAGTGTCGTCCTGTCCCGTCCCCCGTCCCCGTGGTCTCGCCCCGCACAGCAGCCATCGCTTCCCTCCCTTCTTTGCCACGAATGCCCGCCGGGCTCGCCAACTCGGGGAGGCGGCGTAACTCAGCCCCCGGCCCCCCGCCGCTGGGAGCCAGGCCCCCGGGCCGCCTGCTCCGATGGGGACGGGGGGACCGGAGCCGGCGGCGGGCAGCGGGCGCAGGGCCGGGCGGGGGCGGGCCTCCCCCCACCTGGCAGCCCGGCCCACTCGCCCCGCCCCGCCCTGCCCCGCCCGCTGGGCGCCCCGCAGACATCAACGAGTGCCTGGCCAACAACGGGGGCTGCGACCACTTCTGCCGGAACACCGTGGGCAGCTTCGAGTGCGGCTGCCGGAAGGGCTACAAGCTGCTGACCGACGAGCGGACGTGCCAAGGTGAGCCCCGTGCGCCCCCGGCGGCCTCGCCCCGCCCTTCCCGGGCCTGCGCGGGCTCCGGGGGGGGCGGGAGGGGGGCTAGGGCCGGGGTGTGTCGGCCCCCGCTGGCCGGTCCGGGTGTGCACCTGCCCTCCCCGCCTTCTCTGTCCTTCATGACTCTAGGTCCAACCGTCCCTTTTATGGATGGGAAACTGAGGCCCGGAGGCGCATCAGCACGTGGGGGGGGGCCGGGGGGGTGGTTACCACAGTGAGTCGGTGGCAGAGCTCGTCAGCTCCAGCACCCTGTCCTCCCGGTGGCCCCCGGGCCTCCTTCCGAGGCTTCGGAAGTGCGCTACCGCCGCCTGGTGGAAGGCGTGGCACATTGCAGTCGCTCTCCTGCAGTGCTTCCTTAGGGTTCCTGGGCGCCTGCGAGGAGCCACCAGGGTGATGTGAGGTCTGGGCAGAAGCCAGGAATCACAGTCCAGCACAAGTCCGGGAGACATCCGGGATGCAGTGAGAGCCCAGAGGATGGGCAGTGGAAAGACTGGTCAGGGAAGGCTTCCTGGGGAAGGGGTCACTGGTGAATAGGCATTTTCCCGGAGGAGTGGCAGACTGCACATGGCTCAGTGGGCCTATCAGTGCAGCTTAGGGCTGGCCCTGGGGCAGCACGAGGCCCTGAGGGGCACGGGATGTGCTCTCCCAAGGACACAGAGGAAGGCAAGAGCAGGAGGCTGATAAGGGAGGGTCTAGGGCCAGCCTGTCCTGAGCCCATCCTATGACCCGAGCCAGTCCCCTCCCCTCCCTGGCTCAGCCTCTTCATTCCTTGAGGGGTCTCCTGGCTCTGTCTTCCCCTTAGGGCGTGAGGGCCCATTGGGAGCACTTCACCTGTCCAGACTCCACTACACTTTGACTTACTTTCTCCATCTGCCTTGCCAAGTTCTGTGGAGGGCTAAGGGAGGGCCCTTGACTTTGTACTCCCAGCTGCCCCATGAGACAGGTGGGCCACCACTGAGGAGGAGGCCATGATGTTTTTGCTTCTGGGCTCCCCCCAGTCTTCTCCACTCTCTACCAGGCTCGTCTCTCTGAGGCCCCAGGGCTCTGACCATGTCCCAGCCCTGCTCCAGCACCACCCTGGGCTCTAATTTCCTTTGCCTGGCACTCAGGCCCTTGGGATGGGGACCTCAGCCACCTCCCCAACCCCCCTGAGCTCCACACAGTCCCCTGGAGGCCCCGTGCTGCCCCCTCCCGACCTTTGCTCGTAGTGCCCTTCCCCCACTTCCATTCCTTCCTTCCAAGCTAGTCCCACCCTTCAAGGTTTAGTCCAGGTGCCACAAGTACCAGGAGATCTTCCCAGATTCCCCTGCTGGGAGGGATCACGTCCTCCTTTGAGCACCCACAGTGTGATTCCTTCCTTGTGCTAGAATTATTACAAACACACGTATATCATCAACATGTGTAGTCACATGAGCTAATATATTCAAAGAATGACCTCCAACTACAGTGCCCATGGAAAGGTGGGCCAGTGGCTGTTTTGCCCTCAGGAGCCCCCATCAGCTGTCCTATGAGAGCCATTTTCCTCAGAATTTATGGCCAGGACAGACTTGTCTTCTATGAGCATGCGATTCATTTCCTCCTTTCCAGTAACACGCACCCTGTGACCCTTTTTCCTTTTTACCTTGGCTGCCAGGAAGCTCAGAATCAAATTTCACATACTGTCAAGGTTTTCTTGTTATCCCTTATGGGTAGCGTATCCCCCCACCCATACCCCTTTCTCTTTGGGCTGTTTTCCTTGTTTTCTCAAGAGATCTCTTGGCGTGATAGGAAAACACACTGTGGTCGGCATCCAGAAGGCCTGGTTTCGTGTTCCAGTTCATTTGTCTCCTCAGGCAAGCCCCCATCAATTTGCTGTAGATGCGATTAAACATTCATCCTGATCACAACTGAATGTGAGATATTAAAATGGCAGACATAATACCTGGTATCCAAAGTACTCACACCCTCCCCACCTCCAGAAAAGATGGGAAATGGCTTCTAACCCAGAAACATAAGGTTAACGGAGACAAACTGGAAAATCAGGCTGTGACCAGAAGCCGACATTCACTGTGGATCAGCTGTGCCCTAAGCCTCGGGGGCCCGGGGACTGTCTGCGTGCAGATGCGCGTTGAGCGACTGAGTGCCAGGCCATGCCCACCCAGCGCCCTGAAACCCCTCCCTGCACTGTCTCCCTGTGGCCGCACAGACATCGACGAGTGCTCCTTCGAGCGGACCTGCGACCACATCTGCACCAACTCCCCGGGCAGCTTCCAGTGCCTGTGTCACCGCGGCTACACACTCTATGGGACAACCCACTGCGGAGGTCTGCAGCCCGCCCGCCAGGGCCACCTTCCCCCTGAGGCACGCGCCTGGCCGCATGGCCGCCTATGCTGCACCCCACACCCTGACCCCAACCTTGACTCCAGAGGGCCCGGAAGGGTTCTGGTGGGCAGAGGGGCTCAGCCAGGAGCAAGGTGGGAAGATGGGGGCAGGGAGCAGCAAGTATCAGCTAGGTGGCAGGCCTCAGGCCAGGCTGTGGGCATAGGCCCCAGAAATGGCAGCTACAAGGGAACCTCGGTCCAGAACGGGGGATGGCCACTACACAGAATCCCACAGACAATTCGTCCCAGTGGGAGAGGGTGACAACAGAAGGGCAGGGTATGGAGACCTGGCGGGGGGGGTCCTAAAGGAGGAGCATCTGGGTCAAGATGAGGGAAAGCATGCCAGAAGGATCAGCATATGCAAAGGCACTGAGGTAGCACAGAGGGACCCAGAAGCAGCTGGTAGAGCCCTGTGAGGGAAGGAGAATATGGTGCACGATGCTCACAGGGAGGAAGCAGGGCTTTGTGAGGCCTGCAGGTGATTTGGGTTTTCTTCCTCGTGCGATGAGAGACTATTGGAGGGTTTAAGTAGGGGTGTGACGTGGGCATGTTCAGGTAACGAGATCACTCTAGCTGCCACGTGTTCAGGAGAGCGGAACCCAGGGCACCAGCAGGGAGAGGGTTCCAGGCATGAGAGCCAGAGCCACTGAGCTCGGGCAGGGTGGGAGGTGTGCAGAGAAGGGGAAGGTTCTAGAAGTATTCAGCTACAGATGATGGGACTTGGAGATGTGCAGGCATGGCAGGTGGAGGTGGGGGAGCCAAGAATGGCCCCCAGGGTCCTAGGGTCTCCTCATTTCCTGAGACCACACTCCCTCTGCTGGGCCGCTGTGCAGGTCGGATGTGGTCAGGCGTGAAGTGATCAGGCACAACTGGGGTTGGGGGGGAAGGGGCCCCTGGGGTGGGCTACAGATTCTTCTGGAGGGACCTCCAAAAACCTGGGCACTGACTCCCCTGGGCCTGCCGCTCCCTGACTACAGGCCGCCCAGATGCTCAGAGCCAGGCACCCCAGCATGAGTGTGGCCCAGCCCCCTCCCCATCTCCAGCGGGCGCTCTGGTTCCTTGGTGGCCAGGGCAGGAAGGGTTGGAAGTGGCTTCTTTCACCCTGGGGCCCGTTGCACAGAGGGAAACAGCCTGTCCAAAGCCCCAGCAAGAGAGACCTCACAGCCCCTGCCTCACGAGACCTGCTTGGCACTTGAATTTTGTGCCACCTTCTGCCCTCCCCCCCCCAGTCTGGGTGCAGCTGCTGGAGGTCGGCAAACAGCTGGGGTTCCTGGGGGAGGGGGAGGGGTCGGTGTCTGTGTCCGTCAGCCTCGTGTGTGTGCACTCCTGTGTGTGACGCGTGCGGCTGCCTGTCTGCATCTGCTGCGTGGCCGGCTGCCGGCAGGGTCAGGGGACTCTCGGCCCTCTGGTCCTGGGTGGCCCTGCCCTGCCGGCCAGCCTCCTGCCCTGATGCCCTTCCTCCCACCTGTGCTTCCAGATGTGGACGAGTGCAGCATGAACAACGGGAGCTGTGACCAGGGCTGCGTCAACACCAAGGGCAGCTACGAATGCGTCTGCCCCCCGGGGAGGCGGCTCCACTGGAACCGGAAGGACTGTGTGGGTGAGTGCCCTGGGGTGGGCCACTGCTGGGACCCCTGAAGAAGGGCCTGGGCACTGGCTTCCCCCTCTTCTGCCAGGTGCCTGGATGGGAAGGGCAGTGACCTCTCAGGGTGGGGTGAGCATGGGGTGAACAACACAGGGCCTACCTCGCCTGGGCGGGGGGTTCTCGGCAGGGAATCTCCGCTGCTGGGATGGGGCTAATGGGAAGGAGGACTTGCAGAAGAAGAGGGGATGTAGGTGGGAGAGCATGCTGGGTGCCAGCCAGAGGCACAGAAACGGACCTACAGGGGGAGGGGGACACAGAGGTGAAGATCTGGGGGTCAGTGTGTGCAGCTAGGGCTGTGGGCTCAGGAGGAGCTAGAAGCTCGGAGGGCACAGAGGCCTCCACGGCCCCATCTCCCCCTGGTCCTGCCCAGGAAGCTGGGGGAGGGGAGAGGTGGCTACTCGAGCTGCAGCAGCATCAGAGTCTGGAGGGGAGCCCCTGGGTCTCTGCAGCCCCGCCACCTGCCCAGGCCACCAGCCCCACAAGGTCCAGCACAGGAAGAGGAAGGAGCCTCCCAGCAAGTGCAGGGTTCCTGCGTCCTCTGCTGGTGGGCTCCGGAGACTTGGGGCAGCTCCAGGCCAAGTTCTGGACAGTCCCCCACATTCATTGGTTCTACAAACACATGGTCACCCACTACATGCCAGGCCTGCTGTGAATGCTGGGGCCACGGCCCTGAAATGGCTCTTAGACCCTTGCCCTGCCATGCCCTAACATCCCCAGGGCAGCCAGAGCCAGCCTTTGATTTTATTTTTTAAACTTCTTTTTTTCTCCACGCCCAGCGTGGAGCCCAACACAGAGCTTGAACTCCCGACTCTGAGATCGAGACCTGAGCTGAGGTCAAGAGTCAGACGTTTAACCGACTGAGCCAGCCAGGCACCCCCAGAGCTGGCCTTTTGAATCTGACTCAGAATGTGTCCCTCTCTGCTCAGAGCTCTCATGACTCCTCTTCATGTGGAAGCAAAGCCAGAGTTCTTAGAATGGCCCAAAGGCTACTGGACCTTGGCCTAATGGCCTTCTGCCCTCACCCTCATCCACCCCATGCTAGCCTCAGTGACCTCGAGGTTGCTGCCCACCCCCAACTGACATGGCCATGCCAGGGCTCCCCGCTTGGCCTGGAGGGCTCTTCGCCCCTGTCACTGTCGACTCTGGGAGGCCTTCCTTGCACCCCACCCACTACCCCCCACCTTCTCGTTTTCTTTTCTCCCATTGTACTTCCCACGGCTAGATATATATATATATAATATATGTTATATATGTATATATATACTCTACACAGCGGCGTACATACCTTTGCCTGTTTCATTCACTGCTATATCCCCAGCACCTAGAACAGAGCCTGGCAAGTGTAGGCACTCAGTAAATATTTGTTGAATGAATGAGTGAGAGTATCGAAGAATGGATACCATCACTTAGCATCTGATATCAAAAAGCTGTTGTTCAGGCAGTCCTGGTGAGCAAAACCAACCACTGGTCTCGTCCGGAGTTGCAGGGAGGAGGCTGTCTGGGGCTGTGCTGGAGAGGAAGCATTAAATGGTGTGCATTCCGGGAGCATGGCTTGTGCTGGGAACTAAAACCGGATGGGTTGACTCCAGCCTATGAATCTGCCACCAGTTTGCTGACTTTCCGAGCCTGGAAAGTAATGGTTGGACTGGCTTTCAGAGGCATGTCTGCTGATTGATAAGGGTCATGCTAGGTCTGGTGTTGACTTGTTACCAAAGCTGTCGGGCCAGCAGGCTTTCTCTAGGTATATGGGGAAGGAGCGCGTTTTATCCTCAGCACCCTATCGGTCAGAGCTGCAGGAGCGGCCACTGGGGCTTGTCTGGGTCCTCACGGCCACCGACCCTGTTCCAAGAGTCACTGGCGGAGGTCTGATTGTCAGTCAGTGTGACTTTATCCCACTTCTCCTAAGTCATCTGCTAGGACCGTCGTGACTACATAGAAGCAGTTAGCATTCTGGACACTAGACTTCGGAAGACTGAGATGAACAAGCATAGCTGAAAGTGTTCTTAGAAGGTTCTGGAAGGCCCTCCAGACCCGTGACCCAAGAGTTCCCAGGACTGACCAAGAAAACTGGTTCCACCAACTCCCTGAGTCTGCCGTGTGCAGGCTGCTTTCCCTTATAACCTCGACGTGGACTGTCCCACCTCACCTGTGCTGTGAATCCAGGTCCAAAGTGAAGGGCTGGCAGTGACGACCCCCCTGACTGGTCAAAAGAAAATCCAAGTTATCACTGTGACCCTGGTGCTTGCCCTAGGAAGTCAGCCTGGTTCGGCATGCCCTCCACACCACGCCATGGGCTGTCTCATTTACTATAGCGCCCAAGGCGAGGGGCACATTTTTGATGACCACTTGGAGCTGCCCGATTCCTATGGATGGGACTGACAGCCTCCACGGTCTGCTTCAGCAGGTGTCATTTGTGTCCCTCAGAAGGGAATTCTGTCCTCAGATGGTTTGCAGATGGCATCGTTCACTGAGGGGTTGGGGGAGCCGTGTACTTGGAACAGTCTGATAGCCCCCCAGAACCATCAGCTGTGGTCCCGGGGGGCATTGAGGAGCCAGACCCCATGTAACAGATGGGATCCACCTCAGTGGAGCTGTAGGGATATCGTCTGGGGTGTTGCTGTGAGAACTGGTCAGCTACGTGGCAAGATAGCTGAATCCACCTTTCCCAGCGTGTGGGCATTCTCCTCTTCTATGTATTGCCCCCAGAGAATGTCGTAATTAATAAGGTTTGTATAACGTACTTTATACCAGCTTTCAATACCGATTTCCCTAGCAATAGCTTGGGGGACTGATTTAAAGAATTAGGATGGTGGCTATCGCTAGCAAGGCTTAGATCCAGGCCAGTTATTATTGGTGAGGGAAGCATAATAGAGCAGATCCGCGGTGTATAATCTTAAACGTGTAAGGTGGGAGAGCATGACCCGAAGAACCAAGAACAAAGGTCTGCGAAGGAGCACGTGCAAGTCAGTGGTTGCAAACATCAAGGAGAATTTATTCCAGTGGCCTTGGGTGAGAGCTGTCCCTATGTATCATCTTCTGCCTGTCCTGAGAATCTTGGGAAATTGTTGGTTTGTGTGCATTGACCACTTCTGGGGGTTCTCTTGAGAACCCCAGTTCAAGATCTGTAAGTTGTGACTTCGTAGTAAGTTCTGAAAAATCCACTTCTGTGTTCCCAAAAGATATGGAGTAAAAAGACAGTGAAACTTCTGAGTGATTTATGAATAACCCTCCCAGTAAAAGGTGTCTGCGTATTACTAAATAAATAAGTTGGACTATCCCAAATAAGGAACACAGGATCTAGTAATATTTTAGCTCCTACGAATGCTCCATTTTTCTCAACAAGCGACTGCTTTAATTCGTCCAGAAAGTAAATATGCTATTATAAGCACACAATTATAAGCCGTCAAATCCATTTGGAGATGCTCAAGGGGTCCTTTAGGGTCTGTTCTGGTTTTTACTCTTTACCCAGAATTCTGCTGACTGCAGGTGAGCCTTGAACCGCTCATCTCCTCTGCTGGCCTGGGAGAGTTTCTCACCTTCTCGTCTACCACCACAGCCGGTTTGTCCCCCCTGGGATGAGTTGTCTTAAAGGAAACATGAGCACATGCCCAAGTGAGGTGGTCTGGTGGGTCCCAGGGGCCATCCTGGTTTCACTGGGAGACCATCCTCAGGGGGCTTGCAACGTGATTGTTCCACTTGGCTCCTTCTCAGAGTAGGAAGGCAAACACAGTGTGTCTGCAATGGAATCCCCACGCCTCTTCCATGGACCCGTGTCTCTGTGCTGTCTGTCGGAAGTCCTTGCCTGGGGATCACGGTCAGAGCAGCCCATTTAGCGTGATGACCCAGGAAGCATTGCCTCTGACTTCCATCCCTCGGACCGTGGGCCTCTGTGTCTCAGTTACGGGCAGTAAACCCCTCTGTTTCCAGAGCATCGCTAGGTTGAACACCACAGCTGTCAGTACACAGAGCTACCCTTGATCTTCAGCAACGGCACGTGCCCTAGAGATGGCCCCAGGTCCGGCCACTAGAGCCAACATGAGTCCCTTAGGACATTACTCCAGCCTGGATAGCTCTTGTAAATCCAACCTGGTGTCATCTCTCCTCCTTTTGTTTTTTGTTTTTATTAACAGCTTCATTGAGATATACTTCCCATGCCATACAAGTCCCCCATTTAGTGTGCAGTTCAATGCTGTTTAGTATAATCACAGAATTGTACAACCACAATGAATTTTAGAGCAGTTTCATTACCCCAGAAAGAAACCCTATGCCCATAGCAGTCATTCCTCATTTTCCCTCAACCCCCAGCCCTAGGCAACCACCGTCTACTTTTGTCTCCGTGGATTCGCCTGTTCTGGACAATTGGCATAAGTGGAATCATATAACATGGGGCCTTATTATTCCATTTAGTGTAATATTTTCAAGGTTCACCCATGTCATAGTGCATGTCACTGCTTCATTCCTCTTGACAGCCAAATTATATCCCGCTGTCTGCTTAGCCCACATCTTGTTTATCCACTCATCGGTGGATGGACATGTGGGTTGTTTCCAGTTTGGGGCATGTCATGAAGAACGCTGCTGTGTCAACATATGTTTTCAGTTTCCTTGGGTGTATGCCCAGGGGTGGAATTGCTGGGTCATGCGCCTACGCTGGGTTTAACTTTTGAGGAACCGCTAGCCTGTTTTCCAAAGAAGCTGCGCCATTTGAGGTCCCACCAGAAGTGTGTGAGGTTCCAATTTCAGCACGTCCTCAGCCACCCTTGCTGTTTCCTGACTTTTTGATTATGGCCATCCTGAGGGGGGAGGGGTGAAATGGTTTCTCATTGTGGTTTTGATTTGTATTTCCCTGACGGCCAATGGTGTTGAGTACCTTTCCATGTGCTTATTGAGTATTTGTAGATGTTCTTTCAAGAAATGTCTATTCAGATCCTTTGCCCATTTTTTAAATTGTATTATCTGTCTTTATTATTCGGTTATAAGAGTTCTTCATATACTCTAGATACGAGTTTCTTACCAGATATATAATTTGCAAAGGATTTTCCCCATTCTGTGAGCTGTCTTTTCATTTTCTTGATGGTATCTTTTGAAGCCTAAAGGTTTTTAATTCTCACAAAGTCCAGTTTATCTATTTTATTTCTTTGGCTGCTTGTGGTTTGGGTGTCATTTTTAAGAAACCACTGCCTAATACAGGGTCCCAAAGATTTACAGCTGTTTTCTTCTAAGAACTTTATAGCTTTAGGTCTTATACTTAATTTGTATATGGTGTGAGACAGGGGTCCACCTTCATTCTTTTGCCTGTGGAAAGCCCATTGTCACAGTGCCATTTGTTGAAAAGACCATTCTTTTTTTTTTTTTTAAGATTTTATTTATTTATTTGACAGAGAGAGACACAGTGAGAGAGCAAACACAAGCAGAGGGAGCGGGAGAGGGAGAAGCAGGCTTCCCACTGAGCAGGGAGCCTGATGCGGGGCTCGATCCCAGGACCCTGGGATGATGACCTGAGCCAAAGGCAGATGCTTAACAAATGAGCCACCCAGGCGCCCCGAAAAGACCATTCTTTTTCCCCGGTGAATTATCCTGCCATCTTCTTGAAATCAGTTGGCCATAAATGTGTGGGTTTATTTCTGGGCTCTCTTTTCCATTGATCCATTTGTCCTGATGCCCGTATCCCACTGTCTTGATTAATGTAGCTTTATAGTAAGTTTTCAAATTATGAAATGAGAGTCTTCCAACTTGGTTTTTTGTGTTCAAGATTGATCTGGCTATTCTTGAACTTACTTTGAGTTTCCATATGAATTTTTAAAGTCTCTTCGTTATTAAGATACGTGCCATCAACCAACAGTACTGAGTCAGGACTTGGTATGGAATGTCCAAAAGATCTGTTTTGGATATGAGCACGTCTGAAGTACAGACACACAGAGATGAATTTCTCCATCAGGAAGAGGTAGGAGTTGCTCGGCGGTAATATGAGAAGGATAAAGGAGCCAAATACCATAATTCGTTCAATGACAAGCAGAGAAAATACTGGGTGTTTTCAGTTCTCAATGGGGGTCATCCTGCATGTGGTACCCTCAGATTAAAGGGGATTCTAGGACGAGATCTGAAGATGCTCCAACACGTTAGCCAAGGCGTTGCCCTGAGGCAGGGAGGTCGAGCCTTGGTCATGGATGTTTGCTGTGTTGCTGAGCTTGTATCCTGAGAGCATGGCCTATCTTTGCATGTTCGTACCAAAAAAAAAAAAAAAATTTATGGCAGTCTGGACTCTTCCTGGGCTCTGTTCCATTTGTTCTGCTGATGTGGAAGCTCTGCCCCAGGGATCCTGTTTTTGAATCATACGTAATATGTATATGAAGGCTCCTATCAGCTATAAATTGAATCATGCGTAGGAGAATTTTCTGGGACTTCTAAAAATAACCTCACAGATATATTTTAGGTGTATTTATTTGGAGACATATTTTAGCTGGCAGTTCCATTTGCAGAGGAGATTCTGCCCCACGGCATGGGTAGGGGCTTTGACCCACGGAACGGAGGGTTGTCTTCTGATAACAGCTCCCAAGGAGCAGTTACAGGTTGGAACTTGGGAAAGGACCAAGGCTTGTTAGAGTGTCCACTGCCTCAGTGCTTTAAGTAAACCAGAGCAAATCAAGGTCATGACGTCCCAGCCTTCTGCAACTTCCTGTCTGCATCCAGAGCCACCTCTTACTATCTTCATTCATATTCCCCACAACCAGGCATTCTTACTTTAAGGCAAACAGAATTTTTTTTTTTTTCACTTATCGCCAATTTGCCTTCCCTCTTGCTTCTTAGGTGACTTTAAACTTTTCTCTGGGCTTTGGTGTTCGGCGGTGATGGAATCAATGGGTGTATAGGGTGGGGTCAGAGATTTTGGCTACCTGCAGCTCGTAAGCCAGCCTGCTGCTCTTTCCCGGGTGCCCAGGACGTCCTGGAACCCTGGGGCCAGAGACGAAGGACTTCAGTACTCAGCACAGCAACCAGCATAAAGAGCACATTTGTGTGGGTTCCCCTGCCCCACCCCCAAGTCCCATCTGCCCCCTCGATGCCATACAGATGGAGAACTTGCATCACAGCCGAGGGACACCCAGCCTGGGAAACTCACCACTTTTATGGTGAACAGAGCCGGGCTGCTCCTTATCTAGGAGGAGATGTTCCCTCATCCCTCGAAGCTGCTCGAGGCAAACATAAGCCTGAGAAATGGTCTGGGGAAGGGGCTGTCAGTGCTTTGTGTCCTCAGGGTCCCAGTGAGAGGCCCCAGTGAGAGCCCCCACACTCTGGGCTGGGATGGTTGCCTCTCCCAACCATCCCAGCCCCCATCGGTACCAGAAAGCAGTGTTGCTGTCCACCAGTAATCACTGATAATTCCCTTTAGGAATTTGGAGAAAGTCCAAGGAAGTATCGGGGGCTTAGGTCTCCCTTGGAAGTTTGTAGATGATTGTCCTTCTGCTTCTCAACCAGCAGGAACATTGGTTCTTCCAGTGGCCCTTCTGTCCTGCATTATCTGCAGGTGGTTTTACTTGAAGATTCCTGATTCTTTGGGAACAGAGGACTTTCAGTCTTGTATTTACTTGGGGGCCAGCTGTTTTATCTGGAGGGCCGTGAGTTTGTTTTTATTTCTAGATTATTTACTTGCTAAGACTCCTTGAAAATGTCGAGCCACATGTTGAAGATCACCCACACTGGCCATTTCCCACTTCCATTTATTTTTCTGGCTGAGTCTCCTACTTCAGCCTGCTCGCCCGAACGACTGGACCATCGACAACAGCCTCTGTGGGGCACTTCCAGGGGCGTGCCCATTTCAGCCAGTTGTCACTGACCAGCCAGACGGGGATAAAACCAGTTCTGAGTTTACCGGGGCTATAGGCCTGTCAGTCCTTTTAATCAAAAGATTAAAAAACGCCTGAGAGGGACACCTGAGTGGCTCAGTCGATTAAGTGTCTGCCTTCGGCTCAGGTCACGATCCCAGGGTCCTGGGATCAAGTCCCGCATCAGGCTCCCTGCTGAGCAGGGAGCCTGCTTCTCCTTCTGCCTACCGCTCTCCCTGCTTGTGCTTTCTCTTTCTCTCTCTGACAAATAAATAAATAAAATCTTTAAAATAAAATAAAAAATACATAAATAAAAAACACCCACAAAACTCTGAAAAGCTTAGTTTGGGACATCTCTGGACACCTAATGGATTTGTCCAGCAGCTGCCCCAGAGAGGGGCTCCCAGTGACCCTCACATGCTTAGAAGTCGGTCACTGCCAAGAAGCCCGTGTCACTTCCACCTGCTCCCTTACCCAGAGGGGCATGGACACCTGCTCTGGAGAATCCAGCCCTGCCCTCTGGTCTGGGCCTGTGATGTGAGGCTTCTCACAGATAGCCTGGACTGGTTAGAGGGAGGAGCGAGCCAGCTCTCTGGGCCCGGCATCCCCACATGTCCAAGTACATGTGGACCCCGCCATCTCCCAGCCCCTTCCCACCAGGGTCTGGCCACGGGATGGGGATGTGGCAGGAGTCCCCGATGGTCCACGCTCAGGGGCAGGGCCTCCAGAAGCCTCCACCCTGTCTCCCTCCAGCCCTCTCTTATGTCTTCCCCCTCCTCAGAGACAGGCAAGTGCCTTTCTCGGGCCAAGGCCTCCCCCTGGGCCCAGCTGTCCTGCAGCAAGGTGGGCGGCGTGGAGAGCTGCTCCCTTTCCTGCCCAGCCCACTCACTCTTCGTGCCAGGTAACCTGAGGCCGTCCCCGGGAAGGGATGAGGGAGTGGGGTGGGGGCCTTCCTTCCCTGGGGTCCAGCCCCTGCTCCCTGCTGTTCTCCAGGAAAGAGCCCAATCTAGGAATGAGGCCCCCTGGCCCTGATCACTGAGAGATCCTGGCTCACTGTCTGGTTCCCTATGGGCCACAGCATCCCTCTCCACAAGTGCAGTGGGCTCGTTCCGTCCCAGCTGCTTACCCACAGCAGCCCTTCTGAGGCCTCCAGGATCTGAGGCCTCCATCTCACCCCTGGCCTCTCTGCAGACTCGGAAAACAGCTACAGCCTGAGCTGCGGCGTCCCAGGGCTCCAGGGCAAGATGCCGCCGAAGCACAACAGCACCGGCTCCAGCACTGGGCCCAGCTGCTCAGGTAGCCCCCGGCCTGTCCATGCTGCCCGCGCCCGGTGACCCCTGGACGTTGCGTCCAGCCCTAGCCTGGGACGGGAGGGAGGGCCACTACCTGGGGAAGAGCTTCCTGGCCTGGGGGCCGGCCCAGCATGGTCCAGGTGCTGGCGAGCTGACAGCAGGACTGGGACCTCTGGGCCACACTCCGGTGCTGCAGTGACTCTGACCTGCTAGGACTCTTCGGGTCTCAGACTCCGTTCCAGGGAAGTGAGTCACCTCCGCTGTGACCACGAGGTCGCAGAAGTCCTGTGCCCTGCGGGACCCACAGCGCAGCCAACTCCCCTGCCCGCAGGCGGGTCTTCAGCCGCTTTTCCTATTCAGGAAGTTGAATTCAATGCCAGGGGGACATCTGTGTGCATTTAATGCATACTGGATGTGATGCTGAGTATCTGTGATTGTCGTTCTTTATCCAAGCCGCTGGAATTTGCTCTTGGAAGGAATCAGCAGCTCAGGGCATGTGTCTTATTTCAAAGCCCCTTCCCTTCCCTGCTTCCCTCTCTCTTCTGTTCTGCCGCCTTTCCTAACAGCATGAGCCACATGAACTGGGCGGTGGGGGAGGAGGTGGGAGGCCTGCCGTCCCTCCTCCACAGAAGACCCCCGACCGTGAGGCCCCCGGCTTGAGCGTGGCCCCACCATCCATGCTCCCACCTCTTCCAGGCCGTGCAGGGAGAGGAATGAGGCAGCGGGGTTCCCCCAGCCCCAGCCCCCAGTGGATTGGTCCTGCTGGCCGCCCCCTCACACTCAGGCACTCCCTCTGTGGCCCCCCGGCCCCACCGCCTCCCTGCCCCCGAGAGAGGCTGCTACCCGGGGGGATCTGGGCTTTCCCCAGGTGCGTCTGCCCCCGTCAGGCAGAAGGCCCGTTTCAAGATCCGAGACGCCAAGTGCCACCTCCGGGCCTACAGCCGGGAGCCAGCAAAGGAGGCCCTGAGGCAGCTGCTGCTGGGTGAGTGGGCTGCCATGGTGCCAACCCACACAAGGGGTGGGGGGCGTCCCCGCGCCTGAGAGTGGGAGCCCAGGGTCCAGCGGGGCTGGGTTTCCAAGGGCGGGGGGCCTCTCTTCGTCCTCACCATCATGGTCCCGGAGCCCCAGGAGCCAGGCCTGGAGCCCTGTAGACGGTGGTGGTGTCCCTTGGGAAGAAGGCCAGCACTGGAGTGGAAAATCTGGGCCCGCCAGCCTCCCTGGGGCCCATCGTCCCTGCCTCACCCGGGGTTAGATGAGCTCCCCCGGGGCAGGTGCTGTGTGCACAGCCTGACTGCGTCCAGAACGCCTCCCAGGGCTCCCTCAGTGGCTCATTCTTGAATGAGGGAGGCCAAGAAGGGCGTTCCAGGCTGGAGGGCAGCAGGGGGAAAGCTCGCTGAGAAGGGCCCAGGAGAAGCGCTTCCCAGCTCCGTTTCCACGAAGATTCCTGAACACCTTAGGATTCCTCCCCAAAGCTAACAGAGCACCGCCCTCAAGCAGACCTAACCTGGGCCGAGCCCCACGGAGCCGAGCTGCCCGGGGGCGTCGCTAAGGAAATGTGTGTGAGGGCCTCCGTATGCAGCAGTGTGATGGACTCGGAGGGCTGGTGCAGGGCCTGGCTCGGCCACAAACCCCTCAGGAGGCCTCGAGCCAGCCTGGCCTCCAGCCTCAGTTTCCCCTTCTGCACCACAGACTATTAGGCAAAGCAGGAGCCTTGCTGATGGTAACCTGTGCGCAGGGCTCTGTGGGACCCTGCTTCCTGGCCTGTGCCACCTTTGCCATGGCCATCCCTTCTTTGTCCAGAAAACTGCCATCTGACCTTTGTGACCCTCAAATGTGACTCCTCCAAGAAGAGGCGCCGTGGCAAAAAATCCCCATCCAAGGAGGTGACCCACATCACAGCGGAGTTCGAGGTGGAGACAAAGATGGAAGAGGCGTCAGGTGCGAGAGGCCGCGGAAGGCCTCAGGGAGGACAGGAGCCGGGGGGGCGGGCAGGGGTGTGCCCGGCGTGAAGCTGGGCGACCACCTGAGCTACGGCTACTGGAGGTGGAGGCCGGCCAGGCAGTGGGGGTGCCGGGGAGGGTAGGCGCCGGGTAGCCCGGGATGGAAGAGGAGGCCTGGGGCTTAGGGGCCCAGTGACGGCCACACGGCCTCTTTCCACCCTTCATGCCCTCGCTGGGGCCTGGAAGGGCTCATGCCTATGGAGTTTCCGGAACAACTGAGCCAAGGGCCTATCTTTCCCAGGGGCCAGAAGGGGCCTATAATGCTGGCTTGATTTTCATCAGTGCTTTCCTCTTGGCTGTAAATGAGTGCTGAGTTGTGACAGGGGAGTTGAGATCTGTCAGTAGATATGTGCTGTGTGTGCCCAGCTCCGGGCACTTTTGGAAAGAGGGGACCAGACCCAGGGTCCTCGTGCTGGCAGCACTCCCAGCCATGGGGACACAGACCCACATACAAACCACCCGGTGCCGAGGGAAACCCTAGGTGGTGGGGGCGTGAGAGCAAACAGGACCCGGAGCTGAGAGTCTCCCCAAGAGAGGGGCCCAGGAAGTCTTCCCAGAAGACTGATTTGAATCAGGACTTAAAATCAAAGTTCACCAAGTGGAGGAAGTTGGAGGAGGTAGCAGGGAATGGCATTCAGGCAGAGGGAAGGGAGTAGAGATCAGAGGGAATGGGATGTGCTCAGGAGGCGGTGAGCAGGACAGGGTGGCTAGAAAGCAGAGTTCACAGTGGGTGTCGGAGGGCTGGGGGTGAGGCCTGGCAAGGCAGGCAGGGGCCCCACCACAAGGGGCCTTGGATCCAAGGCCAGAGAGCTGGGCATTGTCCTGGGAATAGTGGTAGCCTCGGGGGTGTTGAGTGGCAGGGAGGAGTGCCCGTGCGTGAGCTGTGTCCTGGGGAGGTGATGCACTGCTGTGGCGGAGGCCCGGTTTCTCCTCCGATCTGCGGTGTGGCCTTGAGCAGGTCATACCTCTTGGACCCTCATTCTCCTCATCTGTCAGATGGACGCCACAATGGTGCCTCGGCCCCCGGCTGCTGCGCGAACGTGCTGGGGGCCGAGGCCCGGCGGAGGGGGAGGCTCGGGGAAGAGGCCGCTCCCAGGGGGTTGCGAGTCACCGTCCCTCCCGCCCCTGCAGACACCTGTGAGGCGGACTGCATGCGGAAGCGCGCCGAGCAGAGCCTGCAGGCCGCCATCAAGACTCTGCGGAAGTCCATCGGCCGGCAGCACTTCTCCGTCCAGGTCGCAGGCACAGAGTACGCGATGGCCCAGTGGCCCGCCAAGGCCCTGGAGGGCCAGGGGGCGTGCGTCACAGGCCAGGTGTTACAGGACGGGAAATGCGGTGCGTCCCTGCCCATGGCCACTGGGATGCCCACTCGGCAAACCTTCTCTGCCCTTCCTTCCACGGGGGGCCTGGGTCAGCAGACACTGGGAGGGGACAGCGAGACAGAAGCCTGCCAGAGAGAAGCAGTCCCGTGCTCATCGTTATGGCTGTCATTTGAAGAGCACTCCCCTGGTGCCAGGCTCTGGGCAAAGCATTTGCTGGGCAAACATTTGCACGCACGACCCTCACCACAATCCTGAGGACGGGTGGGACAGGGAGAGCGCAGGCCAGCACGGCCACAGCGGAGAGGCAGGAGGGGCACGGGGATTAGTCTGTGTGGCTAGAGAGGGCCTCCCAGCAGAGGCAGCGTGGGAGCTGAGGGCGGAGGAGGAGCCGAGCGAAGATGCAGGCGAGGCTGAGGGCCACCCAGGCCTGCAGCACAGGCTGCCGGGAAGCAGGCGAGGCCGGGCCCACGGCAGGAGCTCGGGCAGGGCAGCCAGCCAGGGTCCAGGCCCGGGAGGCAGGGGACTTGACCAGAGCCCCAGGAGCTGGCCTGTTGAGAGGGGTTGGGTCTAGACACAGCTGCAGGAGAATGGACAGAGCCCTTGTTCTGCTGGGCTTCACGTTTCCCGGGGAAAGAAGGCAGCCAGTGAGCAGGCACGCACACCCACAGGCCAGGGGAGGCAGCCGCCTGGCGGGCCTTGTGGGCGGAGGTGCTGCTCTGGTGCGGTGGAAACCACAGGAAGGTTCCAAGCAGAGGAGCAACCTTACTGCTCTCTCATCAGGGGAAGGCTTCCGCGAGCGAGGACCAGGGAAGGGAGGCCAAGCGGGAGTCGGTGGAGCCTTGAACGGGGAGTGGGCGGCTGGCAGCAGGACAAGAAGGAACGGGACAGATTGAGAGAGCACTTTGGAGGGGCGGCTGGGAGGAAGGAGGCTTCGAGGGCAGCCCCCAAGGGCCACGGGGCAGAGGTGGCATCATTTTCTGATCTTGGGAACCTGGGGACGACGCAGCTGGTGGAGACGGAACGTTCTGTCTGTACTCACTAGCTCAGACGCACGTGAGTCATCCCTGTGCAGACGCTGAACGGTTAGGGTGGTTGGAGTCACAAATCTGGGGCACAAAGCATAGGCTGGGCCAGAGAGATAAACTGGGGATCCCCTGAGAAGAGGTAGGACTTAGGGGCGTGGGGAGAAGGGAGGACTCTGGCTTGAGCAATGGAGTGAGCATGGCAGGAGGGCAGAGGCCTTCGTGATGTCATTCTTTTCTTTTTTCCGCAAAAGATTTTATTTATTTGAGAGAGAGAGCACACACGAGGAGGGGGAGGGGCAGAGGGAGAAGCAGGCTCCCCACTGAGCAGGGAGCCCGATGCGGGACTCGATCCCAGGACCCCGGGATCACGACCTGAGCGGAAGGCAGACACTTTGAGCCACCCAGGCTCCCCCTTCTTCTATTTTCAATAGCTTATTCTGAAATCATTTCAAACATTCGGAAATATGGCCAGGCAGAACAAGGAACTTCCATGGTTTCTTCATCCAGGCGCCCCCGTGCGCTGCCTCGAGCGCGTCCAGCCCATGCGGTCCATCCCAGTTCCCCCACTCTTCCCGCAGCGTCCCTGTCCTGCACGTTCAGTGTCCTGTCTCTCCTTCCTTCAGTGTGGAGCAGTCCCTCGCTCTTTCCCTGCCTCTCCTGTCCTCCCGCTGTAGGATGACCCTCATGGGGCTGCATCCCACGTTTCCGTGACGGTCTCAGCAGGAAACCGCGCTGGCCGCCTGCTCTTCAGCGCCCCCGTCAGGAGGCACAGGACACTGACCCAGGCCACCCCTGGTTCCTCCACCTCCCTTTTCCTTCTGCAATTGAGGAGGATTTGCTGGGGATGTAATTCCGAGTTTATACCAACATCCTGCTCCCCATCAGACATCCTCCCCCCCAGCAGCACTCAGTGACAGCTCCCACCAAAGCAGACACATCTCCCATGGTTGCGGGACAGTATCCTCTATTCCTGCCAGCCCTGGTCCGTGTGTATTAGTTAGCATTCTCCGGTCAGGAAGCTTTCCCTTCCCCCTCGCTTACGGATGCCTCTGCGCATCCACATGTCCGTGTGGACTGAGACTCCTCTGTTCTTCACTGGGTTGTCATCCAAGCCTAGGATTACTTAGTTCAGTGCTCAGATCATCCCCAGTGTAGCCAGTAAAGTTCCCCGTCAGGCCGGTTCCCCTGTCCTTTGGACACACCCCACGCCCCCATCACTCGCTGAGGATTCTCGGGCACCAAACCTGTACTTTCCGTGCCCCAGCCTTCGCAATCAGTCAGGAACCCCTGGACCCCTAGAGGAGGAAGATGTGCAGAAGCCAAAGCTGGGGTCCTCGTTGCTACTGGGGTGTCCTTGCTTCCAGGCTCTCTCATTGAACAGACCTAGAAAGTATGGGTGTATGTCATACATGGGTGTATGTCATACATGGGTGTATATATATATTTCCATAGGTATAGATGGGTACGTAGAGGTGTGCGTGTGCGTGTGTGTGTGTTTTGAAAACCATGCGTTCACACCAATCCCTCCAATTCAATAGCTCAGGGTTCTTTCTAACCTCCCCTCTTTCCATGTTTCTAAATTTGTTCTCCAGAGAAACATGCGGCTCCCTCTCTCCTCATTTCCTCGGTCAGTCTTCTTACTCATCAGTTTGCTCTGTGCAGCCGACCACACCAGCTCTGGACGACCCTCAGCCACCAGGCCTCCCTGCCCCCACCTCTGTCACTCCCCCCGCCGCCCTCTGCACCACCCCCATGTCCCCAGATGGCCACTCCACCCCACGGGGAAGGAAAGGGCAGGGTAGGAGAGCTGGGTTTGGACAAAATACCCGTAGGACGGCCAGGAAACGGTTGGTGCGCAGGCCGAGGGCAGGATGCAGAGCAGAGAGAGAACTAAGGGCTGAGCAGGAGTGGCCAGCCCGGGGCAGGAGACCAGGGTCAGGCCTCCGGGCTCTTCACAGATGGCTGGTGTCTTGTTCCTACCCCCAGCTCTCCTTTGAGCCACAGGGACGAGGGATGTGCTCTATCTGGGAGGACAGAGCCTGGGTTTGAGGTAGCAGGAGACAGACCACCTGGGCACCACTCCCCACCCCTGCCACCGGCAATCTCTCCACTTTGCCTCTGCAGTGGCCTGCGGGCCTGGCACCTACTTCAGCGGAGAGCCTGGCCAGTGTGTGCCATGCGCGCCGGGGTCCTACCAGGACGGGGACGGCCAACTCAGCTGCACGCCATGCCCCAGCAGCGACGGGCTCGGCCTGGCTGGTGCCCGCAACGTATCCGAATGTGGAGGCGAGTGCAGGTGCCCCCTGGAGGGTGGGGCTGGGGGCTGCGGTGGGGGGAGGGCCCGGGGGCACCTCCTATCTCTACTGAGGTCCCCAAAGCAAAGGCCCGGTCCCTGGTGATACTCTGTAGAGCTCTCTGCCGTGTGCAGAGCTGGCATGACTTCAGGCTGCTGCACTCACAGAGGGCACTGGTGCCCCGGAGGATCTGTCAGCAAGCACTGGGCTGTGCCTAGTGCACCTGCGAACAGCAGCATGCAGTTTGGAAAGGACTTTACAGTTTATAAACACTTGGTCATTTACGGGTAACTCACTGTCTGTAACGGAGGTACGTAGTGCTTTACGGTTGACCAAACGCGTTACGTGGTACGGAGCGCCGCATCATCACCGAAAGGCTTTATGGAGGGTCCCATATACTTGGCAAGAACTGTTCTCTACATGAAGAACTTTACAGTTTGCCCTGTAGGTGGTTTGGAAAGCCCTTTTTCAGTTTACCAAGCACAGCTTGGTTTGCAAAGAGCTTTTCCGTTCCCTACCCCACTTAACCACACCTATGATACAGACTCACACCCCCACCCATCAGCCTCCCTTCTCCGGCCCTCACGGGACCACCCAGGACAATGGGTGGGAAAGGGTGCCTGCGAGGGTGGGTGGGTAGGATCCTCACGGCGGTGGAGACCACCAGCCAGCCTTCTCTGGGCTACAGAGGAGATCAGAGCCTAGCCCGGAGTCCCTGCGGGCTAGCTGGCTGTGCCCTCCAGGTGTGGTCTCTGCCCTTAGTGGGGCTGGTGACCGAGCAGAGAGCAGCCACTGGTGGGGGCAGAGAATTCAGGGTCTGGGCCGAGAGGGCCCTCAACCCACCCCTCACTCAATGCCAGAGCACCCTCTGCATCCCAACTTAATGCTGGGTGTGCTGTCCCCTCCCTTTCTCCCAGCCAGGCCCTCAAGGACCTCACAGACTCCCCTCCCTCTGCCCTGGCCCAGCCCTGCGGAGAGACAAGGCCGGTCAGCCTGGACCCCACTTCCTCATGTGGAAGGCACAGTGTGGCCTGCCCCCTGGGGGGAGCCCCTTCGACCTCTCCCCTCCACAAGCGGGGTCCACACTTCCCAGCTCAACAGCAAAGCCACTTGCTCTTCAACCCATAGCCCTTCTTGCTAGTGGGAGAGGTGAAGCCACGCCTGGCCAAGGCCCCATAGTGCCTGAGCCGTTGGCAGCATCCGGATGGGGGATGGGCCTTGTGCAGCCCAGGCCCCTTCCCCCCAAGTCCCCCCTCCCCACCAGCACCACCCCCAGCCGTGGTGCCCTTCCCCAGGGCAGGTGAGGGTTGAGAGCAGGGTCTGGACCAAGGCGCGCCCCCCCGCCCCCCGCCAGCCTGAGCCATGACCTCTGACTTCCAGGCCAGTGCTCCCCAGGCTTCTTCTCCCCGGATGGCTTCAGGCCCTGCCAGGCCTGCCCAGTGGGCACATACCAGCCTGAGCCTGGGCGCACAGGGTGCTTCCCCTGCGGAGGGGGGCTGCTCACCAAGCACGAGGGCACAGTCTCCTTCCAAGACTGCGAGGCCAAAGGTGAGTGTGCAGGGCTGTGCAAGGACGTTTCCCTCAGCACCTCTCATTTCCTGGGTGGCAGATCTCCAAGGGCAGAGGGGCACCCCGGAGCTGCCGACAGTGGACATGGCGACCAGCACCGTGCCACACGCCAGGACAGGGACAGCGGGGTTCCACACAAGCCCACCCGAGGGTCTCAGATGGGAGAGCCAGGCAGGCACAGTGGTTACAGACAGGAGCTTTGAGCCTGACTCACAGGAAAGTTTTGGGGGGTGGGGGGGGTGAAGAAATGCAGGGGTGGCAGGGGCAGTGGGGCGAGGTCAGACGTCTCACCTTACCTGGAGACCCTCCCTTCAGGGCCGTGGGGGTCCTGCTATCTAGCCGCACCTTCCCCTCCATGGTCACCGAATCCCCCTGATGAGCCTGCCTCCTGCCCTGCCAAGGGCCTCTTCCCACCCGCTGACCCTGATATTCTTGGGAACAGACAGAATCCTCCCTTCTAGAAGAGAAAACTCCATCTGCCCTCCAGTTCCTGCCAGGATTTCTCCTCCTTACTATGAAACTTGTAGAAAGAGTGTCTGGACTCCCCTTCCTCTCCCCTCACCCTCTCCCAAACCCCACTAGTCAGACTCTCACCCCACTGCCCCCCATCATTGCTCCCATCAAGGCTGGAGCCAAATCGGTTCCCAGCTGGCATCTCCCACAGCCCCGTGGCCCCAGGCCCCACTCAGTCTCACCCACCCACCCCTCACCTGGAAGTGCCGGGGTCCCCGGCGTGGGCACTCACTCTGGAACCTGGAAAGAAAGAGCATCCAGTGACCCCACTTTCTGTCCCCAGCCCCGCCTCTGTCCTGAACAAGATGCTACACCCTCCTGCCAGGGGACAGCTCTGGTCATATCTAGCAACCCACCTGTCACTCCACGTGGCCAGAGCCCCTCATCTTTGCCGCAAAGTGCCCCCCGCCCCGGCTCACACCAGCTCTGTCCTGCCAGGTGCCCAAGGAGACCTTGGAGTGCCCCCGAGTGCTCTCTCTCTGACCTCACATCCAGTCTGTCCACAGCCCCAGCCAGCAGCTCTGAGCGATGAGCTCTCAGTGGCCCACTCCTGCCCCCCGAGCCAGGCCACTGCTACCTGTCCCCCCACCCCGCCCCCTTCCCAGAGCATCAGACAGGACCATGCAGTGGCTCCAGGGGCCCTCCTTCCTCAGCGCAAAGCCTAGCATGACCCCCTGGCCCCAGGAGCCCGTTCCCGTGGCCTGTGGCCTCCCCTCTGGCCACACCCGGCATGCGCAGCCCACTCCGGGCCCAGCTTGGCCGCTCCCTCCGCCCAGATGGCCTCCCAGCCAGCTCCACACTGCTCAAGCCTCCACCCAAGATCCCTGCGCCCCTTGAGCAGCCCATGCCTGGCCTTACAACATCTCATGCCCCATGTATTGCCCCCGAACACACGCACCTCGGGGGCGGGCCTTGGTCTGCGGAGCTCACTGCCCAGCTCCCGGCGGCCCACCACGCTCCGCACAGCTGTGGACGGGGCCAGGACTGGGTGCGGGTGATGGGAGGCCACTGGGTGGTAAAGAAGGGCCTTGAACTTGGCACCAAGACAGACCTCGAGGGCAGGGAGGCGCCAGGGAGAATGCCCCCTGCCCTGTCCCACCTGCCCCCCCACCCCGGCCCACAGTGCACTGCTCCCCGGGCCACCACTACAACACCACCACGCACCGGTGCATCCGCTGCCCGGTGGGCACCTACCAGCCCGAGTTTGGCCAGAACCACTGCATCACCTGCCCGGGCAACACCAGCACGGACTTCGATGGCTCCACCAACGTCACTCACTGCAAAAGTAGGTGCAGCTCCCCCGCGGCCAGGGGCTGGGCTGCTGGGGCGGGGTGAGCCCGCACCCCACGTGGTGCCCGCAGGACCCCGGGGACTCCGCCCGGTCTAGCACATCCGCTCATCTGCTCAGGGTGATGCCCGCACCCCTGTGCTCGGCGGGCCCTGCTCGAGGCGCCGGGTCTGTGGAGGGGAGAGCCAGGCCGCGCCGGGGGGCCTGCGGGGCAGCGGCTGAGGGTCCGGCCGTGCTGCTCAGAAGGCACGCGTGGCTGGGCTGCCAAGTGGACGCAAACCAGCCCGGGGGACAGGAAGCAAGCGCCAGGTGTGGACGGGGGTGGAGGCGCCAGAGGAAGACCAGAGGCTTCCTCCTGTCTGTGAGCAACTCAGTTTAGCCAAAAGAAATGTGGGCAGCATAAGACGATTTGGGAAATAGATAGCCCAGGCCGTCATTTAGCAAGTCATTTGGGCATAACAGACTTTAGATATTTTTAATTCATTTTTCGGAGTCCTCTGGGACAGATTTTCTGGTATTGTACCCTTCCCCAAATCAATTTCTAGCCAGTTACCCCTTTCCTGGGCTGCTGGTCATGTCTAGGACAGCCCAAAGGGCCATGAAGGGGACTTAATCCTAGAGGTGGGAGCTGCCCACTTCCCCGGGGCGTCCCCTGGGGCTCGTGGCCTCTGGGGACAGAAGAGCAGGCACAGTGGTGGGGCTCCACAGAGACAGGGTTTTAAACGTCCTCATGAATAAAAGTGGAGAAAGCAAATAGGAGGGAAGCTTCTGGAAGGTAAGGTAAATATGAAATGTTTCCCAGAAATTTTGATGTGAAGTGTTTTATAAATGAAACGGTATAAGAAAATTCTGTATGTTTAGTATTTCTGTTCAGTTCTCTTTGCAGACCTAAGGTGTAAGGGTGAGGCTAGGAGCATTTAGCTCATAAAGATGTCGCATTTGGCCTCTTGAGGATTACGCAGCTTAGCTACAAAAGGAAAGAAAGGGAAGCAGGTCTTTTTCCTCACTGCGCTGCCTGCTTGTCCCCCAGCCTTCCTGCTCGGTGGGGAGGGCGACCACACCGGGCACCTGGCGGACACTGAGCGTGGAGTGCGTGGAGGGAAAGAGGGGGTGGGGGTTCACTGAGTGGGGGTTCACTGGGCTTTTATGTGGGCCACCTGCAGGAGCAGGGCTGGCAGGGGAGCTGACACCGGGTGGGCCTGCCCCAGGGCGCCCCCCCAGGGAGACGACCCTGTGAGAAGAGCGGCCCAGGGCCGAGCTGGCTGCGGGGGACCCTGGGTGGAGGTGGGCCGCGGGGCCGTCGAGGGCCCGCCCTCCACGTCCCCCGTGCAGCCGGCCTGAACAGGCCCGTGGGGCCCCGGTGCCCACAGACCAGCACTGCGGCGGCGAGCTCGGCGACTACACGGGCTACATCGAGTCCCCTAACTACCCCGGCGACTATCCGGCCAACGCCGAGTGCGTGTGGCACATCTCACCGCCCCCCAAGCGCAGGATCCTCATCGTGGTCCCCGAGATCTTCCTGCCCGTTGAGGATGAGTGCGGCGACGTCCTGGTCATGAGGAAGAGCGGTATGCACGGGTCGAGGCGGGGCAGCAGAGGGGCCGCCCAGGGTCACCCGTGGGGCGGGTTCGCAGCCCACCTCTGTCTGACCCAAAGGGCTCCGTGCCAGGCTGTGGCGAGTGGGGGGTGCACCCTGAGCGTGGGAGCCAGGGCCGGTCCGGTCTGGTCTCCACGCTGACCACAAGCTAGTCTCATCCCAGGGGTCCTGCCTGTCCTGCCATGCCACCGAGGGTGAGGCCCCAGGAGCGACCGCTGCTCCGCCCACCTGCTGCTACCTCTGAGGCTCGGGGGCACACACACAAGATGCCTCAGGGTCAGACAGCCCGTCCCTTCCCCTCTGGGAGTTCCAGCCTCCTGGCCCATCACCCCTGTCAAGGGGCCAAGAGCAGTGGGCCGGCCCTCAGTAGTGGGTGAGGACAAGTGTGTGCCCAGATGGCCACAGCATCGAGAAAGGTGGGGAAGCCCCTGAGCCCCCCAGGATCCAGGTTGAGTCCCTAATAGCATGTGCGCAGGCCAGGACCCCTCACGGCTGCTGTCAGGTCACCGTGCCCCCAGGGAGCACACCCCAAGTTGGAACGTCAGGGAAGAAGGAGGCAGACGCAGGCAGACACAGAACACTCCTGCCCACTTGGGTCTGGAATGTGTATGAGGAACAGAGACTAAGCAGAGGAGAGAGAGATTGAGGGAGTTTCTGTCCACTCTGTTCCCCTTGTTCTTTGTTACCATATGCGAGCGTCGCCCACTCTGTGTCGCTGATAAGCCAGGAAGTCTGAGGCCAGAAAGGGCAGGGAGCCTGCCCAGGATGCCACAGCCGGTCAGAGCCCAGCCCGGGACCATCTTCCCCGCCTCCTCTGTCACCAGCCTCCCTAGTCCCCAACATCCTCCCCTCCACTGTCTGCCCCACAGGGTTGAGCTCTAGGGGGTCAGCTTCTCCCGCCTCCAGGGCATCTCAGGAAGGCTCCCCAGGGAGCAGTGAGGAGGTGGGGCACCCTTTGGACAGCCCCACGCACCCCAGGGTCAGCACGCTCACCCTTGTTCATCTGCTCATAGGGAGAGGGGACTTCCCAAATGGGGCCCCCCACCCCAGGCCTGACTTGTGCTGGGTGTGGGCATGAGCCCTATCCTGGAGGAGCAGTTGGTGGAGAAAGACAGTGACGACCCAACAGAGGGGCAGTGACAAAGGGTTCACCAGGGCAGGGCAGGAACATGGTAGTGCGAGGACGGAGCAGTCGGGGAGGCTTCCTGGAGGAGGAGACACCGAAACCTGCTCTGCAGGATGAGTAGGAACTGGGGTTGAAGGTGGGGACTGGCATTTGGGGCAGAGGGAGCACAGGCAGAGACTAGAGCTGGACTGTTTGGGGGACTGGGCGTGGGAGCTGGGTGGCTGACCAGGTGGGGGAAGCACGCGGCCTGAGGAAGGAGGACAGGGGCCAGGTGCAGGGATGTGGGTCAGCCAGCCGCTCAGCCCCCCTGCTCTGTCCCAGCATCACCCGCGTCTATCACCACCTATGAGACCTGCCAGACCTACGAGAGGCCCATCGCCTTCACCTCCCGCTCCCGGAAGCTCTGGATCCAGTTCAAATCCAATGAGGGCAACAGCGGCAAAGGATTCCAAGTGCCCTATGTGACCTATGACGGTCAGTGTGGCTGCACTGCGTCTGGCCCTGCAGACCCAGAGGCCACGGACACGTACGGGGTGGGGGGTGGTGCAGCCGAGGGAGCCATGAGTGGTGTCTGTGGCCTTCAGCGTGACGTACTGCCCAAGCAGGGTTTTGAGGGTTGACTAGGAGTTTCTAGCTGGCCAAAACTCGAGGTCAGTTTGGGTGGAGGATACAGAGGTTTGGAGGCAGAACTGCCTCTGGCCAAGGTCTGAAGTCTGAATGTGGAGCAGGGGAAGGCAGAGGCTGCAGGTGAGGGGGAAGCAGGCAGGGTCTGGCACCTTCACCTTCCTTCCTTCCCTGCTGGTGGGTTTCACAGAGGACTACCAGCAGTTGATAGAAGATATCGTTCGCGATGGACGGCTCTACGCCTCGGAGAATCACCAGGAAATTTTAAAAGTGAGTGAGCTTCTTTATGGCAAAGGGTCCATGTGATCCCAGGACGGTGGCCTGTGATGATCCAGGGCATCTGTCCTTGCAGACCAGGAGGGCCGAGACAAGCTCCCTGGTGGCGTCTAGCCCAGGACCTGGTGACTGGTCTTTGGGCTCCTCACCAGCTGCCAGCCTCACTTCCCTCATCTGTGAAACACGGTGGGAGCTTAAAATCAGTAGAACCCGCCCCCACCTTTGGGACTGCCTGCCTCGTCATCTTGCTCGTGGCCTTAAGAAGCAGAGCCACCTTGTCATCGAGGGGCGCTGTGTCTGTCACGCGGCAGGCACCAGCCAGCTCAGGGCCCCAACCCAGGGATTTGCTCGGGCTCTGGGGGTCTGGCCCTGGCTCAGCATCTGGGAAGATAGCACTCCCAGCCTGGGAGCGGAGGTGGGCGGGGCTAGAGCAGGGTTGGGGCCCCCGGCTGTCACGGCCCAGCTGGGTGGCCCTGGGCAAGCCCTCTGAGAAACCAGGCATGGCTCGCCCAGTGTGGGTCTTCCAGCCCCGGGGCTGGCACAGTCCCCCACACAGTAGGCAGTTTGTAAGCAGAGAGGTTCCCCCCGATGCTGCTGCACCCAGGAGCAGAGCTAGGGCTTCTAGGGCCCGTCTGTGTGGTGGGAACCGGAGGGTCGTGCTGGCCTCTCCATCAGTCCATCCTGCAGACAATGCTGGCTCTGCTCCTCGCCCCAACCCTGCCGCCCTGGCCCTCTGCCCACGGCTCCACCCTGCAGCCAGGAGCATCTTTGCAGAACTAGAAATGTTTCCATCACTTAGGACAAAGACCTTGGCCCTCGAGGCCTGGCGGGGGATGGCCCGCACCTGCCTCTGAAGCTGTTCTGCTTCTCTCCCTCGCCCTCTGCCCCTCCCCCGATCATGTGGGCTCTCTCTAAAATATATAAATAAATCTTTTTTTTTTTTTTAAAGTCAAAGGGCGCCTGGGTGGCTCAGTCGGTTAAGCGACTGCCTTCTGCTCAGGTCATGATCCCAGGGTCCTGGGATCGAGTCCCGCATCGGGCTCCCTGCTCAGTGGAGAGTCTGCTTCTCCCTCTCCCTCTGCCTGCCACTCCCCCTGCTTGTGCTCTCTCTCTCTCTCTCTGTCAAATAAATAAATAAAATCTTTTTAAAAAAATCAAAAAACAATCCATGGGGAAGAGAGTCTGTGGGGTCCTCCTCCCCCTTCCTTGCAGACACCCCACAGGCCCCTCCAGGGCCCCAGACATTGAAGAGGCCCGCAGCCCCGGCCCCCCACTCGGCCTCACCACCCGCCTCACCGTGTCTTGCAGGACAAGAAACTCATCAAGGCCCTCTTTGATGTGTTGGCGCATCCCCAGAACTACTTCAAGTACACAGCCCAGGAGTCCAAGGAGATGTTCCCGCGGTCCTTCATCAAACTGCTGCGCTCCAAAGTGTCCCGATTCCTGCGGCCCTACAAATAATGCCCTGCTCGGGGATGGGGGGTGTCCCGACGGGGAGGGGAGAGTGCCTTCCCTCCACAGGAGAGGCTAGAAGGCGGCTCCGCGGGCCTCCACACTCTGCCTTGGGAAGCCACCACGGCGTCTGCCCTTCGGAAACACGGACCAGCCCGTGGGGGTGAGACCACGTCCAGGCCGAGACCCCGGCCCACCGCACTCCTCGGATGGCCCCACGGGGAAAACACTGCGGCTTTTCTCCCTCGCTCCCTCTGCCTGTTCGATTCCAGGACAGCAGCCTCTCCTGAGCGGCACCAGAGGACCCGCCCGGGGCCGGGACACCCTGTGCGCAGCCAGGTCCTGGGCAGAGAGCACATTTGGGGGGGGTGGCACGTGGCCTCACCTGACGCCTGGGGGGGCGTGGCTGCCTCTGCCCCCAGGCAAGCTCTGGGAGGCATCATCTGAGACAGGAAGCCAGGCTGCGGGAGGAGGGGTGTGGGAAGGCGTCTGGAGAGCTTTGATAAGCTAGTGTCTGCACCTGCAAGGCATCCGCACCCCACCGCACCCCTCCGGCCACGGGCCGGGACGCAGGCGCCACGTGGTGAGGCTCTAAGGATTCTGTGATGGGACAGAAAAGAGCTGCTAGCGGAGGAAACTGTAGATTTGTGCTTTCCCTTGATAGAGCATCTAATTAAGTACTATATATATATATAACTATAAATATAAATATAATATACTTCTATTTGTGGGTACTTTAGGAAAATCCTCTTTAGTAACTATAAATATGAAATGCGACCCCACCTCTTCCCTCACAGGCTGTTGCCAGCATCCCTGAGTGATTAACCGCCCCGCCAGGTGCTTGCCACCGGTTTGTGTGGGGCCGGGAGCCTGCAGGATGGGGAGAAGGCAGGCTGGTTCTGGACACACTCTGGAATACATATTTTTGGGGAACTAGGCTCCGATGCTTTGCTGGAGTGTTGCCCCCAGATAGAATATGGTAGAAGGCAGTTTCCCCTTGGGCCCTTTCCTGTGGGTACAGGGGCCCAGCAGGAAACCTTGAAAGGGGCCTGTGCTGACCCTGAGGCCGTGACCTTGGGTCTGTGCCGTGGCCTCGTGCCACAGGGAAACAAGGCCTTGCCCACGTGAGCACTGGCTGTGCCACCGCGAGAGGCCTCAGAGGGCGGGTGGCCAGCATCCGAGGCCGGGCCCCGAGAGTGCTGTCCTCTCTGCCGCGCCACGCTGCGCCCCTCGGAGAGTCTGTCTTTAAAGAAGAGAAGTCCAGAGTCTGGCCGGTTGCATGGTGTCCCCCTCAGCCAGGAAGCCTGCCCCGGGATAGAGCCAGAAAAGTCCCCGCGGCGCTGAGGCCCCGCCTGCCGGCCGACTGCCCAAGACACATGCGTAGGAAGCGGGCTGTATCTTTAGGGTTAACAAATGTTCACAATTCCAAGAAACGTGGGAGCATCTTAAAATGAAGCCCAGCCACCCGTCCCAGGTGCCCCTAGGCTGTGTCCTCCTCGTGCCCCACGGACCCGCGCTGAGCGAAGGGCACAGTTTGAGACCCGTCCATGGCACGCTGCGGATGGTGAAGCCTGGGGCCGGGCGAGTGGGGTCTGGGGGTCGATGACAAGGCAGGCCGGACAGTTTCACGATCCAGAACAGGGCTGGGAGCTCAGAAATCGTTCCCTGCCGCCGCCCACGGCAGCAACGGCGAGTCCCCAGTTTGACGAACACTCTGCCGCCAGCGCCGTTTCTGCCAACACCCAACTCAGGTCGGGAGGGGCCTGGTGGGCAGGTCAGTGTGAGCCCTGAGCCCTGTCTGGGCCCACACCACCCTCCCCTGCTCACGGGCCGGGAAGGCCAGCCTCGGTCTCCAGCAAGACGCCTGTCTTCCCTCCCAAGCCACTGCGCATCCCCAGAAATTAGACGAGTGTCCTCTAGAACGGCCCCGAACAGCCACCACCCAGGGGAGGGGACAGGGAGGGGCTTTTTAATAATGTTCTCAAAACAGGACCAGAAGGGCTCTAACCTTTCTTGAATGCTTCCTGCTGCCCCTCTGGGTGGTTTCGGGCAGTCGCCACCCACAAACCGCCCTAATCCACTGGCCTTTCCAGTGGGAGCCCACCCATGTTCCGTGGCTCTCCCCACCACTGTGGTCAGACGGGCCCGGTGTTCCCCCAACAGAGCAGGACAGATGTGGGGCCCCTTGCCCCCACAAGTACCAGGAAGCCACCCCAATTTGCCAGCTGCCGGCACATCGTCATCAGCACCCCCCCACCATCAGGGGCACTCAGTCCAGGAGTGGGGTTTGTCCTTCGTCTCGATGTCAGCCCTGAGCCCCACCCTGGGGAACTTGAGGGTCCCACTGTTAAAGCCAGCGCTGTCCCCGGTCGTCGGAGCCTGGTGGCCATGGGAGAGCTTCCTGGGCAACAAAGCACGTTTGTCCATGTTCCCGTGTTGTGGAAGCTGGTGGCAGGGCTCGAGATGTGGAGGGACTGAGCCAGAAGGAGCACACCCCCCTCGTGGATGGGACATTGGCCTTGAGCAGCCCCAGCCCAGCCACCGTCGCCCCTCGCCTGGCACGGACCCTCGGCTGCTGGCCAGTCAATAAACTCCAAGGAAGAGAGCTAAGGAAGAGGCTTCTGGAAGCAAAAGCTTGCCCAGTCAGCCGGGACTGAAAGGGGCCAAGGCCTGGAAGTCCTGAGGAGCTTGGCTCTGCTCCTCGCGGGGTGGCCGGGGACGCTCTCCGAGGATGGCAGTGGAAGACCGAGGGGCGCCCCCCCGCACCAGGTGCCCGATGACGGCGGTCAGGGGGGACCCAGGAGTGGCGGACCTGGAAGAAGCCCTCTGCCCCGCACCCCCTGGCATCTCCCAGCTCTCTGCTTCCATGGAAACATGCGGAGGAAAAGAAGAGACTCTGCCTCAGGTCCAGTGGCCAGCTGGGGCCTCAGCGAGGGAGTGCTGGGGTCAACTCATCTGCCTCCGAATGAGGCTCTTTTCCCAGCTACGCTCTTCCCTGAGCCAGGGCCTTGCAGCCGCGGTGTTGCGCTGACCTCTCCCCCCGCCGCGGGCTCTCCACTGTCTCAACTCGCCCCAGCAGGTGGCCTGGGCCAGTGGTGGTGACCTCGCTCTGCCCAGCTCTAGCTCCCCGGGGGCAGTCTTTGCCAGTCCCTCCTCACCTCTGTGGCGACAGAGTCAAGGGGCCGTGGGGCCCAAGGTGGCGGCCTCAGACAGCTTTCCCTCCTGCCGTCCGTTGGTTTGGGACACGCAGATGAAGGAGAACCGTAACCTGGGCCAGAAAGTCACCAGAGACAAATGGCCCCAAGAGGCCGCTTCTGAGAGCCCAAAGACAGAACTTCTTTCCTTCAACCTCTTAAAACCACGTTTCCTACCAGAACATTCATTCCCCCGGGGACACGGCCAAGATCAGCCGTTTTCCACGACAATAGGCCCCAGCCTGCTGGAGCTAGAGTGAGGGTCTGAATGACATTTGGGGGGTTGGATAATTATGCAAAGGTCTCCACCCACCACCCTCAGCAGGAAAATAAGATACTGAGCTAAGTTAGGTCATTTAGCAAACATTTGCTGAGCGCTTACTGTGTGCCAGGCTCCTAGGAAGGAGGAGAGACCACAGCCATGGGGCTGGCAGAATCCCCGGCAAAGTCCCTCTTGGTCCCAGAGATAAAGGAGATTGAGGCTGGCCTGGGTGTGGACAGAGCCCAGTGCTCCTCCGGAGAAGGCACTCAGTCCTTCCAGCGCCTCCCAGCGCCCCGGGTGGGGATGGAGGGCGTCGACAGAGGGCAGAGCCGAGCAGGGGTCGCCAGAGGCGTCCCGAAGTCCATCTCCCAAAGGAGGAACTGCCGCCCGCCTGGCCTCACCATGTGGCCGCCCTCCCCCCAACCCCCGGCAGAGAGCGACGCGGAGAAGAACGCAGCCACTATGCCCAGGACAGCAACCTCCACCCCGCGCAAGACGCCCCTGTCTTCGCCACGGATCCACATGGTGGCCGCTCAGCCCTTCTGACCGGGGTGACAGCGCCGACCTCGTTCAGGCCAGTGGCAGAAGGACCGGCGTTTGAGAGACACTACCCGTCCACACGGAGAGTCCAAGCAGCCAGCTCCTTTCCTCCCGTGGCTGCCTCTGGAGGCGCTAGTTCTGAGCACCTGCTGTATGCCAGACAGAGGTGTGGCGCGGAGCTGGAGTCGGCGTGTCCAGCTGGCTTCTCGGAGAGGGCAGCGGGGGGGGCAGGCCAGCCCCAGGCCCAGACGCCGGAAGCGTGGCCACGCGTTCCCTCCCAGCACCCTGCACAGATGGCCCCCGAAGAGCAGGACCCTCTGTTTCTCTGAGGCCCCTCGAGTCTCAAGAGGAAGCAGTGAAAGGCCTGAGTCCCCCAGTCGCCAGGCTCTGGGGGGCAATCCTCAGGGCCCTGCGAGGCGGCTGGGGCCTGATGCTCCTCAGACGCGGAGGGCGAGACTCTAGGAGGCCCAGTGACATGCCCCCGGCGAATAGCTAATAGTTGGTGGAACGGAGACTCAAACCCAAGTCCATCGAAACCCAAGGTAGGAGATGTCTGTCTGTGGGATGTTGACGACTGAATTGTGCGGATTGGGAATGCGCTGGGGAGCTCCGGGGCAGGGATGTGGCAGGTAGGGAGGACGGAGGTGGAGGAGTGTGGGCGTAGTGACCTCCCCTCCCTCTGGAACAAGCGCTAAACTCAGAGGAAGGCCGGCTTCTGCCTTCTCCCCTGCGTGGACAGGATGGAAGTGTCCGTTCAGACTCGGGCCCGCAGGCCAAGCACGGCCCTGCGCACCCCCGGAGAGATGCCGTGCGCCCCCCGTCGGCCCCTCTCGCAGCCTCCGGCACGCAAACATGAGACATCGCGGGTGTCCCTCGGCAGACCGTGGACTGAAAAGTAGGGGCACAAAGAGAGCTCACTGGTGCCCAGGACTTTGTCTTCCAGTTCAGAGGCCATGTAGATCCCAAGGAAGGTCTTAGTCCACTGAGATCAGAACCTTGAACAGCCTGAGCAGACCCAGTCCGTACCGCTCTTGAAATGGGATATCTGAACATCACTGGGGGGCCTGGTGGGGGAGGGGGCCAGGGGAGGCAGGGAGGGGAGCAGAGCGCTGGGCCCTTGTTCCCCCAGCCTCCGCTTTGGGTTCTGTGAAGGCGCTCTACCGTCCAGGCACTCTGGCAACCCTTCTGTCCACAAGGGTGACAGATATCGGCGCAATCACGTTTTTATTTTGGTTGCCTCGAATATTCAAGGTTTTGTCTTCTCCCTCCTGTTCATACATATGCATGTAATTAAATGTTTGTGGAAATTACTTTAATAATAAACAGGAAACGAACCTAAATGTTGCTCCTTTCTCGCATTCATCAGAGGTCATGATCTGGGGAGGAAAGGGGGAAGAAAGAACTAGAATCAGAAAAAAAAATCTTTTCAAACATTCCTTGGCTATAATTGAGGGCTCCAAGTAAAGGAGCTACGGTAAGCTTCTGGAAGGCAAAGCAGTAGGTTTGAGATCTGCATGATCCGCATGTGAAGAGTGCCCAAAGGTAGGGGACGGACGTGTTCCTGGATGAGCTACAGGGAGGTAGAACGTCTGAGCCTGCAAGTCCACCCCTCCTCATGCCTGGCCACGGGAACCGAGAGATGCTCCTCTCCGCTGTGGCTTTCACCTTGAAGTCACGGTCACCGTGAGCCCGGGGGGATCTGGGACTCCTCAAAACTGGATGCACAGTCAGTGCAAGCACATGCCAATTCTCTGGGAATACGACCCATGGCTTTCATCAGATTCTCAAAGAAACCTAGAACACCAAAAATGCTGATAATCATTCCTCTCCTCAACAATGCTGAGAAGCCTCTGGCCTCATGCACTCAACAGGAGAAAAAACAATTTCATAAATGATACTAATATTCCAAGTGAGTGACAGTAAACGGCAGAGTTGTTTGGCTTGTTTGTTTGACTTTTTGGTTTAACCCAATGATTTAAAAGTCTAAGGAAATTTCTGGAATATACCCAAAAGAACAGAAAGCCGGGTCTCGAAAATATATTTGTATACCCATGTTCATAGCAGCATCACTCACAATAGTCAAAAGATGGAAGCAACCCAAGTGTCCATCAGTGGATGAGTGGATAAACACCATGGTCCCTCCACACCACGAATAGGATTCGGCCTTAAAAAGGAAAGAAGCTCGGACACCAGCTACAATGTGGATAAACCTGGAGGACATGGTGCTGAGTGCGAGATGTCAGGTCAAAACAGCTGTACTGTGTGATTCCACTTACGCGAGGTCCCTATGATGTTGTTTTTGAGTGTAGGCGAGGTTCAGTGGGGTCCGGAGGCGATGGCCAAGAAAGAATTATTTTTTTTCTTTTTCTTTTTTTAAAGATTTTGTTTATTTATTTGACAGAGAGAGACACAGCGAGAGAGGGAACACAAGCAGGGGGAGTGGGAGAGGGAGAAGCAGGCTTCCCGTGGAACAGGGAGCCCGATGCGGGACTCGATCCCAGGACCCTGGGATCATGACCTGAGCCGAAGGCAGACGCTTAACGACTGAGCCACCCAGGCGCCCCTTTTTTTTTCTTTTTAAAGATTGTATTTATTTATTTGAGAGAGAGAGGGAGAGTGAGCATGAGAGAGAGAGAGAACCGGTGGGAGCAGAGGGAGAGGGAGAAGCAGGCTTTCCGCGGAGCAGGGAGCCCGATGCAGGACTTGATCTCAGGACCGTGGGATCATGACCGGAGCCAAAGGCAGACGCTTAACGGACTGAGATATCCAGGCGCCCAAGAAAGAATTCTTGAGACTTCTTTGGTGCAAAATGGTGGTTTTATTAAAGCACGGGGACAGGTTCTGTGGGCAGAAAGATCTGCTGCCCTCCACCCCCACCACCCCAGGGATTAGTGAGGAGCAAGTGATGATAGACTTTGGGGTTGGGGCAAGTAAAGACAAGGTAAGTTTCAAAAGGATTTTCATATGCTAAAGAAGACTCACAGGATACCAGAGGCCTTGCTTATTATCAAACCAAGGTTGTTTTTCCGTCTAGCAAGGTATTAACATTAAAACAGTAGGGAGTTTCCTGGAGGAAGGTTATAATCTGCCTCCTCAAGGATTTGTCAATGGGCTACAGATTATAAGGACATTTAATTTTATCTACATTTCCTTCTGCCTTTGTTTCCCAGATCACCTAGAAGAGACAGAAAGTAGAGTGGTGGGCATCTGGGGCTGGGGGAGAGGGGGAGAGGAAGAGGAGGAGGGGAAAGTGGAAGTTTAGTGGGGACAGTTTCAATCTAGGAAAGATGAAAAAGTTCTGGGGATGGATGGATGGTGGTGAAGGTTGTAAACAATGTGAATGTGAATGCCACTGAACTGCATACTTTTTTAATGATTAAAATAGCAAATGTTGTCTTATGTGTATTTTGCTACAATATTTAAAAGTCTGAGAAGCAAACAATGACATCCGCTGAGCACACAACACACTGGACATTTCTACTGTATTTCCCCCCAAAGCTCTCATGAAAACAGGCTCAGGGGCACCTGGGTGGCTCAGTTGGTGAAGTGTCTGCCTTAGGCTCAGGTCATGATCCCAGGGTCCTGGGATAGAGCCCCACATTGGGCTCACTGCTCTGCGGGGAGTCTGCTTCTCCCTCTGCCTGCCGCTCCCCCTGCTTGTGCTCTCTCTCTCTCTCTCTGTCTGAGGCCTCTTTTGGGCTGGAAAATGAGCTGAGAAGCAGTGCAGTCCAGCTCATAGATAGCAGAAAAAGTGGGGTGCAGTGGACTTACTCCCCAGGTCGCCAAGTCCAAGATGGATTCCAAGCTCCTCGGAGAGCAGAAGGCCCCCATTCCAGCTCCTTCCGGCCTGCTGGGTGGGCTGTGGCACTCCAGAGGAGGGTGGCCAATTAACATTTGAAAAGATGTTCAACCCCATGAATAAAACCAGAAATACAATGAAGACGACAGAGACACCATTGTGGCGCTAGGTGGGCAAAAACGAAGCCCGATACAATAAAAGAGAGGGTGTGGGTGAATTCTGCTGGTGTAAATGGAGAGGCTCTTCCACATACGTGTGCCGGAAACACACAGGAATATTCGTCGCCTCGCATTTATAAGATGGTAGCAGAGTCACAGTCGTTCAGTAGCAGTGAACATGAGCCAGCCCGCACCTCACGCCACAACAGAGATCTGCCTTAGAAACATAAAGGGCAGCTCGTCCCGATGAGCGGTGGGTGATGAATGGAAATGTAGAATCACCATGATGTGGTTCTGGAATATAGGTAAGGTCTGGTGGGGTGAGGTCCAAAGCCGACGACCAAGAAGGAGTTTTGAGACGCCTTTGGTGCAAAATGGTGTTTTTATTAAAGCACGGGGAGAAGACCCGTGGGCAGAAAGAGGGGTTGCACCGGGGTCTGGAGGAGTGGCTGACTGTATTCTCAGGAGGTGGCGGAAATAAGGAATAGGGAGGTTTCAAGAAGATTTTCATATGTTAAAGAAGACTCACAGGATACAGAGGCCTGGCCATTGTCAGGTTAAGGTTGTTTTTCCCTCTAGCAAGGCATTAACATGAGGATAGTTGGGAGCTTCCCAGAGGAACATTACACTCTGCCCACTTCCAGTATCTGTGAATGGGCTCCAGGTTATAAGGACATTTAATTGTATCTACATTTCCTCTTGGAAGCTAGGTTATTGATAGAAATGCTTTGTTTTGTAGATTGCTAAAACATTAGTAAACTGACGGAGACTCAGGTCTTGCAGGACTGTGATCTCTATTAGTTAACTATTTGTTTTTCCTTAGCTTTAGGACAGCCAGGAGTGCAAGAGGAATGTCACAAACACCCCCATGGGGGGGGGGGGTTATGGGGTGTCAGCCTCTGCTTTGTTCTCTGCTTGTCTTCTGCTCCCTCATCAACTACGTTGTACATGTGAAACTCATGGAACACGGTAGCTTAGCTACACTGGAATTAAATTAAATTAAAAAAATAATAATAACGTAATGTACAGGAACAAGGCCAGGATGTCTGTTCTCCTAACAGCATGGGAGGTTCTCGCCAGGATGATTAGACAAGAAAGGAAGGAAGACATCCAGGTTGGAAAGGAAGGAAAGCATTCTCTACTCGCAGATGGCCCGCTCTTGTACATAGAAAATCCTAAGGAATCCACAAAAAAGCTATTAGAGCTAATAAATGAGGTCAGCAAGTTTACCAGGGATAAGATCAATTTGCAAAAATCAATTACATTTCGGGGTGCCTGAGTGGCTCAGTCGGTTGAGCGGCTGCCTTCAGCTCAGCTCATGGTCCCGGGATCCTGGGATCAAGCCCCATGTACTCGGGCTCCCCACTCAGCAGGGAGTCTGCCTCTCCCTCTGCCCCTCCCCTGCGTGTGATGTCTCTCTTACTCTCCCTCTCAAATAAATAAAATCTTTAGAAAATCTGTTACATTTCTATATGATGTGGGAAACAAAGGCAGAAGAAAATGTAGATAAAATTAAATGTCCTTATAACCTGCAGTTCATTGACAAATACTTGAGGAGGCAGAGTATAACCTTCCTCCAGGAAGCTCCCTACTGTCTTAATGTTAATGCCTTGCTAGAGGGAAAAACAACCTTAACCTGACAATGGCAAGGCCTCCCGTATCCTGTGTGTCTTCTTTAGCATATGGAAAATCCTTTTGAAACTTCCCTTATCTTTACCTCCCCCCAACCCCGAAGTATATAATCAGTTGCTCCTCATTAATCCCAGGGGTGGTGGGGTGGTGGGGTGGTGGGGGTGGGGTGGGATTGGGGGTGGGGGGCAGCAGCTCTTTCTGCTCATGGGTCCTGTCCCCTTGTTTAATAAAACCACCATTTTGCACTAAAGACGTCTCAAAAATTCTTTCTTGGCCATTGGATCCGGACCCTACCAACACACCAAAGTTCGCTACAGCATATATAACAACAACAAATAATCTGAAAATGAAATTAAGAAAAAAATCCAGGGCGCCTGGGTGGCTCAGTCGTTAAGCGTCTGCCTTCAGCTCAGGTCATGATCCCGGGGTCCTGGGATCGAGCCCCGCATCGGGCTCCCTGCTCCGTGGGGAGCCTGCTTCTCCCTCTCCCACTCCCCCTGCTTGTGTTCCCTCTCTCGCTGTGTCTCTCTCTGTCAAATAAATAAATAAAATCTTTAAAAAAAAAGAAAAAAATCCATTTAGGGGCACCTGGATGTCTCTCAGTCGGTTAAGCGTCCGACTCTTGATCTCAGCTCGGGTCTTGATCCCAGGGTTGGGAGTTCAAGCCCCACATTGGGCTCCACACCTGGCATGACGCCTAGTTTTTAAAAAAATCCATTTACAATAGCATCAAAAAGGATAACCTACTTAGGAATAAGTTTAACAAAAGAAGTGCAAAAACAATTTGGCAGGTCCTCAAATAGTAAACTTAATCTATGACCCAGCAATTCCAGGCCTAGGTGTGTACATCTAAGAAAACTGAAATATGTTGACACAAAAATGTGTACATGAATGTTCACAGCAGTGTTACCCATAACAGCCAAAAAGTAAAATTAATTAATTTATTTAATTTAAAAAAAGAAAAAAACAGCTAGAAAGTAGAAACAGCCCAAATGTCCATCAACTTCTCTACAGACAAACAAAATGTGGGAAACTCACACAATGGGATAATATTCAGCCATGTAAAGAAATGACATACTGATCCACGCTAAATTATGAATGAACTTTGCAAATAAAATGCTCAATGAAAGAAGCCAGTCTCAAAAAGCCAAATTCTGTGTGGTTCCATTTTTATGAGCATCCAGAACTGGCAAATCCCTAGAGACAAAAGTGGATCAGTGGCTGCCGAAAGCTGGGAGGGGGGGAGAGTTTCCTTTTCATGTGATGGACACGTTCTGGAGCTAGACCATGGTGATGTTTGCACACCACACAACCTTGCGAATGAACACACTCAAAAACACGGAATTGTATTCTTTAAAGGGTGAATGTCATGGGATGTGAACTCGTTCTCTGATACAATAAGCAATAGGTATTTGGTCTTTATCCCAGTTCATGGCACACAGCTTCTAAAACCCGTGGAAGTCTCCAGAATGATGTCTTTTGGGTACTAATGAAGGACTGGGGGCTGGGTCCCCATAGCTCCAGGGTGGGCATGGTCCCCAGAAAGACCAAGGCATAGTTAAGAGGATTGGACCTTCTAGCTCCACCCCCTGACCTATGGCCAATGATTAAATCATTGGCGGTTACGTAATGAAATCTCTATAAAACACCCCCACAAAGCGAGGTTCAGAGAGCTTCCAGGTCAGTGAATGTGTGAAGGTGCTGTGAAGATGGCACTCACCCCTTTTGCAACAGAGACTCTGCCTCTTTTTTTTTTTAAGATTTTATTCATTTATTTGAGAGAGAGCACAAGCGAGAGTGCAGAAGCAGAAGGAGCAGCAGAGGGAGAGGGAGACGCAGGCTCCTCACTGAGCAGGGAACCCGACGCGGGACTCGATCCCAGGACCCCGGGATCATGACCTGAGCCGAAGGCAGACACTTAACCGACTGACCCACCCAGGTGCCCTAGATTCTGCCTTATGCATCTCTTCCATCTGGCTGTTCCTGAGTTGTATCCTTTATAATAAAACGGTAATAGTAAGTAAAGCACTTTCCTGAGTTCAATGAGCCATTCTAGCAAATCATCAGACCCCAGGAGGAAGTCATGGGCACCCCCTGAATTTATATCAGGTTGGCGAGAAGCACAGCGGACAACCTGGGACGTGTCAGGCGTCTCAAGGGGGTGCTGTCTTGAGGTCTGAGCCCTTAACCTGTGGGGTCTATGCTGATCCCAGGTGGACATTGTCAGAATCAAATTGAATCAGAGAGAGGTGGAGAATTGGTTGGTGTCGAAGATGGGAACAAAAACAGTTCAGATCCAAACAAGACAAAACAAAACATCACAAAGTGGAGTGAAATGAAAGCTTCATGAGAACATCACATTGTATCTTTAATCTCAAAAGCAAGCAGAACTAAATAATCTATTGTTTCCGTAAACGTGGACTCACGTGAGGAAAGAATTTTCTAAAGCATGGAAGTAACCAACATGCCCTCCAGCGCAAGGACCTCCTTCCAGGAGATGGAAGGGACTATGATGGGGAAATGGGCAGCACTGTTGTTGCTTGACCACGTAGCTCTCATGGTAGGCGCATTCAGTATTTTAGAGGATAGCAAAGGGAAAGCGTGGGCTTGAACACATTTCCTTAGGAAGCTGCCAGGCTGGAGACCAGCGGGCAGCCTCTTCAGCCTGCAGCTCTCTCCCCCGCTTGGAAGCCGAACGGTGCCTCCTGGGTTGAGCAACAGGTGAAGTTGGGTTTAGGCTCCAGGGTGTATGAAGAACACATTTTCTACTACAAGCAAAAGGTCACCCTGGGCTTGTGATTTTCTGGATAGAAATTCCTTTTTCCTCTTTCTCTCCTTTTTTCCTGGGGGGGAGGGAAGCAGAGACAGGAGTTGATGTTGATCAAATTGCACATTCAGTGGCTCCTTAAGGGGGTACCACCTCAGCTGAGACCCCAAAAAATGAGTTGGAATTAAGGAGGGGAGCAGAGGGCAAGGGCTGCCAGGCAGAAGGAACAGCACAACCCCTGAGACAGAGCCTGTGTGACCCCCTGCAAGGACTGGAGATGGCCAAGTGGCAGGACTCAAAGAGGGAGGGAGGATATGCTAAGAGGAGGTTGGAGAGGCCAGCAGGCCCTTGGAGGCCCCACGAAGGGCTGAGCTTTCACTCCTGGGCACTGGGAGATTTCAAGATCTCCCAATGCGAGATTTCAAGTAGAGACCTGATACCATTGGGTTTGCATTTGGGGAAGAGAATGCAGAACAGGCCTGCCCTGTCAGAGGGATGGGTCAGGGATGTTCATAGGACCCAATCATTTTACAAAAGAGACAGACACTCAGAATCCCTTTCCCAGTGGGAGTGACCTCTGAGAGGAAGCAGACCAGGGCTGTTGCAGCTATTTTATGACTCCAAGGGGACAGCCTATCAGAGAGGAAAGCCAATGCACACAAGAGCAGAGCTGGATCCTTGTGATGCTTGTGTGCCCCTCGATCAAGCCGGACCTGAAGCCCACATGAACGCCCATCTTAGTAGTAGTTCTGGCTGCCATAACAAAATGCCATAGACCACATAGCTTAAACTACAGGAATTTATTTTCTGGAGGCTCTAAAGTCCAAGATCAAGGGGCCAGCCCATTTGGTTCTTAGTGAGAGTTCTCTTCCTGGCTTCTCGCTGTGTCCTCACTTGGCAGAGACGGTGTTCTGATACCCATTCCTTTTCTTGTAAGGGCATCAGCCTTATCGGATTAGGACCCCACTCCTATGACCTCATTTAACTTTTATCACCTCCTCACAGGCCCTTTCTCCAAATATGGTCTCACTGTGGGGTTAGGACTTCAACATATGAATTTGGGGAGATACAAACGTTCAGTCCATAACATGGTGTGAGCCAGTAAATACCCTTTATCCTTAAGCCAGTCCCAGTTGGATTTACTGTCCCGTGGAGCGGATAAACCCCAGACTGATATAGAGGAGAGGAAGATGGAGGTGTCAGAGAGGACAAGTAGGTTTTCAGCTAGTGCAACATATGGTTGCTCATAATAAAATAATTACTGTAAGTTTGACATATGCTATCTACATAGGCAGAAGACTATAATGCATGATAAATATCACACAGTTGTTATTTGTGATGATCAAGTCAGTGAAGTAGATAATAATTCTTACCGAGTTACGATATAATATCCTTACGTACTAAATCTTCCCAGTGAGGTCCCGCCACCCCTGTCTACCTACCACCTGATTTGTGCACTATTCTATAGCCTACAAGGTGCATGAGGCCTTGGGGACAATTACAGGGTAGGTATACACGAGATGTGTGTGGGAAACAGAGGCTGAATGGTCCTGCTCTGGGCTACGCAGACAAGTCTGAACACGTGCTGCAGTAGATTGGCCCTTGTATGGTAGAAGTTTTTTATTTGTATTTTGTTCTTACTGGGCAATACATCTTTTCTGGAGCAAGTCACTTACAAAAGTGGAGTCCACATTTTATTTAAAATTCAGTTCTGAATCTCCATTTCTCAAAGTCGATTATGAAATTGGAAATTTCCACAAGATATTTGTTGGCTTTGACCTTCTACCATGGGGGCTGAAGAGGTGTCACGAACCACAAGTCACACCAGACGACACAATTCCGACTCAGAAGCATCACATCTATTTCAAAAGTTAGTATTTTCAAAGGCTGCGTCCAGAAATGAGTTAACACGTGCAGCTGCAGAAGTGGGTTGACATGTCACTCCTTAAGTCATTGACTTCGTTTAGATCAAATGACTTTTTCTACACTCATTTCACTCATTTTTCTAAAATTTTTTATTAAGATTTTATTTCTTTATTTGAGAGACAGAGAGCATGAGCAGGGGGAGGGGGAGAGGGAGAAGCAGACTCCCCACCGAGCAGGAAGCCAGAAGTGGGGCTCGATCCCAGGACCCCGAGACCATGACTGGAGCCGAAAGCAGCTGCTTAACCGACTGAGCCACACAGGCGCCCCTGACTCATTTTTCTAATTCCCAGTTTTCTTGTCCTCCTATGGAAAAGCAAAGCCATCACTGTGAGTGTGTTGGTTCTGGTGGCTGAGGGCCTGTTCCACAGAGGAGGCCAATGTGTATCAAAGTTGTGAGATGGTTCTTTTTTTTTTTTCATCCAATTAATGGAATCGATATTAAACTTTTGGAAATCTATCTAAAGTGATGAGAAGAACAAAGGCAAAAGAAATGGAAACTTCCTTTATCTCAACTCCCCTCCCAACTTAAAAGTATATAATCAATTGCTCCTCACAACCCCAGTACGGCTCCTTCTGCCCACGGGTAATCCCCATGCTTTAATAAAAACACCTTTTTGCACTGAAAACATCTCAAGAATTCTTTCTTGACCATTCACTCCCAGCCCACATCACATCACAAAGTAAAAAACCAACCTTATTGTGAATTCCACTCAGCTAAGCACGCCTGGGTGGCTCAGTTGGTTAAGTGTCTGCCTTCGGCTCAGGTCATGATCCTGGAGTCCTGGGATCCAGCCCCACATTGGGCTCCCTGCTCAGTGTGGAGTCTGCTTCTCCCTCTCCCTCTGCCCCTCCACCTGCTTGTGCTCTGTCTCTCAAATAAATAAAATCTTAAAAAAAAAAAAAAAATACCACTCAGCTAAATTCAGTTAAAAATTTGAACACCAAAGGCATTTTTTTGCAACAGTAATACTCATATAATAAGTTCAGTGGGGGGGCGCCTGGGTGGCTCAGTCATTAAGCATCTACCTTTGGATCAGGTCATGATCCCAGGGTCCTTCCCACATCCGGCTCCCTGCCCAGCAGGAGTCTGCTTCTCCCTCTCCCCCTCCCCCTGCTTGTGTTCCCTCTCTCGCTGTGTTTCTCTCTGTCAAATAGATAAATAAATAAAATCTTTAAAAAAAAATAAAGTTCAATGGACTCAGCAAAAAGGGACTAAGGTTCTTACTAAATTAAGAACCCCAGGGAGCAGAAATGTACTTGGAATTGGATGTGGTTAATAATTTCATCCAAACAAGTTGTAAATTATATCAATTGAATTAGAAATCATAGTCGTCAAAATTCTCATTTTTTTCATAATTAGAGTAACTGAACTACAGAATTTCCGTGACAAAGCTGATGGTAGATACAAAAAAGTACTTGAGCATGGCAGGAACTTTTTCCCTGTGCGCCTCACCAACTGCGCTTTGGAAGTGTGAACCTTCGCATAACAACGTTATGTGTCCCCGTGGCACTGAACAAGTCCCCGGAACCGGTGCATTTTATCCAAGCACAATTTAAAACTTTTAATCAAAGTATTCAGTAACGGAAGCACCAAAAAAAAAAAAAAAAAAATCAGCCTTTGCGCTTTTTAGCAAATTACGATTGCACAGTTGCAAACACGACGATGAAACGCGGAAGACCTTGAAAAAATAGAACGTTCAAAGCATGATTTTTGAAATTCTTTTTTTTTTTTTTTAAAGATTTTATTTATTCATTTGAGACACAGAGATAGAGAGAGAGCATGAGCAGGGGGGAGACAGAGGGAGAGGGAGAAGCAGGCTCCCCGCCGAGCAGAAAGCCCGATGCCGGGCTCGATCCCAGGACCCTGGAATCATGACCTGAGCCGAAGGCAGACGCCCAACCATCTGAGCCACCCAGGCGCCCCATGATTTTTGAAATTCTGCCAATCGCACTTAGAAATACCTTTGCAATACCTCCCCGTATAAGAAACACCACCGGGCTTAACCGAGTAAATTTACATCTTGAATCCAAAAGTACAGAAATTGAGAAGGGCCACTACTCTGCAGCACCTAAATCTGGTGAATCGTTCAAAAGAATCAGAGATCCCCTCCCACCCCGGGGTCTGCAAGGCGTCAAAGGTGAGTCCATGCCGGGAACAACCCTGCCTCCAAGCCTCAGGTTCCTTTTCCGGACAGTACGTGGAGTACCTTCCGCTTCCGACCGCGCGGATGCCGCACAGCCTCGCTCCCGGCATCCCCCGGGGAAGCCGCGGCGCGAGAGAGAAAACACCGCCCCCAGCCGGCGCGCGTGCGCACACGCCAGCAGCGCCAAGCCCCCAACGCGCCGCACGCCCGCGCGTTCACGCACTTGCGCACGCGTCCCTCGGCCGGCCGGGCCTCCGGGCTCCGGTCCGGCTCCCGGAGCTAGGCCCCCGGCGGCTCGCGCGATAGGGCGCCGGGCGGGCGGACGGTGGGCGGGGGCCGCGGGGAGGTCGGGAGGAGGGCGGGGCGGGCGCGGGCGGGCCGAGTCGGGAGCGCCGGGCCCGCGGGCGGCGGCGGAGTGGGACTCGGCGCTGGCGCTGGTGTGGGCGCCATGGACGCCGACGCGGGGTCGGAGAACCCGCCTGCCGAGCGCGGCGACCCGGGCCTGACTCCGGAGGAGGACGCGCGCGCCCGGGCAGAGTTCGCGGCGCTGCACGGCCTGGCGCTGCGCGCGTCCGGGGTCCCCGAGCGGTACTGGGGCCGCCTCCTGCACAAGTTGGAGCACGAGGTGCGGGCTAGGGCGACGCGGGAGGGCGAGGCGCCGGCAGGGAGGACCGGGGTGCAGAGCGGGGCCGGGAAAGCTGGGGCGCGGACGGCGCTGGGCCCTTCTACCGGGAAGGGTGTGGCTGCGGGCGGGCCCCTGGCCGAGAGCCGCTGCGGTGCGTCGCGGGGAGGCCGGGCCAGGTGCGCTGGGGGGAGGCTGGCGGCCCCCGGGAGGACGCGGGCTCACGGGTGGGGAGTGTGTCTGGGGGAGAAGTAGAGAAAGCGCGTTCCGGGGCGGGAGAAGCCTCTGCCGAGGTGGGCCGGCCTGGGGGAGACGCGCTGGGGGTGTGTCCGTGTTGGGGCGCGGCGTGGACGCGGCGGGAGAAACGGACAGAGGATTGCTGCTGAAGAGCACCAAGGCCATGATGACCGACTTAGACGTCGCCTCCTTGGCGGTTTAGGAGCTTTTAGAGTTCGGGGCCTAAGAGTGGCAGCAAGAGCCCAGTACCTGTGGCCCCGATTCTACCAGTGCCTGGGGCTGGGCCGGGGCTGTGTGTGCGGTTCCTGTTGTGTGTGGGGACCTGTACTGAGTTCTCCACACATCTGAGCCCCACAGATTTATCATCCCCATTATGCGGTTGAAAAGACTGAGTCACAGGAAGAGCAACTGAGTCTCCCAAAGTTTGTCAGACTTGGGAACCTGTCCCTTGCTCTCAGCCACTGCCTCCTCCAGGGAGAGTAGATGTCCCATGAGTTTGTGTGGCTTTAGCTGTTCGAGTCATAGAATTCTTTCTTGTGTCATCATTTGATTTGAGCCCTGGTCACCCTCATTTTGCAAGTGAAAGGAAAGAGGTTGTGGGAGATGGAAAAGATCTAAAGAAAAGGGTTTACATGCTTCTAGATTCTCTGCCCTTTTGTGGGGACGGCTCCCTTCTGCCCACCAGCCTTCTCTAGCCTGGGTCTCCAGTGGGGCTCCCCACGGGTGCTCGCTGATGAGTGGGCCCTGGTTTTGGGTCGTTTGCCCAGGTGCTGAAGCCAGAGCACATTCACAGGCCAGTTAGAGGGGCCTTCTTAGTTGGAAAAAGGCTCTTCTTGGGTGGGGGGCTGCCCCCAGGGCCAAGACAGACCAGGGCAGGTGATGGAGTGGAGCCCCAGAGCCAGGAAGAGGTAGTCACCCAAGCCTAGCCGCTCGACAGACCCCACCTTCTCAGCCAGGTTTTCTGTGTTAAATCCGGGTTCACCAAATACCCTCCTGCTCCAAACACATAGTTACTATAAAAAAAGACATTTCAGTGACACTCACTACATCCCTACCTCTTGTGAATTTCCTTCCCCATATGACTTGCCCTCCCTTCCACCAGTGTTTCCTGAGCCCTTGGTTCTGGTCCCAGGCATGTGCTGGGGACCCCCCCCCCAAGTTTGTTAGGATAAGAAGGTCCTCCTCATTCTGGGTGAAAGGCACATGATGTGGGAACGCCCCGGCTCTAGCCCAGCCAGCCTCCGTAGGCAGGAAACCCTCATTCGGGCAACACTGGTCCGTCTGAGCTGGAGTCTCCCATCTGGAAAGCCCGATGGTGGAACAGGGCCCCAGCTCCCACTGTCGTAGTCGGGATTGGGTGGGGAGGCCTAGATGACATCAGCCAGGGCCGGCACATGGTGAGCAGTCACCAGGATGTAGCGTCCCCTCTGCCTTGGCTTCTGTAGCTCTACCAGGGGGCCGCCAGTATTTTTCCATGAGCTTCCCTTGCCGTTAGGGGTTATGGGCAGAGCTGTGAGTCATCACTTTACTAGACCCAAAACCTACATCCATTGTTCCCAGTGAAACCTGCCACTGCTGCTCTGGGCCCAGGTGTGGGGGAGGGCACCTGCCAACAGGAATGGGGCCCCTCCAACTCCCTGCAAGGCCAATGACCCTGGTGCCTTGCCTCAGATCAGTCTCATTGGAAAGGATGGGGAGTGTTTTAAAATAAATTCCATCTCTCCCTGCCGGCAGGAACTTCCCAGCTGTAAAACCATTTCCCTTCGTTACCTCCTTAGGGGCTTTTCCAGTCTGTCCATGAAGGGATTGTGGTCACCCTCATTTCACAGCTGGGGGAAGGCAGGCCCTCTATCCCCAGGCCTTAGGCTACCCCACTGTACCCCTTCCCTCCATATGATTTGGGGATTTGGGTTCTGGGTTGAAACCCAGGGTGTGAATTCCAGTCCTCTGAGCAGCTCTGTCCTGGAGGGGAGGTAGCACCCCAACCCCCTCCCACCCCAGCTCTGACTGCTTAGGGAATCCAGCTTGAGGCGGCTCCCCTTGTCTTCCAAGGACCTGGCATGCTCCACCTGTTCCACAGCTTCTGTGCCCCTACCTGGGGTCCTTGTACTGCCACCCCCGGCCACATGTTCAGATCTTCCCCCACTTTAACACTCACCTCCCATCAGGCCCCAGCGCCATTGACCTGGGCCTCCCACATGACCCCACCTTACTCCACTGCTGCTCGGCTGCCTGCTCTAGGCAAGATCATGAGCAGTTCGCCCTCACACCCCGGAGAGCCCTCCTGCCTGGCACAAAAAAGCTGCGTGTGCCTGAATAGGGGGCTGATTTGCATCTCTGTTGGGGTCCTGAGAAGTGGGTTTTGGGGAACTGGCTTTTGTTGTCCCTGCTCGTGCCAAGGACTTTCTATGCGCTGTTTTATTGATTTACACTCTGCTCTGCTGGAGGGTGGAGGATGCCTTCTTCCCCGGGGAGAGGCTAGTCGCAGAAGCGTAATGGTGCTGGCAGGTGCTTACACGGCATCTGCCGAGCTTAGGTTCTTCCAAGCTTTTGATGTCTGTTAATCATTTCATCCTTCCCACAACCCTCTGAGGTCGGTTCTGCTGTTCCCATTGTAGGGATGGGGAAACTGAGGCACAGCGTGGTTCAGTGACCGGTCCAAGGCCCCACAGCCTGGCTCCAGCATCTGCCCTAAGGCCCCCTGCCAACTGGTGGCAGACACGTGGTACATGAGGGGGGCATGCTGGCTTGTCTTCACCAGCTGCATGTGGTTGGCAAGGAAACTCAAGGACCAAGGCCCTTATCTTTCTGACCCAGCACTTGAGACCAGCCACAGAGCATGCGTTGTGCAGGTCCGAGCCGCTTCTTCACCTGGCTGGCGTGGCGGCTGTGGGAGGCTCTTGGCCACCTGCCTTCTTTCTGGGGCGCCTCAGCTGCTGCCCTGGTGTAGGATTGGCTGTTCCGGTGAAATTGGAGTTGATCCCAACCTCCAGATTCACCTCTGACCTGACCAGAGTTAGGCTAGATTGGACTCTACCACATGCCTGCAGCCCCACTTCTAAGCGTAGGCCCCCTGGGCTGCTGGACTTTGGACAATAGCTGGTGACTGTGGTTAGATTGCAGTTCTGGCTGTTCTCTAGGAGTCTCAGTTTCCCCACCTGTAAGATGGGTAGTTGGGTACTAAATAGGTCCTGCCTCCCCTGAGGGGTTTCGTTGGCCCTTGAGGCCAGGGTGTGGTGCTCCTTGGGGCTGGAGTTCAGGCCCCCGGGAGCCTGCCAACACCCCTGCTGTGACCCCAGGTTTTTGATGCCGGGGAGATGTTCGGGATAATGCAAGTGCAGGAAGTGGAGGAGGAGAGTGAGGGCGAGGAGGCCCGGGAAGCGAGGAAGAAGCAGCCTAACCCCGGCGGTGAGCTCTGCTACAAGGTCATCGTGACCAGCGAGAACGGGCTCCAGGCGGCCGACCCCAACAGGTAGGAGCTGCAGGCCCGACACCCGTGTTCTGTACCGTGGTCCTCAGGGTGGGCTCCCTGTTAGATTGAGCCAGAGATGGCCCCTCTGGGGAGAAGCAGCCATGGCAGGCCCTCGTGTTTGCTGTGTCCCGAGCACCGGTCCCTTAGCCCCTTGTGAGAGGCGCTCGTGGCCACCAGAGGTTCCAGCTGGGCCCCACGGTCGGGATGGCCCCGATACCAATACCGATGACGCTCCCGCGTGAGTCATGTGTTTCAGACAGACCTGAGAGCAGCCTCCCCACACCTCTCCCAACCATCACTGGGGTCCCACAGCAGAGGGGTAATGCGTTCCGACTTTGCCGATGAGACAAGGAGGACCTGCCCAAAGTCACGGCTGGCTGAGAGCCCGGGTGTGGCGCGTCAGTTAGCCCGGGCTATCCTGAGGACCTACCCCCGGTCCTACTGAATCCCAGTCTCTGAAAACTATGACAGGTTCTCCCAGGGCTTTATGCCCGGCCTGTGAGCAGTGTGGTCTGCTTAATTCCTCAGGGGAGGACACCAGGGCCACAGGGTAGACGGGGCAGAGCTAAGACTGGACCCTGGGATTCCTGCCTCGTAGGGGCCAAGAGGAGCTGCAGGCCCATCAACCAAACTTTGTGGGACCCTTGAGGAGGAAACTGGCCGGCCTCTTGTGCAGAGCACCCTGTGAGGGGGTGGGAGTGGCCACACAGGTAGCCAGCCAGCCGCCTCCACCCACGTGCTCTCTGACTCCGAAACTTGTAGGCTCACCTCGCACGGTCAGCTTGGTGCACCTGCTCTGGGGCCTCAGGCCCAGCAGCCACCTCAAGGAGCTCACTGCCCCTCTGCAGCCTTCAGGCGTAGCCCTCCACCAGGCGGGCACAGGATGGGATGCGGGTGGAGTCCTGTGTTTGGAGCCCCGGGCATTGGTTTCATTTCCTCCCGGGCCTTTCTCCCTGTAGAGCTTTGAGTCTGCCCTGATTGCCAGACCCCAACTTCATCCTCTCTCCACACCTGCTGTGTACAGCACCCCTCGTGAGCATTTGTCCAGGGTCACGCCCAGGTGTCCCGCCTTGAAGCTCGGCTGTGTGCAAGGCATCCCGGCATCCTGTGGTCATAACCTCTAAGCACGAGGGCAGGAATAAATCTGCATTTGTTTTGAGTGTGCAAACGTACAGCACTAGAAGCACAGTGGAATAAACACTGCTGACTTAGCCACCCAGCCCAAGAACTGGAGCATTTGCTGATGCCCAGGGCAACGGAGGTGACGGCCGCTTTGCCCAGCAGGCGAACCACACCCCTGGGTGTCCGGAGCCTCCCATTCCAGCAGGGCTCTGGAAGGTGTCCCAGCAGCCCTGCCCTGGGGGCTGGGAGGGCAGGTGCCTGCCTGGTCCTCTGTGGTGGCCCCACCCCCGGGCTCTTCCACGGGGACTGGGCATGTGGGCCGCAGGGGTCCAAATGCGCAGGGACTTGCAGCCTCTCCCACAAAGAGGCCTTGCTGTGTCCCAGGAAGTGCCCCGAAGTCCCAGGCCTGCGTGAGTGAGCCCCCAGTGCCAGCTCCTTGCGCTTCTCCCTGCTGCTGGCTTCCCGCGTCTTGACCTTTGCTTTTGCCGAGCGCCTGCCGGGCCTGCAATAGCGAGGTGGGAGCGTGCGCCGGCCCGGCAGGTCCAAGTGCAGTTGTGACGGTGATGGAGGGTAATTACCAACAAGAACACCAGGACTTGGTGTGTACGGTCAGCACATTGTATGTTTTGTCTTCTCTGATGCTCGTACCGGCCCCCTGACAGGAGGTAGGGGCCCCGTTGGTTTTTGCAGACACTGGAAGAGAGGAAGCTCCCCAGGCTGCAGCTGCAGGCCCCCTCTCCCCCCCACCCCCCGCGTCTCCTGGGGCAGAGCCCCCTGAGGGCCCCTCACACCCGCTCTGGGCCTGTGCCGGCAGCATCTTCCTCATCGACCACGCCTGGACATGCCGCGTGGAGCGCGCGCGCCAGCAGCTACAACAGGTGCCCGGGCTGTTGCACCGCATGGCCAACCTGATGGGCATCGAGTTCCACGGCGAGCTGCCCAGCGCCGAGGCCGAGGACCTGGTGCTGGAGGAGATGTGGCGGTTCAACCAGACCTACCAGCTGGCCCATGGGGTGAGCGGCGGCAGCCCGGGGGAGCCAGGACCCAGCCCCAGGGGCCTTTCCCCCCAGAAGTGAGCAGACGTCTCTCCTGGGGCCCCCTCACTCCCTGTGGCTCCATCATGGGCCTGTTACTCTGCCTTGGGCCAGCCAGTGCCAGGCACTCGGGTGTCTGGGGGCCTTGGAGCTCACGGGACACGACCCTCTCTCAGACCCCTAGACGTGGGCCCCATGACTGGCTGCCTATTTCCTGGTGCCTTCATGTTCTGTCATCCCCCAAAAGCCCTCTGGTTCCTCACTGGCCTCTGAAGAGTTGTGTCCCTTTAGCACAAGTCCTCGGTGTCCATCGCCATCCCTCCTACCAGCCTCCCAAGACCCACCCTCATGCTCCAGCCCCTCACCGCTTTTAGTGTGGGAGAAGACCAGAGTTGTTTCTCGTGGTCTCAGCTTAGATGTCACCTCCTCCAGGGAGCCCCCCTCGCCCTCCCCTGCCAGACACATCCACGTAGCTGCTAGACTGAGGGCCTTAGTCCATGCACCTGTCCCACACAAGCAGTCACACTGCAGTCTGCTGGTCTGTGTCCTGGTCTGCCCAGGATGGTCCCAGGGGCCCCAGGTTAAGGGGACTGGGATGCGTGTGGTAGACACTCCAGGCTCTGGGAGTTAGGTATAGATGGGGCGTCGTTTGGGTAGATGGATGGGAGGGTGCACGACAAAAGGGGCAGGCAGATGGACCGGTGGACCCGGGTTGCTGTGTGTGCTCTGCCCACAGACGGCCGAGGAGAAGGTGCCGGTGTGGTACGTCATGGACGAGTTCGGCTCGCGCATCCAGCACTCGGACACACCTAGCTTTGCCACCACACCCTTCTTCTACATGCCCCAGCAGGTGGCCTACACGCTGCTGTGGCCCCTGCGGGACCTGGACACGGGCGGTAAGTGCCACAACCACCCACCCTGAAGGATGGGCCCAGGCCCTGCTTTCCTGCTGCCCCCTGATGGGCCACGTGTCTTAATGCAGAGGAGGTGACCCGGGACTTTGCCTACGGAGAGGCTGACCCTCTGATCCGGAAGTGCATGCTGCTGCCCTGGGTCCCTGCCGACCTGCTGGACTTCAGCTCCTCCACGCCCGAGCCACCAGATGAGCACTACCAGGTGTGACCGTCTGCCTCCGACCTTGGGGCCTTTTGGCCTGGTGGCTTCTGGAACGTTCTTCAGTCCCCACATGTTACTGAATGCCAACTGGCTACTGTAGGAGGGAGCAGAGAGTTTGGGGGCATCTGAGAGACAAGGGGCTCAGAGCTCAGGGAGTGAGCAGGAGCCGCCAGTGGCCGCCCAGCTCGCGTGCCAGCGCCGAGCCTGGACCCCAGGGCCTGAGGCCGGGACCTATGCTGTCAGAGGGGTGGAGCGGGGGTTGCTGGTGGTCAGTGCTGCTCTTCCTTGTTTTTGGGGACTCTTTGCCAAGACTGGGGGGCACAGTGTGGGCCATGAGGCTTGGTTATGAATCCCAACTCGGTACTGTTCCTCCTCACCGGGGATGTGAAGGCGCTGTTCAAGCATCGCACGGTGCATTCTCGGGCACACAGTAGGCCGTCAGCAAGTCGCGTCATCGTTAGTGTTGTTGTTCTGGCCAAAAGAGGCACTTTCATCTGTGGCAGCCTCTTGGGGGCAAATTAGGGAGCCAGGGTTTGGGAGGCCCCGGGCAGGGGAGATGGTAGAGCTTCTGGGAACACAGTCACTGCAGACCAGGCAGGGCTGAACAGGGAACACTCCCGGGCCCCCCTCCTCCCTCCTCTGCCTCTGATTTCCCACTTCTGCTTCCCAGTGGCTGGTCCCGGTTTGGAACCAGGCCATGAGTGAGGCCTGTGGTTAGCACCTATGGGCATGCTTGACGGTAGTCCTTTATAACATAAGGACTTGAGGTCCTATTTCTGTCTTCATTTTACTGAGGATGGGGAAACCACAGAGAGGTTAAGTAACTTGCCAAAGGTCACACAGCTGGTAGGCGAGCTGGGGCGCAACACCAGGGGGCCTGACAGCCTGTGGGTGGAAGTCGCAAGCCTTACCCCACCGTGTCGAAATTTCCCTGCCCACACGGGCACATCAGACATTCACTGAGTGCCTCGGAGGGCTGTGGAAAGGAGTGGACAAGTTAGCTCAAGTGAGAATGGGAAGCGCCATGGGGTGTTAGCCGTTCTGTGAGTGCTGTGGTTTGGGAGAGGCTGGGCCGTAGTGGTGGGTCCTCCCGGCCCCTTTGCCATGAATTCCATCTAAGCCGGTGGTGGTTGAACTATCCGTGCAGGAAACTCATCACTCATCTTGAGTCCGAGGCATGTTTCAGAGCCTTATAGAGTAGTTGCGCCTAGTAGTTGCTTAGTAAATGGGTGACTGCAAAGGAGTAAGGCTTAAGAATGGCTTAGGGACAAAAGGTTCCTGATCTTGAGGTGGTTCTAGCAGACAGGGCAGGGAGGGCCTGAGCTGGGACAGCTGACTGAATTTACACTTAGGAATTCAAGTTAGTTGTTGTTTTTTACCTCGGGACGTCCTCTGCTGTCCAGAAGGAGGAGTTGAGGCCAAATCTAGTTGTCCGTAGCATCCTGGTTGCTTTTCCCCATCTGACCCATCCAGCTCGGGCCTGTGCTCTGGGTCCGGGGGTCGCCGGTATGAGTCAGCGATCGCGGGATAAGAAATGACTCCAAGGCAGCAGCCTGACGCAGCAAACATTGATCATCTCACCCACTTTCTGTGGAACAGGAGATGGGGGGTGCTTTGGACTCGAAGCTCCTCTCGAAGCGTAGCCAGGCTGTCAGCCGGACCGCGTCATCTGAGGCTTGCTGGGGCTGAGGCTCGGCTTCCGCCTGGCAAGGTGGTGCTGGCTGTGTCGGCAGGAGGCCTCGGTTCTATCCGCGTGGCCTCTCCGCAGGGCTGCAGACTTCTCTTCGAGCCCGTGAGCTGGGAGAAAGCACGGAGAAAGCCGCAGGGCCTTCCCTGAAGTAGCGCACCCGTTCCCCTGAGTCTGTGCCTTAGAAGCAGCTCCTTCGGTCCGGCCTACACCCAAGGGGAGATGCCTTTCGAAGGGAGTGTCACAGTGTTCGTTGGTGTGTTTTAAACCACCACACGGCTTACGCTTGGAACAGCATTTCAGGGCTCCACTAGGACCGGCGAGCCCCCTCCCGGGACAGGCGTGACACCTTCTCAGATGCCTGTGATCTGGAGAGAGCGTTGAGATTTAGAAAGTGTTTACATTCTCCTTTTGACACAAATGGGTTGCTCAGCATCTGAGGGGCCTTGAGCCCCAGAATCCCGGGGCGGGGTAGTCCGAGGGCTCTGGCCACTGCTGTGCCTCGGGTCTGGGGGTGCCCCTGATGCGCCAGGACTGGGGAGGTGGGTGTTCCCTTGCTCCCTGTCCTGAAGCTGTTTCTACCTGCACTGCTTTCCTTCTAGGCCATTTTGGAGGAAAACAAGGAAAAGCTGCCGCTTGCCATCAGTCCGGTGGCATATCCCTGTGACCACGTCTTCAAGTGTGTAGCCCCCTTCTCAGCTCATGATGAGCCTCCTTGCTCCCCCCGAGTTCCCACGGCTCCAAGAACAGTGCCCGGCACAGGGAGGCGCTCAGTAAGCCTGCCGTTGCCTGATGGCACGGCAGTGACAGAAGCCAGGGCCAGAGTCTTAGGATCACAGAGAGAATGCTGTGTGGCGGGAGGGGTTCCCTCTGGTCCTGGGGTGAAAACATAGCCAGGCCTGCTCCTGAGGTCAGGGAGCCTGGGCCGACCGTGAATGCGCAGGGCGCCTAGCGGAGGGGGCTGGGCTGCCAGGAGGGGCCATTCCCGGACGTCTGCAGCTGGGGGCTGGCGGGTGAGGTAAGGCCAGGCAGGCTGGATGCCAGGTGGAACCAGACGCCCCGTTGTACAGGTGAGAAGGTGGGCGTGCAGTGCTGCACCCACTGGATGCGGAGCAGGCTCAGAGGCGGGTCCCAGCCTGGCTTTTGCCTCCATGGGAGTCCTTCTCTTTGGCTACCCAAGCCTGGGCCAGCCCCCCAGCCCAGGCAGCCCGGGGGCCCTCCCTGGTGCCCAGGCCCACTGCCCAGAGTCCGTCCTTCCTCAGGGTCAGAGGCCCCACTGAGGCCCACTTAGTCTTGGCCTCCTGCTCACAGTCCTGCCCCTGGCGGTCCACTTCATCTCCTCCCCTGGACCGCTGTCCCGGGCTGGGCCACCCTCCTACCTTCTTCTGCCTCGGCCACCCCCAGCAGATGGGCTCCCGGGCTCTGTCCTCACCTCTGCCCCGGGGCCAGCGAGGGCCGGGCAGGGCAGGCAGCAGCGAGCACTGGTGTGGAACGAGGCCACGTCCAGGGCACTGGTCTTGGCCACACACTCCCCTGCACGCACCTGGACACCAGCTGCCTTCTCTGAGGGCAGAGTTCTTAGCGTGTCCGTGGGAGGCTGGTTGTATCAGTCCTTCCTGTTTCCGTGTGGGAGACAAGCCTGCGTCCGTGAAACACTCAGGTTATCCCGTGTCACCCCAATGAGAAGTGTGAGTTGGGCTGTGATCCCATCTTAGAGGTGGGGAGCCTGGGGTCAGGAGAGTCCTAGTTGCCCCACACTCAGCAGGTAGGCAGAGAGGGTGAGGTTGACCCGGGCCGTCCAGCCTCGGCCTGAGCTAGGACTGCAGAGTGGAATTTATACCCGGCCTCATCCTCTCACATCAGCCCAGGGTGGGGAGTCCCCAAGTCCCAGGGGTGTGGCGAGCACGGGTGGGGGCCCAGCTCAGCCCGACTTCTTCCTGTAGGGTCTACACAGACATTCAGCTGGTGTTCAGCCACCTCACGCACCCACGCTTCACCTTCACCCAGAGCGAGGCGGGTGCTGACATTCTCTACAACTTCTCCCACTTCAAGGACTACAGGTGAGTACCCCCCTACCAGGCCGGGGGTCCAGGGACCGGCCCCAGAGCCCCTCGCCGCCCCTGTAGCCGTGTGCACTTGCCTCGGCCCCGCAGGAGGCTCAGCCAGGAGAGGCCCAACGTGCTGCTGAACCAGTTCCCCTGCGAGAACCTGCTGACGGTGAAGGACTGCCTGGCCTCTATCGCGCGCCGGGCGGGGGGCCCCGAGGGCCCGGCCTGGCTGCCCCGCACCTTCAATCTCCGCACCGAGTTACCCCAGTTTGTTAGCTACTTCCAGCAGCGGGAGAGGCGGTAAGGGCCCCCCTCTCCCCCCTCACCATGGAGCCCTGCGAGGTGGGACTCCTACACCTGTCACCCTCCCACGGCCCGGCCCGCCCCACCCGGCCCGCTCCTCGGCTTTGCACTAACTTGTGCCGGCCGCGGCGCTGGAAGCTGTGGGCACAGGGCACTGCCGGGACCACCACGGACGTCTCCACGTCTGGGCTCAAGCAAGTTCTTCCTTGTACCCCAGGGTCCAGCCCCTAACGTTCCCTCTGTGACACCTCCCACTACTCCCTGGGAGAGGTTGGGTGCCCCTCTTCTAAGACTGCCGTGGTCCCGGGAAGGAGGGCGCAGGGCACAGCCTAGCCGACCGCATGTGCTCTCAGGGGCCAGGACAACCACTGGATCTGCAAACCCTGGAACCTGGCCCGCAGCCTGGACACCCACATCACCAGGAGCCTCCACAGCATCATCCGGCACCGCGAGAGCACCCCCAAGGTGGGCCTCGCGGCTCTGGGCGCACAGGCTCGTCGATGAGACTGGGGGGCAAAAGGGGACTCGGGTGTCGGGCCCTGTGGGGGTGGGTCCTGGTGTTGGCAGTGAGCGGGGTCACTCGGCTCACAGGTGTCTCTGAAGCCCCGACCCCGACTCCTTCCAGTGTCCTGGCCAGCAGGGGAGGGCTGTGTAACTGTCCAGGGGCAGGGGGAGCCCTTGTCGAGCGCTGTCCGGGTGTGTCTGATCTCAGAGACCCCACTCCACCACGCGGGACCGCCCGGCAGGAGGGAGGCGGCCAGGCCAGGGACCCCCTAGACGGTGCCGTAGTGACATGGGGCACGTCGGGGGCGGCGTTGGGGGTGGGGGTGTTGTAAGACACACAGCCCCTGCGCAGAGGTCAGGGAAAGCGTGCCAGTGGGGTGGTTGCTGAGCGGATTCCAGGCAGCGGAGGAAGAGTTGGTGGGATTACGGCTGAGAACTTGTATGCAGTTTTCAAAACCTAAAAACTGATGGGATCTTTTCCTTCAGCCAAAGTGAAGGTGAAGATACAGAACTTGCCGCAGTCTAGACAGTGTTTGAAAAGACCAAGGAAGGAGCCAAGTGCAGGGCGCAGGGCTCCGGGGGCCAGGGCAGGAGCGTGCCTGTTTCTCCAGGATGTGGTGACTGTTTGGATGGCCCACAGGCGTGAGCCTGTCACCAGGGAGGACGGACGCAGCTGGGGTGAGGTTAGGTGCCTCCGGGCCAAGGAGAGGGGAGAGCCGCCTGCAGCCCCGCATCTGTGTCCTCCAGGTCGTGTCCAAATACATCGAAAATCCTGTCTTGTTCCTTCGAGAAGACGTGGGGCCGGTCAAGTTCGATGTCCGCTATGTCGTGCTTCTGCGGTCGGTGAAGCCCCTGAGGCTGTTCGTATATGACGTGTTCTGGCTGCGCTTCTCCAACCGGTAATTGGGAGGCTGGCTGGGGGGAGGAGGGGGGTGACGGGGCCCCTCTTTATCTTGGGGTCAGAAAGCCCGTCCTGGAGCTCCTTCTCCACCACGCACCCAGCGGGTGGTCCCGCTGAGCCCGGATCTGGTCCGGCGGGAACTCGTACCCAGCCCGCATCAGCCACGGGTGGGGACGTGAGCAGCGCTTGTCACTGTCACATGGGCACCAGCAGCTGCGGATCGTGATGGCATTGATGGGTCGTCCAGGTGTCTTCCCAGAGCTAAGCTCTGAGGGGCCGCGGGGCCACCCCCTCACTCCGATGGGGGCACTGGCGTCTGGCAGGGTCTCTCGGAGCACCGTCCCTCCTGGGACGCGGCCATGCTCAGGACCCTCCCGTGTCTGGGCGCTCCTCCTGCAGGCCCTTCGCACTCGATGACCTGGACGACTATGAGAAACATTTCACCGTCATGAACTATGACCCGGAAGTGGTGCTAAAGCAGGTAGGTTCACTTGGAGGCAGTTACAGACGCAGACCCCACACCCATCGGCTTGTCTTCTGGGCAGGCTGTGTAGACCCTCGGGGGAGCTGCCTCCTGGTACCCGGGTTAATCTCCAAGCGGCAGCCCCGCAGCTCAGAGAGGCACACGCTCTGTCTGAGATGCCCGAGGCCTCCCCAGGTCCTGCAGCAAGTCGGGGCCAGGCAGGTCTCCGCTGGAGGCACGGACCGCCTTCCGTCCGGCAGCCCCCGAGCACAAGGACAGGTGGGGGTGGGGAGGCACAGGGGTGCGTGCCACGTGGCCCCCCGGGAGCAGGCTGCCTGGATCCTGGATCCGTGCTCCCCCTGCTGTCTGGGCACCTTGGGCAAAGGGACACCAGGGCAGAGCTCCTTCCGAGGTGAGGGCCTCAAACCCCAGCTGGCAGCAGCGCACCTGCGACAGGTGGGCCTAGCCCGGGCAGAGGCAGAGCCTGCTCTGGGTGGAGGAAGGAGGAGAGGAGAAAGAGGCTGCCTCACGCGTCGTCCCAAAAGCCCTCCCTGACCTGCTGGCTGGTTGATGGCTGTTTCAGGCCAGTGGGAAGTAGGGCACACCCACTCACCCCCTCATCCACCCCGCTCACCCCAAGGCCTGCAGGTGGCCTTCTCTCCCCTGCCTCCCACAAGGTGGGCGCTCTTCTGAAGGTGGTAATTATCGTTTCCAGACGTGTTTTGATATTTTGCCTTGATTCTTTTGATCCCAAAGCTATTCAAATGGTGGTTTTATATATATATATATGTTTTTGTGTAACTGCTATCCAGGTGAGCAAATCCTTCTATGGTTTTCTTTTTTTGCTGAGCATCATGTATATAGATTCGTCATTATTGTTAAATGTGGCTGGGGGCGTCTTTGTCTTGGGATGGTGTTGTCATTCACCTGTTCGTAGACATTTACGTCACTTCTGGTGGTCACCATTAATAAACGAGCTGCAGTGACCACTGCCAGGGACACCTCGCTGTGCCCGTGTCTCAGCAGTCCTCGAGGGTGGACTGAGCCATCAGAGTGGCCGTACCCACACGCACACCCAGCCTGGCTGTTGCTGCTTGTCCTGGGCCGCGTTGGAGGCTGGTCCCTAGGACCCTGAGCCGTCAGTGGGGCCCTGGGACACGGTTGGAAGTTGTTTCTGAGAGAACTGAATGGCTTCCCCCCATATTGTGAGTGTGGCACCCCAAGGGTCGCGTTTCCCTGTAAGCTCCTGTGTGTGGGGACACATCGCCAACAGGATGTGAGCATCAGGCCTCCGTAGGGAGCCCATCCTGGGTCAGCCTTTCAGGAAGAAGCCTGAGCTTAGGGCCGGCTTGCGCACGTGTGTTTTAGATGCAGTCTTGGCCCGAGGAGATCTTTCCGTCCTCAGGGACTCGGAGCTGGTGCTGAGCGGCGAGCTCAGGCCTGGGTCTGGGCTCTGCCTCCAGCACACTGTCCCGGCCTCACAGTAGCCCTGTAAATAAGTGCCGCACAGGGAGCATTGTCCCATTTCACAGATGAGCACACTGAGGCTCTGACAAGTAAATCTGCTTGTCCTGAGTCACAGAGTAAGATCCAGAGCTCAGACTCCGTCCCCTGCCTCTCATTTGTGCCCAGGGGCGGGGGTGCTGGATCGGCTGAGGGTGCTGACATGTGGCCCCGGTGAGTGCCAGAGCCTCCATGTGAAGGCAGGGCAGGCTTCCCCGCTCCCTGCCCCGAGGAGGCCCCTGGGCAGAGCGTGACAGGCCGTGTGTCTGTGGCAGGTGCACTGTAATGAGTTCGTCCCTGAGTTTGAGAAGCAGTACCCGGAATTTCCCTGGAAGAGCGTCCAGGTGAGTCCTGGGCAGAGGCCGGGGCTTCCTTCGTGGGCTGGTGTTGGGCGGGTGGGGGTCTTGGCCTCCTTGGGATGGTCCTGCTCCTCCCACCGAGGCCGGTGAAGGAGACGGCGTGTGCTGCAGCCCTCCTCCCCCTCTGGGCCACGTGGGGTGTTCTGGAGGGGAGTGGGAGCACCTTCGGGACAGCCAGATGGCGATAGGCCCTACCTGCCCCAGAAATTGCAGACCTGAGGGGACAGTAGGGACACAGCTGGAGACCGGGCTGGCCTCCGCATCCTAGAGTGCTTCCACTGCTGCTCTGGGCACCTTGGAGCCGAGGGGAGCTGGGGGCCCCGAGGCAGGAGCCAGGCAGCTTAGCATGTGTCAGAGGAGACGTTGAGGGCCAGGGCTGGAGACACGAAGGCCGCAGGAGGAGGGCTCGTGGGCCGTTTGGGGCCGCAGCTCACGGAGAGGCAGTGAGGCCGTGTAAGGAGCTGCTCTGGGGGCTGGTCCCAGCCTCAGAGCCATGCAGCCCCCAACCCTGCCTGCCCCTTCCCCAGGCTGACATCTTCCAGGCCTTCACGGAGCTGTTCCAAGTGGCGTGTGCCAAGCCACCGCCCCTGGGCCTCTGCGACTATCCCTCGTCCCGGGCTGTGTATGCCATCGACCTCATGCTCAAGTGGGACAACTGTCCAGATGGTGAGGGGGCTCGCCCGCCCCATAATCCAAACCACGCCCCCCTCCACTTACCCAAAGCCCATCATCCAGCCCTCCCCCGCCCCCGGGGGACAGAGAGGGCATCTCCAGTTCCTTGCCCTGCTCAGTGCTGCTGAGATGGTCCTTTGCCTCAGATTCACCGCGAGACCTGGTGTGGGAGGCACGTTAGGGGCAGCGGCCTTCGGGGCGGAGCGCCAGCGGGAAGGGCAGCGGGCTGCGGCGGCGGCAGGAGGGAGCTCGGGAGGGAAGGGACCAGGGACCTCGTGCCCTGGCCGGCCACCCGGGAGTGAGATGCCCTGTGCTCTTGTGCCGTCCGTCAGGGAAGCGAATGATGCAGCCACAGATCCTGGAGGTGAACTTCAACCCGGACTGTGAGCGGGCCTGCAGGTACCACCCGAGCTTCTTCAATGACGTCTTCAGCACCCTGTACCTGGACGAGCCCGACCACTGCCACGTCACCCGCCTGATCTAGGTGCTCGTGGCTCCGTGGTGCTGCCGGCCCGTTCAGCCTCAGCTCGCGGAGCTGCTTCTGCGGAGCCCGCTCCCCTCCTCCCTCAGGCGCAGCCTCGCCTTCGAGCTGTCATCCCCGCGCCACCTCCGGGGGCTCAGGGTCCTCTTCCCTCCGAGGTCAGGAGCAGGGCCAGTCACGGTGTCCCCAGGGCTGAGTGCCAGGCCCCTGTGCGCACTCCCCTCACCGCCACCTACGCTCAGCTGCGGGCTTTTGCAGAGAGTCCGGCTCCTGGGCTGCTCTGTTTCCCAGGGTGTGAGCAGATGCGGGTTCTGGGGAGCACGACGAGGTGTCCCCACAAACAGGTTTCCCCAGCAACACCTGTGGGCCCCACACGTGAACGGGGGCCAGGCGGACTGCTTCTCCAGAGTGTCTGCCCCGTGGCAGGGTGTCAGGGTCCCCCCCCGCACCCCTGCCCCCCAGAACACCTGGGAGCCTGCTTCCCAGACCCAGCCTTCTTGTTTCCCAATCTCGACCAGAACCTTCACCAGCAAGCTTCCTGTGAAGTTCCCAGTCAGGAAGGCCGCGGCCTTTGGCTGCCGTCGCCTTTCCGTTTATGCAGAAGCAGGCCATCCTCCTGTCTGCGGCCCCGACGGAGCTTTCTCCCTCGTCTGCCGTCGGCTGGGGCCTCGGGGACAAGTGGGGTGGCGGAGCGCCAGGCAGCAGGCAGCCGAGGAAGACAATTCTAGGGAGAACCTGACGTCACCGTCAGATGCTACCTTCCCCCAGAGTCTAGAGTCAAAATGTTGGATTTTTGTTCGTTTTTCATCGATGGGAGGAAAATATAAAAATTCTTATTATTTCCATAACTTTGTTTCTGAAATTTGGAGTCACATGCTGGTGTGTCTCGTGTAGCCGCAGTGCCCCCAAGCCCGGCTGACGGGCTGGTGGGCGAGCTTGCCCCCCGGGGTGGTGGGGGGGCGCTTGATTTCATTTTGAAGCCAAGAAGCAAAACTGGACTTGGCCGTGCCCCCCATCCATGTGTCTGCTTGGCTTGTCTGTCCGTCTTCTCTGCCACCCAGAACCTCAGCTGTCGGCTGGGGAGACGCCCCTTCCCTGCAGCCAGGTTGAGGTGTAGAGAGCAGGACGCCTTGTCTCTGGTTTGCTCCCTGGGGAGCCGCCGGCGTCCTGTCCTCTCCTCGATGCGATCTGTACTGCAATAAAGTATACCTCCTTGACTTTGGCCTCCCTCTCTGTGTGGAGGCCCCGAAACCACAGGCCCGGCGCCATGTGTCAGCTGTCTTCCTGTTTGGTTGTTGAAGAAAACCAAAATACCAAGACGTCCACTTGGAGAAACGAAAGAAGACGGTGGTTTGGCTGCCAGGTGCCCGTCTGGGTCCGTTAGGGCCGCGGTAACGGAATACCACAACTGGGGGGTTTACGCAGCAGGAGTTCCTGCCTCAGTTAGGAGGCTGGGGTGTCCCGGGATCAGGGGGCGGCAGATTTGGTGTCTATAAGGGCCCTCTTCCTGGTTCACAGATGGCCACCCTCTCCCTGTGTCCTCGTGTGGGAAAGGGCAAGGGAGCTTTGTGGGGTCTCTTGTAAGGTAAGGACACTGACCCCATTCATGGGGGCGCCACCCTCGTGCCTGATCACCTCCCGAGGTTCCCACCTCCTATGACCATCACACTGGGGATAGGATTCAACATAGGGATTTAGGGGAACACTCAGACCGCAGAAGGTTCCTTCCCCAAAATGGGATTCCCCCGCACTGGTTCCATTTCAGAGCAGAACGTGGCGGGGACAAATGTGGAGCCGGGGTGCACCTCGACATCATGGGCAGTGCCCAGGAACCTCGTCATGCACGCACTGCTGGGGCCTCAGGGAATAGGATTCTCTTCGTGCCTGTTTCCTCACCCTGAGGGTGGGGGTGATGGGAGACCCTAACTGCTCTTAGGGCAGCCAGAGGGTCCAGCAGGCGGATGCAGAAGGGGCGTGAGTGCTGTTGGCCACACAGTGAGGCCCCCTGGCAGTGGGCAGAGCCCCCCCCGCAACGGGCCATCTGGACATGCCCTGCAAGGGACCTCCTGTGCCCCTCAGGACGAGCACCCACACCAGGGTATTCATCCAGATGCCTAACAGGGATAGTGGGCCTGCTCCTTTCCAGTTCACTTGAAACCCGATTACCCAGGCAGGATACTCTGAGCAGGCATGGCTGCGATCAGGGGACTACATGATCCAGGCTCTCCTTAATTATAAGCGGGCTTTTCCCCAATTCTAGATGTCCTTGCACCTCTGATCAGTGGAAATCAGACATCCCCCCCCCCCCCAAGGAAGGGCATCAGGCAGGGCCCTCACCGTCCCTGAAGACCATACTTGCGGTGGAGACGGCTCTTACCCCTGGAAGCACTTCTTTCTGGTACTGTCTTCACTGGAGTCACTTCGTGTTGAGAATTTTTTTTTTTAAAGACAGAGTGCGTGAGTGGGGGGAGGAAAGACGGAGAGGGAGAGCAGACTCTCTGCTGAGCAGGGAGCCCCACACGGGGCTCGATCCCAGGACCCCGGGATCACGACCTGAGCCAAAGGCAGACGCCCAACAGACCAAGCCACCCAGGCGCCCCTGTGTTGAGAATTCCTTAAAGTGCAGAATTTGTAAGAGTTGGACGCCTAGAGTCAACCAGGAGTTACAGCCACAGCATTAATTGTACCAAAGTTCTACAGAACCACACAAAACAAATCCAAAAGGTAAAGCTTGAGATGCCGATGGTGAAATTTAGAAAGATTCTCTGTGATGATCCGTGGCCCCATAAACACCCCCAGACGTGGCGGCCCCTTCCTGGAGAGGCACCAGAGATCCACAGGGGCCGATGACAACGTTAAAGTGCTCGGCACACGCCTGAGCGTCCCTGCCGACGGCCGGCCGAGCCCTCCTGGGCTGTATGAATGACCTTGTCTTGCATCCTTTATGGCCAGTCTGCTACAGAGGGAAGCAAATGCCCAGATTTAGGACTTCAAGGGCAGGAAGGAGCGCAGACCAGAAGGACTTGACAATCCATGAGGTATGGATTTTCCTATTAAACTGACATGGACACTGTCAGAAGCCTGACGTTCCTAGCGGATGCCAAAGCTCAGAAAAAGAGAACCCGGTCTACTTATGAAAAACGGGGACGGGCGGAGAGCATCACAAGAAAGCCAGCCAACACAATGGCAAAGTGCATCTGTCTCTCACCCATTTTTGTGGCCGGGAGGAAGTATGTGGGATATTGCCAGAGATGAACGAAGCCACAAGCAAATGCAAGAGACAAAAGCCTGCACGAGGATCCCAGAAGTCTCAGGCGCACTTAAGTGCTAAGTACAGCACATCTGGGGGGCACACGGGGGGCCTGTGATGACACTTCAGTGCCCCTCCCCTCCGACCATCTTGGAGAACTAAAGAAATAATAAAAAGGATGCTCAGAGCATCCCCCATCGGAGCCTCTGCCCTGGGGAGCATCCGAGAATCCGCGTGAGGAGCTGGCCGAGGTGCGCAGGCTTCCCGCAGAGCGTCATCCGCCCGGCATCCAGTTCCAGCGGAGGTGGAGGTGACAGCCCCTGCGAGAGAGCCGCCCCTTCTCGGCCGAATGCGGTCCCTCCCGGAGCTTTCCTACCATTGTAACTGGGTCCTGTCTGTGAGGAGAGGGCAAGGGGACGGGGAGCGCCCAGAACACCCGGCCTGCCCAAATGACAGAGCAACACTCTTGCCCGTGTGAGTGATCGACAACCAAAAACAAAACAAGCCGCCAAAGGCCGGCAGGTGCCAGCGCCCCAGTGCCAGGCGGCCCGGAATGTGGGAGCGCAAAGCTGGAGCCGAGGTGTCGCCCCCGCGGGAGACTGCCTGCACGACAGGCCTCTGCCAGCCTCCCCCTCCCCAGCAGCTGCCTGCAGAGGACCTGGACAACCCAATTCAAAGCTGGGGGTGACACCTCCAAACGTGGGCAGGCCTGGGCCTGTGAGGGGCTGTGGTCTCCGGGGTCTGGACACGGGCCCTACTGCCGATTGGTGTTTACGGGGCTGCCCCCAGTGGAGTGAGGCTGGCATGAGTCCCAGCACCCGAGGGGCAGGTCGGGCAGTGTCCCCAGCTCTGGGCCCAGCCCCATCCGGGCCGAGGCCAGCTGAGGGCCCTGAGGTGCCAGCCCAGGCCGACTGCGGGCCCACACCCTGCGCTAAGATTCCTGGAGGCTGAGAGAGTGGATAGGACTGAGCTCTGGGCCTGCCGCCCACCTGTCTTAGCAGCATCATAGCCAGGGTGTGGGCTCCGGGTCGAACCTGGGCTGCTCCAATCTGGGGCGGGCCACCTCACCTCTTAGGGGGTCTTGGGAGGGACCCGAGAAGTACAGGTAAGCGCTGACCTGGTCCAGCCCCATCTGGAGGATGCGGCCCAGGCAGATCCAGCAGTAGGATGAGTGCCCCTCCCTCCCCGCGGCCAGGGGTCCCACCCAAGTAAAAAGGCCACTGCCAGGAGGTTAAAAACTTTATTTCGCTTCTAACCTTCCGTGTTCCGAGAGCATGCTTGGGGCAGTGCGGAAAGCGCAGGACGCCGTTTCTGGGATAGAGGCTCGGCCTGGGGCACTTCTGAAGCTGGTGGTGACCCCCAGGGCTGAGACCCAGACAGACCCGCAGGCCAGGAGGCCATGGAAGTATAAGGGCCACCACCCTGGGCAGCACCTGATCGGCAGCAGCTGCGGTCCTGAGGACGGGGCACTTTCATTCGGCGAGCCGACGGCCACCACGCCAGCCTTGGTTGTCCCGCCATACACAGTAGTTGAGTGTGGCTGCAAAGGCCAGCCAGGCCAGGTACGGGTAGAGCAGGTGGGCGGCTGGTGGGCTCACCCTGTGCCAGGCCACAGCCGTGGCTCCTGCCAGCCCACCCATCAGCAGGAGGTCCACCAGTGCCTGCAGAGACACAGGGCGGGGGGGACAGGGAGGCCTGAGGCTCCTTGTACTCACCGGATGCATGTCCCAGCCGGCCGCTCATGGGGTGCACTCAAGGGAACACTCTATTCCACCCCCCAAGTGACCCCGTCAAGTCCCTCCCTTGGTCTCCGCCTCAGTTTCCCCTCTGTAAAATGGGAACAATCACCCCGGCCTGATCCATGCCATGTGAGGGATGCATGGCACCAGGCGTAATGTTTTCCTATACGATGGCCCCTCAACCAAGCCGGCAAGCCTGTCTGGTTCTGTGAGAACCCTGCAAGCTCCCTTCATCGGAGGAGAAGCAGCTGGGGGCTCCACGGGAGGCCACTGGTCCCCTAAAAGCTTCTGAGAGATGCTGACCACGAGCCGTGTACCATCCCCACCCCCGGATCTTTAGACCCTCACCCCATCTAGGATGTGATGCCCTCTGTCCCCCAAGGAAGGGCTGCTCCTCCACAGGCCATCTCCAGGGACCAAGTAGCCTGGCCAAGGCCATACTTACCCAACCCATTTGTCGGCTGCCAAAGAAGAGGGGAGGCCATGCCCAGTTCAAGGCCAGCTGCCCAGCATAGAGACCCAGGGGAACCACAGCCTCCTCCGAGAAGCCCCCCAGCTCTTTCCAGACCATGTAGGAGCCATACCTGAAACAGAGGCCAGCAGTCAGGGCACCAGCAAGGAAGAGACCATGTTCACCTACGGGACGACACAGTGGTGGCTCAGGCATGTTCTGCCACCGACCGTTCTGTGACCTCAGGGAACTTGCTTGACTTCTCTGGGCCTTCACCGCTCCCAGGATTGCTGTGGGGATTTGAGTTAACACCCTGGCGGTGCTTAGGTCAGCACCTGGCACGTGGGACACTCAGTAAATAGCTACCATTATTATCATCAGGGCCTGGAGAGGAAAGCATACGAGTGAGAAACAGGCTCCTAAACTAGCCAGGGGCGCCCGCACAGAGGACAGGACATTTCAGCTGGGCCTTCGAGGGCGAGTAGGAGTTTGCTAGGGGGAGAAAACAAGCATCTGCACATACTTAGGGGCAGGTGTGAGCCCCTGAGTCGGCCTGTGGGCCTGGAGGGTGAGGTCTGGGGGGCAGCAGAGAAGTGAGGCTAAAGAGGCAGATGGGGACCTGGTCATGGGGGTTCTCAGAACCACGAGGGCAGCAGTAACACCACTGACAGGAACAGCTAGTGTCCCCCAGCATTTACACATGCAGGCACTGCTCTGGCTCTTTCCAAGTATCAGCTCATTTCATCTTCATGATAATGCTGTGAGGTGGGCAGTATTATCACCCCTGTGTTACAGGTGGGGAAACTGAGGCACAGAGCGGCAAAGTGACGCAGATCTCTTGGCAGGCAACCGGTAGGTAAAGGCAGGATTTGAACCCAGGTGGCCAGGGCCAGAGCCCAAGCTCTTTACTCCATGAGAGATTTGACCTTATCAGGGTCACAGGGAGCCTCCGCAGGGTCCCACGAAAGAGAGACTAGGGTCACATTTGGGCTTTATCAGGATCGCACTGGTGGAGGAAAGCCAAGAGGGAGTGGGCAGGCCTGGAGGCTGAAGCAAGGAGAGGTAGAAACAGTGGTGCCTGGGCTGGGATCGGGGAGGAGAGAGCAGGACACAGGAAGAGCTGGGAGCCTGGCTGGGCAGGGCCCGGGACTGGCTGGGGGTGGTGCCCACGAGACACCCAGGTTGTACGGACTGTCTTGTTCCCATCAGAACCCGGAGGCATCCAGCCTGGCTTCTGCTACCTGCTCCCTGGGCGCCTGGCATCTGCAGCCCCACCCAGTACTGGCCTGGCATAGACCCAGGATGCAGGGAACCTTCCAGAAGGAGGGCAGGGAGCTGGCCTCATCTGCTGGATGCAGTTCCCACTGGGGCCACCAGGGGGTGCCACCCCCGCCCAGCTCTTCCTTTCCTCTGGGGCAATTGCAGGGGTGTAGTCCCAAGGCTTCCTGCAGGAGGCCCCTTGTCCAGTGGGTTGTCTTGAAAATTAACCAAGACCCTGGCACTGAGCGGATGCTCAACAAGTGGTAGCTACGAGAATTGTTATGCTGCCACTATTGGTCTTGGAGGCTGCCCAGGTCTGAACTTGAAACGCGGAGCCCGCCTCCCCCCGGAGTTTCGAAAACAGGGTGCCAGCGCCAGTTCCGGCCCACCCTTCCCCCTCCCCCCCCCCCCCCCCCTCCCCCTCCCCGGAGGAGGCGGTTTGCCCGGAAACGCCTGCTTCCCCAGGAGCACGTGGAGGAGACCCTCTGTCCTGGGGCCTCGAGAAGGGGAGGGTGACCCAGCCCACGTACCCCATGGCCGAGTAGAGGGTGCCCCAGATGGGGCCCAGGGTCCAGCGGGGCGGGTGCCACGTGGGCTTCTGCAGGCTGGCGTACCAGCGGAGGCCCTCCCCGCGGACGTAGTAGTACGAGCCCAGGAAGCCCCCCAGGCTGGGCACCAGGGTGAAGCCCACGGCGGGCACCCAAGTTGGGGCCATTGCTGCTGCGGTCACTGCTGCTCTGGAAAGTTCTGCGAGAGAAGACAGGGGTGGGGTGGGGGGACACTCCAGAACTGGGGCGAGACTTCCCCAAGCACTGGGCAGGGAGGGGCTGGGTTCACCCCGGCAGCCCCTGCCAGCCCAGTGCCATGGCTCCAGGGAGCACATTTCCACCCAAAAACTCCTGCCCCCGCCCCCACCCCCGCCCCCGAGGCTGCCCGGACTGGCAGGAGCCGCAGTTGGTCCCACCTCAGCTCCTGCCCCAGCTGCCAGCGTCCTGTACTCTCTCTCTCACCCTCACCCTTGACCTTGGGTCTCCTGTCAAGTGACCCCTCTTCTGATTCAAGGTCAGTTCGTGTCCCCTCCACCCAGACGGCTTCCTGGCCCTTCCTCCCCAGGCCGACTGACAGCCCGGCGCTCTGAGAGGCCTGCATCAGTCCACACCCCGTGCTTTATGTTCTACTACTTCTCACTCCTTCTCTCACCATTCCTTCACTCATTCACTCATTCATTCATTCACTCATTCAATAACTGGTATCACACAGAGCTTGGCTCAAATCCTGGCTCCCCACTACCTCACTGTGACCTCAGGCAAATCACTTTAACTCTCTGGGCCTCAGTTTCCCCCTCTGTAGAATGGGATATCAACACTGCCTGTCTGGGCCCAGCCCAGTGGGGGAGTATCCAGTTACACAGGTATTTTACCACCACCCTACAAGCCCACCCTCAAATCACCTTCCCCTCCCTCTGTCAGAGAGGGAAAGCCGCCTGCCTGGAGTCACACAGCACCCTGGGGCCAAGCTCTGCCCAGTCAAAAAGCTGCTCCCACCCTGACACCCGGGCTCACAGAAGTGGTGGGTGGGAAAGAACAGGAGTTAGCAAGAGTTCAAGGCTAGCGAGGGCCCATCAGCCACCCTGAGAGTCTGGCAGGGCTCAGGGCAGGGAAGGTCCCTGTGTCAGGCCTGGGTGCTGCCACCCCAAGGGCTGGGGACCCAGTCATCAGGTCTGTCCATTGTGCTCATCAACTATGTCCCCTTCCCCAGGGGCCCCAAGGTCTGCTCGAGGACCAACTAGGCGCCCAGCAGTGGGTACAGCCCCCAGCAGGCTGAATTGCTCGTTGGGGCTGAGAGTCCAGAGTGACGGCAAGGGGGTGGGGGGTCCCTGGCTGGTCATCTCAGGCCAACTCTGACTGGACCTGCTGTAGGACCCTCAGCCCGTGAGCACCCCAGCTGGGACTCGGTTTCCCCACCATAAAATGAGGGGGCTGGGCTCCCACTGCCACACTCTGATCGTAACTGGAGAACCTGGAGGTGTTTGCACGAGATAAGAAGCCATCCAGATTGAGTTCGGCAAACCCGCAGCTTGACCTGCTTGGGTGGGGGCTGGGGACCCAGGGTAGACGGAACAGGAGAGTCCCTGCGAGGGGCACAGACCTCAGAAAGGGTACCCCCGACCCGGGATCAAGGAAAAGATGGTCCTGGCAGGACGGCGAGCACTTCCTGCAGGGGGACACAGGAAGGGAGAGCAGTCAGGGAATGACAGGCAAGGGTGGGCTGAGGGGGTGGCCTGCCTGAGGGGGAGCAGATGCAGGGAAAAGGCTGGGCTCGCTCTGGAGGCCCTGGGGAGCCATCAGGGCTTCAGAGCAAAGGGTGAAGGCTGCCCTGGGGAGAGGGGGCAGCTGCCGGCCTGGGGCTCCGTGAAGCCCCATGAGATGCAGAAGCAACCTTCATGCCCAAAAAGCAGGGACCATGAAGGCCTGGTCGACCCCCAAATCCAGCTTTTGAGGACTCTAATAATGTGAAAGTTGTTCTCAACATAACGTTAAGCAAAGAAAGAGGAATATAAAGTCGACTACAGAATGATCCCAATTAAAAAAAAAAAAAAAAAATAGGGGCGCCTGAGTGGCTCAGTCATTAATGAATCATGACCTGAGCCGAAGGCAGACGCTTAACGACTGAGCCACCCCGGCGCCCAGTGAGCATCATTTTAAACGGGACAATCGGAGAGTGTTAGGCGGCAGGTTCCAGCTCTGCCCTCTAGTGACTGACTGATTCCTCCCTCCTCGGCCTCGGTTTTCTCACCTGTGGAATTGGGACAGTCCCTCCATCCCCCAAGGTCAAGGCACAGGTGCACTGCGAGGATGACCTCGCCGAGGGCTGGGCATGTGATGCGGGGGCCCAGCAAGTAGATGTTCCTGTCCTCCTCCCTCCCCTGCCCTCCTGCCCTGACCTCTGACCTTCCAGGGTGCACAGGACTGTTCCCAGGTGAGTGGGAGGGTCTGTCTCACCACAGTCGGGAGGCCGCTGGCCCCGTGCTCCTGCCAGGTGGATGTGGAGCTCCGGACACCGAGCCCGGGGACCCAGCCACCCAGCTGGGCTCACCAGCGGGCCACCTGGGGCAGGCTCAGGCCTCCTTAGCTGCTTTCTCATCTGTGTCACGGGGGACACAGCCCTGACCAGCCTGCCTAATAAATATGTCGGATCCACAGCAAAGTGACAGTGTTTGGGCCACCATAGGAGCTGTGGTCAGAGCCCTGGGCCTCCCCTGGAACGTGACATGGCTGGGCAGGTGGGAGGCCTTCACGCCATCCTGACCTTCACATGCAGACAGTGAAACTGAGGCCCAGAAGCCGAGGGGAGGGTTTGGGGGTCAGGCACCAAACTGGGCCAGACCTCGAGTCTCCTCAGTGTGACCTTTTGTGCCTTTTCCCATGGCACGGGACGGTCCCACTTTGTACCCACTTTGTTTCAAACTGATGGCCCCCCTCACCCTCCGAAGCATCCCTCCTACAGGCGCTCAAGGTGAATGCGGCCAGGACAAGACACACGGGCATCACGAACCCCTGATAAGAACCGCAGAGGTGGGCACACTTGCTGTGGGTATTCTTGCCCAAAACGCAAAACCCCAGCCTAATCATGAGAAAACCCCAGACAACCTCGGGTGGAAGAACATTCTACAAAACTGGTATGCCCACACTCTTCAAAGGTGCCAAGCTCCCAGGAGACGAGGAGAGACGGAGGGAAAGGTCACTGAGTGAAGCAGACTCTGGAGAAAGAACAACTAAACGCAATGCGGGATCCAGATGTGGTATTGGGGTCCGCTCGACAGTTTGTGGGAAAACTGGTGGAACTCTAGGGAGCTGTGGTGGCGAGCGCCACACCACGGTGACTTCCCAGCTGGGGGGAGGCTGTGCGGGGGACTCTCTCTACTACATTTTTTTTTTTTTTAAGATTTTATTTATTTGACAGAGAGAGACACAGTGAGAGAGGGAACACAAGCAGGGGGAGTGGGAGAGGGAGAAGCAGGCTCCCCACCAAGCAGGGAGCCCGATGCGGGGCTCGAACCCAGGACCCTGGGATTATGACCTGAGCCGAAGGCAGCCGCTTAAGGACTGAGCCACCCAGGCGCCCCTCTCTACTACTTTTGTACCTTTTCTGTACGTCTAGGATTAGTTCAAAATAGAACATTAAAAAAGAAGTATCCTGGTTTGGCCAACAGTTCACACTGTCCCTTACTTCTGCCCTGACCCCAGCCCCAGCCCCCGCTCCCCCTGCCCCCAGGGCCCTCCGAGCCTCACACTTCCACCACATCACTCCTGCTCTGAGATTGTCAATGGGGTTCCATCCCCGGGGTTTTCTTCTACTTTTTTTAAATCAAGGTAAAATTTGCATAATGTCAAATTAACCATTTAGAGTGCACGATTCAGTGACATTCAGTACACTTCCGATATCAAGTTCTAAAACACTTTCGTCACCCCAAATGAACGCCTATACCCACTGCAGTCACGCCCTGTCCCTCCCTCCCCAAGCCCCTGGTAAGCAGCAATCTGCCCTCTGTCTCTGTGGATTTACCTTTTCTGGACATTTCATGTAAATGGAATCATACGATACGGGGCCTTTGGGGTCTGGCTTCTGTCACGGAACATGTTTCTGAGATTCACTCACATTGCACCACCTGCCCATACTTCTCTGCAAGGTTCTGTGGGCAGGGGCACTCCTGTCCCCCTGCCACAGCACCCAGCCCGTGCCCAGGAAATGCCACACAGGACTTGCCCACGGTGCCCGCTGAGTGGGCCCTAGAGCCCATCAACCAAGCCCCCTGCTGCACAGAACAAACCACGGCCCCAAGAGGGTGGTGGCTTCCCTAAGGCCTCAGTGACAGAGTAGGGTCTGAGCCTTGTGTTCCTGCCCCCACTCCCGCTGCCCCTTCCAGAGCCTGGCTGTGTTTGATATTTCACTGGGCCTTGGGGATCAGAGAGTCTGCCCAGCCTGAAGGTCAGACCAGAAAGGCCAGATAGAGACAGCCCAGTCAGGGAGCTTCCTGTGGCCTCTGGGGGACTGCCCAGCTCCTGAATCACCCGACTGGGGGACCCACCAGGCTGAGTCACACTAGGCTGGGCTGGGCTGGGTTAGCCCAGGCAGGCCTGAGAGAGATGTGCTCTGGGATGGGGTCCCAGGGAGGGCTGGGGAAGGTCAGGGAGCACCCATGACTGGGAAAAGACTTGGGATGCAAGCAGAAGGGCAAAGCCACTCACACACCCTTTCCTTCCATCAACATGAGACAGTGACTAAGAACCCAAATGTTGGCTTGCCTCCAATTTGTTTTGTAATCCCAGGCCAAAGCTCCTCTCTGGGCCTCAGTTTCCCTTACATCAGGAGGGTACAACTTGTCCTGCCTGCTTCATGGGGTCATCGGGAGGCTCAAGTGAGGACCAGACAAGTGAGGGGCTATGGCTGTCAGGGCTGGGGCCACTCACCCCATTTCCTCTGGGGGAAGAAGCAGCCCCGTGGCATAGACTGAAAGACATCAGCCATTCAGGCACTGGATGCTAAGCGGGGCAAAAGGCTTCACACACAGCTCCACCCTCGGGCCTGGGGCCACTCACGGACAAGCAATTCTGAAACAAGCAGAGGGCTCAGGACCTGGGATCAGGAGAAGGTTCTAGGCCTCGGGGGTGGTGCTTGGCGGCTCACCCTGATGCTCATACTTCACTTACTCTTCACAGCAGCTGCAGGGACAGCGACCAGCTGCTTCTCCCTGGGGGGCCCTGAGCCACACCCTCCTGGCCTCCATGGTGGACATTACTATTCCCACCATCCAGATAAGGAAACTGAGGCACAGGGAATCCCAGAATTTTCCAGATCTGTATGACTCTGAGGCCCAGAGCACCCCCACCCCCGAGTGGGGAGTCTGCTGGCCTCAGCTCTGGGCCACGAGGCCATTTACCTTGATATCTGTGTCACCTCCTTCTCTCAGCCTCCTTCTCATCCCAACATGGCACTTAAGGCCTGCCCAGAGGGCCGAGGGGGCTCCCACCCTACCACAGCGGTCACACCCTCTGCCCAGTGTCAGAAGATTCTTTCAGGGCCAGCACGCTCACTCCCTCCAGCCCCAGCACCAGTGTCCCAGCCCCCACGGGGCATCAGACTCCTTCTTAGCCAGGGGCAGCAGTAATAGGATCTGAATCCTCCCTGTCCCCCCAAGGGTGGGACTCAGGATCTCCTGTCCTTAAGGAGCTTCGCTCCTGCTCCCCGCCAAAAGACTCCAGACCCATTTCTGGCCCTAAGATCTCACCTCCCAGGCCTCTTTTCCCCATCTGTGAAGTGGGGGCTCAGCTAGTGAGTCTCTGGGGCATCCTCCTGTTTCCAGAGGCCTCTCTATAGAACATGGCAGAAACTGCCCCCCAGACAGAACAAAGAGTTTGTTTCTCCGATTCTCTCCTCCTCCCCGATTCTCTCCTCCTCCCCCCAGCCCTCCTAGGCCTTATCTCTCACCCAAGCCACCCGCTGTCCCCGGGACTGGTGTTAAGGCTCCTTTCTTTTTTAAAATGACTCACAGCTAATCCTCCGCATTATAACCTCTGTGAATCTTTTTCATTATGCAAGTACCCAGTACAACAGCCAACAGGTCAGGAAGGATCCATATCCAGCTGGTAACCGGGAGGTCTGGGACGGGGTGGGGCTGGGAGTGACAAGGGGGAATTTGCTCCGTGGAGAATGACTACTTTTTTAAACACAAAGAGCATATTCAGACACGGCTTGCACAATCAGAAGTAAGTAAAAGTACAAATAAAAAAAACACAGATTCCAAAACAAAACAATGAAAAAGTAAAAGTGTGTAGAATAAAAAGGAGGCTCCCTGCCTTGGAGCCCAAGCCCCTCACCTCACCCCTGAGCAACCCATGGCCAACGGTTTCTGGCCGATCGGGCCAGCTACTGTTCTGTCACTGACATGGGTACAGAGGACGGAGCAGGGCCTTGAACCATATGGCTCCCCAGCTATGTGACCCTGGACACGGGCTCCTGGGTGAGCCTCAGTTTCCCTCAGTTCAAAGGCTCCCCTCTGAGCCTCCCTTTGGGTGTGCTGCGCAGCCATCTGGAAACAGAAGGAGGCAGCCTGCCCCCCGCCCCCCGCCCCGTGAAGAGGCTTGCTATCCCCCCCACCCCTTGCTCCTTGGGTCCTTTCAAGGCAGCGCCCTTGCTCCATGAAACAGATATCCGCCCCTGCTGCCCTGGAGGGCTCCCCACTTCACCCCCACAGAGGCACCGGAGGCTCGAGGCCCACATTCTGCCAGCTAAGTCTTTCCGTCAACGGCCTGCTGCGTGCCAGGCACCCCGGCGCCCTTCTTGTACACAGCCCCCTCTGGCATCCTCTCCGAGCCCCATGACCCTTTGGGATCAGCCCCAGTCAACCGTCCCTAGGGGAGGCCCCAGCCCAGCCTCCCTGCCATTCACTGTAGAGCACACGGCTGGTACCGGGTCCCGCGGCACACTAGCAGGCCAGCCAGGCTCCCAGGCCAGGCCCGGCCAGCGGGGTGGACCCCAGAACTCTGCAGTGTGTTCACAGCTGGAAGCCCCAGCACCCCTACCGCTGCAGGAGGGGCAACGGACAGGCAGGTCCCAGGCCATCTTCTGCCCACACCAGACCCCTGTCCAGGCGACAGCGCACCTGAGCACTGAACTGGGACTCTTGGGACCCGGTTCTAAGATCCTCTGGGGCCTTAACTGGCTGTATGCAAATAACCTCCCCAGGTGGTCTGGGTTTCCCCGCCTAGAAATGAAGAGTCTCAAGTGGACCAGGAGCCTGAGGTCTCCCGGGCATTTCGTGATCCTCTCGGTACCCCGCTCAGCCACTCCCGCCCTCCCCCTAACCCCCTCCCCCATCCGGCTTGCTCATCTGCGGAATGGGCGGGAGCCGGGAGTGTCGGGTCCCTCGCGGCGGCTCTGCTTCCCGCCATACCCGCGTGGAAGGAGCTGGGCGCGGGGAGGGGCGGGGCGCGGGGAGGGGCGGGGCGCGGGGAGGGGCGGGGCGCGGAGGGGCCGGAGGTGGGGCGGGGCGGAGCGGGGCCTGATTGCTCCAATTCCCCCCCTTCCGAGCTCCCGCTCATCGCTGGAATCCCGCCGCACAGGATCCCCGACCGCGGAGGTCAGGGCCCCGGCAGCCCGCCGCCCGGTAGCCGAGCCCCCTGGTGCTGCCCCCCGGTCGCCCCCTCGGGTCCCCGCCCCGCAGCTCCGGCCTGCCCCCTCCTGCCTCAGTTTGCCCTCGGGCCCCGCGCCGGCGGGCGGGCGCTGTCGGGGGTCGCACCTGCGCGGGGCCGCCCCGCCCGCTGCCCCCCTTGGCGCCGGGTCCCCACTCACCAGCGATGAGGACGCGCTCCGGGAAGGCACTGCGCGGCGCGAGGTGGTGGCCTAGGTCCCCCGCCCGCTCCGCCCCGGCCGCGAGGCCCCGCCCGACCCCGGCCCCGCCCGGCTTGGCTGGAAGCCGCGGCCGCCGGAGAGCTCGCTCCTCGCCTCCGCCCCTCTGCCTCTGCCTCCCCCGCCGCGAGCGGCTCTGTCTGCCCTGGTCCTTCCCGTGGCCACCGTCCCGGCTGTGTCGCTGTCAGGTCGCTGCTCTTCTTGAGCCTCACCTTTCCCGTTTGTAAAATGGGGCAACAGGGACCGACCTCAAAGAGGGGAATTACGTCGCCTGATAGCAAAGCCCTGAACACCCTCCCACACGGTAGCCCTGGCCCCCCATCGCCGGAGGAGCACCCTAGTCCCTTTAAGCGGTGCCCCGGGCACGAGGAAGGCCGGACTCTGAGTCCTTTGTGACTGTTCTCTCTGCCTCCACTTCCTCATCTGTAAAATGGGCACAACAGTGTGGGCCTAATGAGGATGCCACAGGGTAATGCAGGCAGGGCGCCCTGCAGACGCTTGGCACTCAGTGAGTGGAGACTGCAACCATCAGCGCCCCGAGCTGGCCTCCAGTGAGCCAGAGGCACCCTGATGGGCCCAGCATGTCCAGCCCCAGGCCTTGGACACCTCAGCTCATCTGCGGGTGTTGCCTGCTTTTCTTTTTTAAAGATTTTATTTATTTATTTAATTGACAGAGAGAGACAGCGAGAGAGGGAACACAAGCAGGGGGAGTGGGAGAGAGAGAAGCAGGCTTCCTGCTGAGCAGGGAGCCTGATGCGGGGCTCGATCCCAGGACCCTGGGATCATGACCTGAGCCAAACGCAGTCGCTTAACCAGGCGTCCCTGCGTGTGTTGCTTTACCACTGCAGCCCGGGGTCTGTCCTGGCCCCCTTGGGCTGACTTGGCCAGTCAGGGCCCCTCAGCCTGCAGGAGCCAAAGTGGCCCAAACTGGTCCTTGGGGGAATCACTCGAACTACAGCTTCTTGTCCCCAGCCATAGCGGCTTAGAGCCTCCTGGGCGGCAGTCCAAATAATTAGGCCGTGCCATGTTGGCCTTTGCCAGACCTTCCTCCTTTGATGGCTTTGATATAAAGACAAGTGTAATCCAGGATGAATTGTTTCTTCTTCTTCTGATTTTAAAAGAAATTAAAATATTTCCCTGGGTCCCTCCAAGTATTGTGGCCCCAGGCACTGGGCCTGCCTGTCTTGATGAAATCGGTCTGGCCACACCTCCCAGCAAGCAGCCCGCCCTCACCTTCTTCCTGCAACGAGGTGCCTGTGGCTTGGCCAAGTGGCACACTCACCTCCCCCGGAAGATCCGTGGGGAGGAGACAAGGCAGCTTCCCTCCAGCCTCACCCCTACTACACATGGCGCTCAAGGAAATTTCTGCCCCCAAATATCTGCTGCATGCCAGGGCCAAAAGGAGGGGCTGAGAACAAACACAGGAGGCCCCCTGCCCTCCTGAAGCTCACACAACCCTACAGTTGAGAGGGGATTCACACGGGAGGTCTGCATGCAGATGCAGACATGGAGGTGCTGTGCCTGCTGGGCCTGGAAGCCTCCTGTTACTTCTGCCTCCCTCCTGTCCAACCCCACAGACCCCTCCGGAGCCTGGGCAACAGTCACGGTCCCCCTCCTCTGAGCAGCAGCTGCAGCCCCTAGTTGGCCCCCAGCTCCCCTCTTGTTCTTTCTATTCCACTCCTCTGCTGAGGACCCTCCAAGGCTCCCACTGCTTAGGATCCAGTCCAAACCTTTTCCCTGGCACTGGAGGCCCTGCCAAACTGGGGTCAAGCTAACTACCCCACCCTTTCCCACCTCTGTGCCCCTGTCTAGGGCACCCCCACCCCACCCCCACCCTGGGCATCTCCACATGTCCAAGTCTGACTGCTCTCCAGTGTCATGCCAGCAAGCTCTTCCAGAACCCCAAGTCTGTGCCACCCCCATTCTAAGTGGGCAGTGACTTCTGAACTCTACAGCACTGAGCACGGAGCTTCTCTTGAGCATTTGGCATGTATATTGAGCCCCTCAGGGTGGCCAGCTCTGGGCTGAACCCTAGAGGATTCAACACAAGCAAAGCCTATCTGTAGGCTCACTTGATCCAGGAAGGAGGCATGGAAACACCCTCCCAAGCCCCAGAGGATTAACCCCACCTCACAGGCTCAGGGAGGTGAAGGAACATCCTGAGGTCACACAGCGGGTCAGCGATGGAGTCAGGATTCCCATCCAGGCACCCCAGGATCTGCACTCTTAACCGGTGTGTCATTCAGCTTCCCAATTCCAGGTGTGATTCAAGTACAGTATATCCTTCTATTTTATTTATGTGTTTACTTTATTACACGAGTAATCCACATTTATTGCAAAGGAATTGGAAAACACAGAGGAAAAAAATAAAGCGACCTACTCTCCCATCGCCTAGAGCAAAGCACAGTCCACATTTCGGTGAGTGTTTGCATGACTTTTTCTAAGCATATCACACCTTCCTTTACAAGAGTGCCTTCATGCTACAAATGGTTTTATAATTTTCCTCCCCTTACAATAAATCAGACGCCTCTTTCTACAGTAACAAACATTTGTCCACCTTGGTTTTCTTAATTGTGAAATGTTCCATACAAACAGAAATGTATATAAAACACTGTGTACACTTTAAAATAATAATGAAAAAACACCTGGGTGTCCACCCCCAGGTTAAGAAACAGGAGATTGCCAATGGCCCAGGGGTCTCCTGTATTCTCTCTGAATCCTCCCTTCACCCCAAGGTCACCTCTAACTTGACTTATGAGTTAAACATGACCTTGCTTTCCTTTAGAATTTTTTAAAAAATTTTTTTTATTTATTTGAGAGAGAGAGAGCGCACACAAGCAGGGGGAGGGGCAGAGGGAGAAGGAGAAGCAGACTCCCTGCTGAGCAGGGAACCAGATGTGGGGCTCAATTCCAAGACCCTGGGAACGTGACCTGAGCCAAAGGCAGATGCTTAACCGACGGAGCCACCCAGGCGCCCCACTGCTTTAGTATTTTTAATTTCCAAGGGATTCTTATTTGCTTTCTAAATGTTCTTTTTAAATATAACTTTCTGTTCACTTTTCATGGATACAGCATCTTCTCTTACCTCTCAACTATCTGTGATAGTTTTCTTAAAACAATTATTTTCTGCTCTTCTAATAGTCTCTGAATCCTATGTGTTGTGGGTTTTTTGTTTTGTTTTGTTTTTTTCTGTTTGTAAGAGGCTTTCCTCAGATGCTTGGGAATTTTGGCCTGGCTGCTCATGATTAGAAGGAGGGAGGAAAATAAGTCTATGGATGGTATTTGTTGGTTTAGCATCACTGTAAGCTGGAACTTGGGGGGCCATTTGTCTGGGAACTTCCTGGACTGTCAATGTCTTTCAGATTTCCTCTTGGACTGGTCAGAGTCCCCAAGGTCCTTCAGTCCCTTGCATGGAGGGTAAGGGTCTAGTTCTGGGTTTCTGGGAGCTTAGTGGGGCAGAACACCAGAGGAGGTCTCCTCATTCAGCATTCAGCATCCACCTGTTTTGGCAAAGTACCCACATTCACCACTGTCCCTGGCATGTCCAGCCCTTTCCAGAGTTAAACCCCAGATGTTTGCCAGAATGAGGGAGGGGCACCACTCAGTGGCTAGAGAGAGGGGTCTAAAGATCTGTTCTTCAAAGATACCTTCAAATTGTCCTCTTTATTTTAACCTTCTTTCACCCTTAGATCTACAAGCAGCTAGTGCTGCCAGTCCCTAAGCTTTTGAGAAGGCTCTTGTATAAATGAGGGTTGGTCAGCTTTCCGCACTGTCCAGAGGAATTTGGCTGTCTGGAGTCAGCTAAGTCAAGTAATACTGGTCTTCCTGCTTTTCAGCTTCCAGGAGTTCTTTTCTTTCCTGTTCTCCCCGTCCATGTGGATTTAGGTCTTTATAAGATTCCCTTCCTGTGGATTTATGGGCTTCTGGAGGCAGTGTGTGCTCTGTTCATGTCTTAACCTGAAAATCTCCTCCGTAACTTTGATGACCTCAGCGTTGTATAGATTTGCCGTAACCCATTTAACGAATCTCCTCTCGTCGAATACAGGGCTTTTTCCCACTTTTTCCTTGTCAAAAGCAAGGCTGCATCGGATGTTCTGAGAGTTAGGGCTTTGCTCATTTGAGTCTTAGGACAAACTCACTGAAGTAGATTTGCTGATGTAATTCCACGTAGGTCTTTCTCATTATGAGGAGTGTGTGCGTGCGGGTGCGGGTGGGTGTCTGTCTGTGTGTCCGTCTGTCTCCCGGGCGCCGTAGAAGAGGCTGGCAGGAAATGAGAGAGGAGCAAGAGGGGGTGAGGTCAGAGTTAGACTCTCCCTGACCCTGCCTCACACCGCTGCTCAGAAGCCCGTAACCCCCATTTCCGATCCCCCTTCTGTCTCTAACCACCTGTCACTCAAGTCTTTGAGCCTTAGACCGAGGATGGAGGATGATAGCCCCTACCCATCATAGCGTTGCTGTGCGGAATTAAAGAAGAAGCTAATGTCTGGCAAACATCCAGGGCTTTGTTCCATGGAGCAGATATGAATCGGATGCTCCCGTGTGCCTGGTCGGTTTACAGGACAGATTGTGAAAGAGAGCTGTTCTCTTACGGCACAGCGCTGCTGAGAAACGGAACAGGAGAAACGTGGACGCGTCTCGGACCCCCTTCCCAGGCGAGGTACAGCGAGCAGGACACCGCGCTCGCCGCTCATTCAGGAGCTCTTCCCGCGGGGGGACGGCTGTGCGGCGCGGGGCTGCGCTTTGCTCGCTCCCGCGCGGGTTGCCCTAAGCGCCCGGGTCACTCCAGGCCCCCGGCGCGCAGCCGCGCGGGCTCCGGGGCGGAACTCGCACGCGCGGAACCTTTCTTCCCTGCCCCCGGGTGCCGCGGCCCGCCCGGCGGGAAATGCGTCAAGGACCGCGCCGCGCCGCGCCGCCGCCGCTCGGCCTCGGTCGCCCCGGTAACGCGCGGCGGGCGGCAACCTCACCATGAGCGTGCGGGTGGCGCGGGCCGCGTGGGCCCGGGGTTGGGGCGCGGGCTGCCGCCGCGGCGCCGCGGACTTGCCGCTGCCCCCGCCGCGCGCCGTGGACGTGGCGGAGCTGCTGCGAGACGCCACGGCCGCGGAGGAAGGCCCGCGGGAGGCGGCGGCGCGGCGGCCGCCGGGCCAGTGCTCGGTGCTGCTCTTCCCGGGCCAGGGCAGCCAGGTGGTGGGCATGGGCCGGGGGCTGCTCCGCTACCCGCGCGTCCGCGAGCTCTACGCCGCCGCCCGCAGCGTGCTGGGCTACGACCTGCTGGAGCTGAGCCTGCACGGGCCGCGGGAGGCCCTGGACCGCACCGCGCACTGCCAGCCCGCCGTCTTCGTGGCTTCGCTGGCCGCCGTGGAGAAGCTGCATCACCTGCAGCCCGCGGTGAGGCCCGACGCCCCGCGGCCCGCCGGGGAGGATGGGCTGGGCCCGGGCTCCCACCCGCCAGGCCCGGGTGCTCCCACGTTGACGCATTGGGCAGAGTCTTCCCGAGTTCCCACTGTCGTAGGCGCTGGGGCCGTGGCCCTAGGCAAGCCTGCATGTAGGGGAGGGGGATGATGAAGAAGAAATGACATAGTATGATGAATATGGTGTTACAGAAAGGAGAACAGAGCAGGGAAAGGGGCTGAGGAGTCGGCTGGACTGCGATTTTATTTCATTTATTTTTAAAAGGTTATGATTATTTTTACTATTCTTTACACCCAACATGGGGCTCAAACTCACGACCCCTAGATCAAGGGTCGCATGTTCCACCTACTGAGCCTGGGCTGCGATTTTTAAATTTTTATTTATTTTCTTGTGTGTGTGTGTTTCTTTTACTTTTTTAAAATTTAAATTCAATTAATTAACATATAGTGTATTATTAGTTTCTGAGAGTTCAGTGATTCAGCAGTTATATATAACACCCTGTGCTCATCCCATCACGTGCTCTCCTTAATGCCCCTCAACGATTTTAAATGATCCTCAGTCATTTGTTAGTTACTAAATGATTTTAAAAGGATTGAACTTCGACCTTAAATGAGGGATCATTAAGAAGATGATGTGTGAGAATGTCACTTCACTTGAAGGTGTGAATTGATTCTTGTTAACATTTGATAATATCAAAACGGTAAGTGTGAAGCTACTGTTTTGAACCCTGTACTCCATTCTCACAACAACCTCGTGAGGTGAATACAGTTACTTTGTGGATGAGGCAAGGAGACTCGGACACATAACGGAATTAGTGAAGTGGTGGTTGTAACAATCATGGAGCCCTTACCCTCGGCCAGGTCTGTGCTTAACCACTTTAGAGACATTATCTTGGTGTCGTCTCAGTAACCCTGTGAGGTAGGTCCTGCCCTTACCCCATCCCACAGATGGGACAACCAAGGCTCGGAGAAGTTAGGGAACTCTCCTAGGCTAAGAATCCAATCCAGCCCTCTGTGACTGAGTCACTCTCTTCTCTGCGTAGCTCCCTCCGTCTCCCTCGGCCTAAGGCATCTCCAGGGCAGAGAGGCAGGAGGATCCAGAGCCCTGGGTCGGAGTCACGGCTTCACCAGAGTCAGCCTGCAGGCTTTAACTTGTCTTGCCAGGAAAGTTCCTCCTCAGTAAAAGGGCTGGTTCAGGGCTTGTCAGAGTGTGTACTCTTCTAGCCAGAGCATCAGGCCAGTGGCTCCTGATTCCTTGAGCCTCTGAACACCCTGCCGGCTCTCAGTGCAGAGCCCTGGACTGAACCCCTCCTGAGACCTCGGCCTCATGTCCCGCATCTGTCACCACAGGTTATTGAGAACTGTGTTGCTGCTGCCGGATTCAGTGTGGGAGAATTTGCAGCCCTAGTGTTTGCTGGAGCCATGGAATTTTCTGAAGGTACACAGGAAGGGGTTTGGTTTTGTGCCGGGGTGTTCTCTTGCTGGGCTCACTGGGGATCAAGGACACTGCCAAAAATAATTCTGGAGCGACTCGGGTGATAAGGAAGCACATGGATGAGAATGACATTGGGACCCAAGGACCAGACTTCACCTTGATTCCCTTTTAATCCTGAAGGGTTCATTGGGGATTTTCTTTCTTTTTTGTAATCTCCTGAGCTCTGTTTGCTTGACTGTCCCCGGCGCTGTCCTGGGTGCTCTCAGTCCACTCCCACACCACCAGTGCCTGTCACGTGATAGATGGCCAATAGATAGTCGTGGAATGAAAAGGAGTAAATGTTCGATCTTGAGCATATCAGTTTCACTTAAGATTTTTGCTCATAGTGAAACCCATTAAACTGTTTTGTTTATAGTTAAATATGGGCAAAGGATGTGAACAGACCTTTCTCCAAAGAAGATAAATAGAAACGGCCAACAGGCAGGTGAAAAGATGTTCAACATCACTGATCATTAAGGACATGCAAATCAAAACCACACTGAGATACCACCTTATACCTACTAGGATGATTTCAATTAAAAAATATATAATAAAATAGTAAAATTTTGAAAATTAAAAATAATAAGTGTTGGCAAGAATGTGAACGAATAGGACCCTCAGACATGGCCGGTGAGAAATGTAAAATGGTGCAGCTGTGGAAACCAGTTTGACAGTTCCTCAAGACAGTATGCGTAGAATTACGGTATGGCCCAGTGGTTTTGCCTGTAGGGATATACCTACGAAATGAAAACCTATGTCCACGCAGGAAAATCCTGTACACAAATGTTCATAACAGCATTATACAGAATAGCCCAAAGATGGAAGCAATCCAGATGTCTCTCATCAGATGAGTGGATAAACAGATTGCACTCTGTCCATGCAATGGAATATTCTTCAGCCGTAACAAGGGAGGAAGTGCTGATACATGCTACAACATGGATGAGCCTCAAAAGCATGCTCATTGAAAGAAGCGATCCCTTTTATGTGAAATATCCAGAATATGCAAATCCACAGAGACAATAGATTAGAGATTATGGGGGCGGAGGCCAGAGGAAAGGAGGAATGGGGAGTGATTACTTGGCAGATACGGGGTATTTTATGGAGGGATAGAAAGTTTTGAAACTAGAGCGAGCTGGTGGTTGCACAACATTCTGAATACAACGAATACCACTGAACTAAACACTTGAAACTCGTTATATTTTACGTGACTTTTACTTCAGTGTTTTAAGAAACAGCATTATAGCACAGTTAAGGAAACGATAAAAAATGTTGCATATTCACACCTCCTAATAAGACTTTTATTTTTTTTTTTAAGATTTTATTTATTTATTTGTCAGGGAGAGACATGGTGAGAGAGGGAACACAAGCAGGGGGAGTGGGAGAGGGAAAAGCAGGCCTCCCACGGAGCAGGGAGCCCAATGCGGGGCTCGATCCCAGGACCCTGGGATCATGACCTGAACCAAAGGCAGACACCTAACAACTGAGCCACCCAGGCACCCCTAATAAAACTATTTTATACACACATAGGTTTTCTGTGCACATAATTTGCAGAGTTATGGCCTATGTATATCCTGTGTTTTTTCACTTGACGTTTTGCATAGTTCTTTAATACCTGTGTGGGAGGACTTCCACGTGCCCTCTCCACTTTCCTGTGGGTTCTTTGCTACTTGCTACCTCAGGCTCTCATTGTATTTGCTCCACAGTCTGCTCCCTACCTGTGTAAGGGGCCAACAGTCCAGTACAGACGTATGTAGGTGCTGAGGGAAGGAAGATGTGCTAGGAAGGGTGCAGGGTGTGCTCCTCAGACCCTCTCTGTGGTCCCAGGAAACCCTGGACTAGTCCCTTAACCTCTCCTTGGTCCGGTCATCCCCTCCCCCAGGGAGCAGACCCAGGACCAGGGTGACGGATGTCCAGTCGTCACAGGCCATTCTTACATCACGATCACGGGCTGCCTGCCTGTCCTCTCGCCTTGAACTTGAGCCGCCCTGAACCAGGAGCTTCATTTGTCTTGGCAATGTCAGCTCCTCCAGCTCCGAGTGAGGGCACTAAACTTGATTTATGAGAATCCTGTTATTGAAATTCTGATGCGCAGTTGTCACAACAATCCAGGCAGATGAGATAGTATTATCCTCATTTTACTAACTGAAAATTTGAACCTGAAAGGTCATGACTTGCCCAAAACAGTGTATGTAGCTCCAAGTCTGCTCCTTTGCACTTGCTCCCTGCACCAGGGTTTCTCACCAGCAGCACTGTGGACGTTTTGGACCAGATAACAACTTGATTTGGGTGGGGCCATGCATTGTAGGATGTGGAGCAGGATCCCTGACTTCTGCCCACCAGATGCCAGTAACATGCGCGCGTACGCCCCCCACGCGCACACTCCGCTGTTGTGACAATCACAAGTGTTCCCAGACCCTGCCCCAAGGCAAAATCACCCCTGGTTAAGAACCGCATCCTACAGCAAGCCAGCTTTAAGGCTGGGAGCTCCGTGGTTTCGTTTGTATGGTGCCAAGGACAGCACCCACCTCTCATGGTGGTGGTGCCATCTCTGTGTAGTGGATAGAGATACGAAGAACTGTGGCCTTGGGGACTGCTGCTAACTACCAGCGTCAGCGTCTCCAACACGCTGGGTGAACTCGCGCTTTGTCTCGCAGGTCTGGGCTTCCCCCCTTCATCACGTGCCCTGATCGTTCCAAATGCGCTTCTCTCTGGATAGGTTTGTATGCGGTGAAAGTCCGAGCCGAGGCCATGCAGGAAGCCTCGGAAGCTGTCCCCAGCGGGATGTTGTCTGTCCTCGGCCAGCCTCAGTCCAAGTTCACCTTCGCCTGTTTAGAAGCCCGGGAACACTGCAAGACTTTGGGCATAGAGAACCCCGTGTGTGAGGTGGCCAACTACCTCTTTCCTGATTGCAGGGTGATCTCAGGACACCTGGAGGTTGGTACTGATGGGAACAGCCTTCCTAGACCCCAGCCCATACAGAAGGTTAGAATTGTCCCACCCACGCTAGGGAGGCCCACGATGGTGTGATGGGTGCTCTGCCAAGCCATGGTCTCTGGGAAGTATTTGAGGGCAAGCGGGGGGCAGAGTGACAGGGCGGCGGCGGGAGGTGGCGTGAGCACTGCAGAGGGAGGCAAGAGGCTGGGATGCTGTCCCCACTCCACCATGCATAGACGAGGACCTTGAGCAAATCACCTAGCCCACCTAGGTAAAGGGGTTGGACCAGATGATCCCCAGAGCCTTCCTGTAGTAAATTCTGGGGTTCTCACCTCTGATCTGTTTGCTTCCTTAGCGAGAGGAGAAGCCATTCCTGCTAGGTTACTCCGCCCCACTGTGCCTTTTAGGTATCTGTTTTTACCCCAAGTTCATTTTCTTTCCTTCTGTCCTTCCTTCCATTCACTGCTTCCCTAGACATTTCTCAAGCAGCTCCTCTGTAACAAGCACTGAGGGTAGGTACCTGGACTGATAAGCCGGGAACGGGTGACTGCGGGTTTGGGGCACAGTAAGGGTCAGGCTGGCTGCCAGGAGGCCTGAGGAGGTGACACCAGGAGCGGTGCGTGGGGGGTACATTTGCCGGGAAGACGGTGTCCCCAACAGGGAGGCAGCGAGCAGCCGATGGCAAAGTGCAGCTGGGCACCGAGGGCCTGGCCCCGGGTTGCTGAGTCCACGCCGGATGCCACACAGGGGCTGCAGCTGCAGGGCCCGTGTCTACACAACTCGTGTCGTGTAGGCCTTGCAGCCAGCCTGTGTTCCCCAGAAGGGAGTCCTCCGCGTGCTTAACACACGAGGAAGCTGAGGCAGAGGGAGAGGCCAGTGCTTAGGGATGGTGGAGGCAGAACGGAGCGCCAGTCTGTCTCATTCTGGAACCTTCTTCCTCCACTCGACTGCGCTCAGTCTGCCATCCCCCGAGAGGCCTTGCCGGTATGCCAGGAGTCTGTGAATCTGCTCGGAACCAGTGAGAGTCTCTCCTGTGACAGTTCTGAGGGCATAGGATGGGTGACAGTGGCCCCACGTGGATCGTGGAACTGGTTGCTCGTTCCCATTAACAGCCTTGGAACGGCCCCGAAGTGGGTGGGGAGGGGCCCCAAACCAGGGCTGGCGTCTCCTTGGGCAGCTCCCAGACAGTTGGGTACGCGGGCTGACGACTCCTCGGATTCCCGGCGTTAGCCTTTTGGTGCCAAAGCAAAGAGCTCAGGTGAGGGCAGGGCTTTCCTGAGCAGGCGAGTCCGTTTGCAACCACTGATGGACAAAAACCCCTTGGCCTCTGCCTCCTGGGCCCTGAGGCTGTGGCCTTGACTCCTGTGGCCCCAGCCTGGGACGCGAGCTGGATGAGTCCAGAGGCCTTACGTGGAAAGCACTGTGAGATGCTGAAATGAGTAGCCATCCGTGCAGACGCCACTGACCAGACAGCCCAGGCTCGGCGGGAAGGGTCCAGAGGCCGGTGTGCAGGGGGGCTCCTGGGTGCCCCTCGGCGAGATGGGGCTGGAGGACGGTGGCTCCAGGACAGGCTGGACCCTGCTGCAGTGACAGGCAGCCGGGCCCCTCAGTGCTTCCCACAGCTGGGGTCCCACTTCCGTCACAGTTTGCTTCGCTGTGCTGAGCTCGGCTGCACTTGGCTCTCGCCGGCGCTCAGGCAGCTGCAGCAGCCTATGTGGGACGCCGGCAGACTCCCGGCCCAGGACGGATGGTGGCAGGATGGTGGCAGGCCAGAGACGGGGCCAGAGAGACCGGTGACAGACAGTTTAGCACACAGGAAGCCCTTCGGCAGAGCCCAGGGGAGGACCATCAGGGTGGCAGGCCCCGGGCTGTGTCCTGAGGCCTAGGGTCTCTTAAGAATATCTACTGTTTTTATTTTTTATTTTATTTTTTAAAGATTTTATTTATTTATTTGGCAGAGAGAGACACAGCAAGAGAGGGAACACAAGCAGGCAGAGTGGGAGAGGGAGAAGCAGGCTTCCCGCGGAGCAGGGAGCCCGACATGGGGCTCGATCCCAGGACGCCGGGATCATGACCTGAGCCGAAGGCAGACGCTTAACGACTGAGCCACCCAGGCACCCCCGGAATTTTTTTTATTTTTTATTTTTTTATTTTTATTTATTTTTTTTTTTAAGATTTTTTAAATTTATTTATTTCACAGAGAGAGACACAGTGAGAGAGGGAACACAAGCAGGGGGAGTGGGAGAAGGAGAAGCAGGCTTCCCAATGAGCAGGGAGCCCGATGCGGGGCTCGACCCCAGGACCCTGGGATCATGACCTGAGCCGAAGGCAGTCACTTAACGACTGAGCCACCCAGGCGCCCCCGGAATTTTTATCTTGAGGGTTATGGAGTAATAAGAAGATAGGCTTATTAAAAATTGTGAAGGGTAGCCAGCTTATAATTGCAAACTCACACTAGGTAGTGCGTTCTCATGTTGTCAGACCCTTTCACACCTCCCATCTGATCGCTTCCCAGCAACCTTTTGAAGCAGCTGAAATTGTGCTCATTTTGTGGATGACAGAAGTTGAGAGGTTGAGCGATCTGCCCAGCGCCCCCAGGCCAGTGAATGAGGCGCTGGGGTGGACCACGCTCCCCAGCCTCGATCTCTTTCAGCCCCACCGTGGCTGCCTGCCCAGCAGGGCTGTGTGAGTGGTCACAGCCCCAGAGGAGGACTTCGGGGTCACCGCCTACACGACTGATCTGTACTGGAACGAAGAGGTGAAGTGAGCCTGTCCTTACAGCTGTCTGCAGGATGAAGCATTCCTATGCACCAGTGCTGGCCGCCTCACTGTTTCTTCCCCTAAGATGTCCTTGGCTTAAACTTCCTCCCTTTTTCGTCCAGGCGCTGCAGTTCCTCCAGAAGAATTCCTCCAAGTATCACTTCAGACGCACCAAGATGCTGCCCGTTAGCGGGGGTTTCCATACCCGCCTCATGGAGCCAGCCTTGGAGCCCCTGGCACAAGTTCTGAAGTCGATTGGCGTCAAGAAGCCTCTGGTTTCCGTCCACTCGAACGTCGATGGGAATAGATACATGCATCCCAAACACGTCCAGAAACTGCTGGTGCGGCAGGTGGTCTCCCCGGTGAAGTGGGAGCAGACGATGCATGCCATATACGAGAGGAAGAAAGGCACGGAGTTCCCCCAGACTTTTGAAGTGGGCCCTGGGAATCAGCTCGGAACCATCCTGAAGAGCTGTAACCTGCAGGCTTGGAAGTCCTACAGGCACGTGGAGGTGCTGGACGACGACGGGACTTAGACCAGGCCCCCCGGCGGATCTGCTGGTGCCCGGGGCGGCGGGGGCGCAGCTTGGGAGGGAGAAGGGGACCCAGGAGGGGCTGCAGCGGGCCTGGACCTGCCCTGCCTGTCCCTAGGCTTCCTCCTCCAAGTGACTGGGAGGCAGTGTTTGCAAAGTGGTTTGAAGGCCACATAAAAAGCACTAGAAGTGAGTATTTCTTTACCTGCCAAGGTCCGTTTCTCCCCCAGGTCTATTCCAAGGCTGGGGGGGAAGCTGCAGCCAGGCCAGAAGAGTCTGCCCGGAGGCAGACCTCACACCCCTCGGCTCTGGTGGCTCTGCGGCCCGTGGCCTGTCACTCCACCCACAGCCAGAATCTCAGCCCTTTCATCACGGAAAGCAAAGGGCTTTCAGACACAAGCGGCCTGGGCAGCCATCCTGTGCACCCCACTCTCCATAGCTGGGAGACTCGGTCCCACATTTGTTTATCTACCCAACAGTTGGTATTGAGCACCTGCTGTCTACCTGTAAGCAAGTGGCCTCTGCCCTGGTGGGGAAGAGAGTCCGTAGCCAGGCGGGAAGGGTCTGGGGAGGCCGGCTGAGGGCCCTGTTTCCTCCCCCGCCCCCAGGCATCCCTGCAGACAGTGAACGCTAAGTGTCTACTCTGTGTCGGTGACCTCCCGTGGCACAGGCCACCCCCCTAGCGCTTCTCTGCCCTCTCCACACCGTAGCAGAGCGCAGGCTCTCGGTGGACGCCACTCCTGCGCTGATACTAAATAGGAGTCATTCTTAGCTCCTCGGTGGCTTTTTCCTTCATCGGTGATAGTGGGAAACCCATCCAGGTTCGGGATCTCTGCATTTGTCTGTAAATGTCTGTGTAGACACCCGTCAAATCCCGGGTAGGTTTCTCGTTTTTAATCCCGCAGGGTTTCTCAGCAGGGGCCCCGTCAGCCTCTGGGCAGAACTGGCTCATGATGTGGGCCGCTGTCCTGGCTCCCGGCCGCTCTGTACCAGTGACCCTTCCAGACCTGGTGACCCGCACCTACCCGCGTGTGTCCGCAGCACCGGCTGAGAGCCCCTGCGAAGAGGACCACGGAACCCGATCTTCCCCACCGCCTGAGTTTGAGTGGTCTCTGGAGTTCAGTGAGGATCTCTTAAAACTCCCATCTTAGAAATTTTCAAACATTCACAAAGAACCTTGCTGTTACTATTTTTGGTGGGCAGCAGAGTTCATGGAGCAATAGTACAAAGCTCCCAAAGAGGGAGGGGACCCGAGAGGGTTGCCCGAAACTTGCTATTATTTTTAAAGAGTGCGGAGTCCGTCCGAACCCTCCCCCGAGCGCTGTGGTAGCGGCCGCCCTGGGAGACTGGCCAGGCCAGGCCTGCGCTCTCTGGGGCTGCTGCAGGCAGGATGGGGTGGTGCTCTCACTCCGCTCTGAGCAGCACAGTCCCACATAAGGGAGCTGGAGAAGCGGCGGAGGGGGAGCGTTCCCGCATGGCAGGCCTTCCTGCTTCTCTGGGCACGGCCCTTTTCCTCAGGATCCAGCCAGACTCCAAGCCACAGGAGGGAGAAGGAACAGCAATCAAAGGGCATATGGTGCTGCCTTAAGGAAGGTTCCAGAAAGCTGGCAAAGTCTCTGGCTACACTGCAGGGGCTGCCCAGTAGGGGGAACCCAAAGGTGCGGGCAGGAAGTGCTCACCTCCACGACGGGAGCCCTGGGCTGGGTGGATGGGCCCTTGCCCTGCCCCACCCCTGCAGACTGAGTCTGGATGAGTGACAGCAGCATAGGGTGGGGAGGGGAGTTCTGGGGGGGAGCTCAGGGTCTGGGGTGGATCCTACGTCCTGCTCCTTGGCAGGATCTGGGCCAGTGTGCGCCCCCTTGAGAACACCGCGTGCCCTTGTTGGCCCCACGGTGCTGGCCCGAGGTGGGCACAGCTGCCACCACGTTTGTGTCCCGTGCCCGTGGAGACCCTGGGCCTGTTCCTCGTTTCTCTTTCCAGCAGCTTGCCTCCCTCGGTCCTCCTGGAATTGGGTGCTGCTTCCCTGCTTGGCAGGAACAGGCTTCCCTGGGCACATCCTAAGAGAATCAGATCTGGCCTCATCCCCAGAAACCTTGACTGGACCAAGGGCCTTGACCAAAAGCCTCAGAAACAGCACTAAGACAGGGCCCCTCACACCCCTGCAGCCTTGTCACCTCCTCTGGGAAGGTGCTTCACTGTTTCCAGGGGCCTCCACCCCAGGCACCCCGTGGAATAGCAGTCTGCGTCCACCCTGTGGCAGTGGCCCTGGGACCCGCTGCAGGGGTGCCCTGGGAGATGGGAGCACTGTGGGGCGATTCTCTAGGGATCCTGAGGCCGAAGGGTAACCATGTCACCCCTGCCCCCCTTCCTAGTAGGGCTAGGCCTCCAGTCCTTCCTTTTTGGGGTTGGACAAGTGATTTCTCGTATCACTGTTGCTAAGCATCTGTTTGCAACTTGTGGAAGTTGCCACACGGGTCAGCCAGACCGGGTTTGACCACCACCCCTTCCTCATCTGGGCCTCAGCGTCTCACCACCCCCTGCAGGCTGGACTAGACGGCATCAGTGGGCAGAAGACCCCAATCTGGTTGGGATCAGAGGATCCCGGTGCCGCTCTGGTCAAGCCCCTTCCTTCTCTGGGCCTCAGTTTCCCACTTGTAGGCTGGGCTGTCTTGAGCAGACGAGTGAAATGCCGGCTCCAGATGCAGCCGCGTCCACTTCGTGTGGGGGTGCAGAAGCCGTGGCAAGCTCCTCTCGGCCCCAGGGTTGGCATGAACTGACAAGACAGCAAGTCAGACACCGGCCCAAGCCACCCCAGGGCCTTTGTATGTGCTGCTCCTCGCTGGGTGACGCCTTCGTTTTCTCCACAGCCAGTATCTTCTGGGTCTCATCCACCCCAGCCCCATTTTCTTAGTCCTTTATTGCCCTCAGAACACAGCCCCAATCCTTAGCGTCTTTGTGTGCTTTTTAAAGAGAATGTGTAATTTGAGGGACCATGTCTTCACCACAACCCCAGAACCCGTGCCCAAGCCTAGCGCAGTAGGGGCTCTGCTGACATCCATGGGTGGGAAGAATGTTGCAAACCCTAGAACACCTGGGGAGGGGGTCCCCAAATCCCTGCAGGGAAGAGCCACTGCATCGGCTGCATCTGGGGGCTCCACAAACAGCCATGTGCACTCCCTCCTCTCTCTGAAGAAGCCCAAGCTCCTCGGGAAGCTACAGGCAGCCCTGGCCACAGGGAACCTCTCAGGTGGGTACACGGCTGGGTGGGCAGTTTTGTCCCAAGAGCTTAGGAGCAAGCTGGTGCTAGGTGGTTCGGGAGGACTTCCTAGAAGAGGTGCCTCTGGGTTTGGCCTCGCCACATCCCTAGTTAACTGATTCTCCAGTGGATCCGCAGGGCCCCGGGGTCAATGCAGCTACACAGGGAAAGCCCTGGGTCACTTCCAGGTCTATGAACTTGGTGTGTATCCGTCCAGGGGTGGAGTGTCCTTTGGGTGGAGCAGGATGTCAGGATGGAACATTCCCAGCAAGGACCTGGGAATTGGCAGACTCTGGGCTTGCCTGTGAGGTTTTGGGAGGGCCTGACACAGCCCCAAGGGACCATTTACAGGAAAGGAGGTGGGAAGTCAGGCTGTGAAGGGCCAGACCCTGGAGAGCTGTGACACAGAAAGCCCGGTGGTGGCTGGGAGGGTCCCTTCAGTCATGAGGGTCGGAGGGGGCAGCTGGGAGTGGGCAAGGAAGGCTCTCCAGATCCAGGACCTGAAGGGGACAGGAAGAGGAGGCTGCAGAAGATGGGGGGCTCACCCCAGCCCAGGGTTGGCATTTGAGATAGCGGGGACTGTGGAGCGGGGGGGTGGGGGGGTGGAGTCAGAGCTCAAGTTCTGGAGAGAGCGCCTAACACGGTCTGGAAACAGCACTAGGCCCAGGACTGCGGCAGGCTGAGCCCACATGGTGGGTGCCCCTTGTCCAGCCCCTTCTCCCCAGCACACCTGTGTGAGTAGCCCCACAGGCTGCACTGCTCCAGCAGGGAGCGCTGGATGAGCCCATGTGGGGAGGGCAGGCAGCCCAATTATAAGAGACTGACAGGCCAAAGGAAATAATCCCTAATGGTAGATTTCAGGCACCAGGCATGACAAGAGCAGGAGTAAACCTGATTGTGTTGGGCCACACTTCATGACAGCAGGTGCAGGAAAGAGCCTGCAGGTGTGAGGTCACACACAGGTGGCTAGGCCCACGCCCCGCCCTTACTCTCCGCTCCCCCTTGATTCTGCCGCCAGGGGCAAGATGGAGCCCACGCGGCAAACCCCCAGAGAGGACCAGAGACCAGCTGGAAACCAACATTTTATTGAGCTCTCCTCACCCCTCAGAATCTCTTCCAGCAGATTCTCTCTTTGTCCCGGGCATCACAGACACGGGGGTGTGGCCAGCACTCCCCCCTCCCCTCACGAGACCCCCTCCTTCCCGGGACAGGCCACCGCATGGTGGGTTGGGGCCAGGAGAGCAGGCCCCCGGGCAGTTAACCAGTAACGACCCCAGAGGTATAATGAATTCATTTCTCTTACAAAAAGGGAAAGAAAAAAACTAGTATGAAACCTCAGTAGTGTCCCAGCACTCAGAGTTTAAATATAAAAAAGGGATCATCAGAAAACAGTTAAAAAGACAACAAAACCAACAAGGACACCTCCAGGGTGGAGGTCGGGGGGCCAGCCCCGCCCCCGCCCCCGCAGCGGCTGGGTCACTGGAGCTGGGGCCCCCAGCCTAGCAGCAGCACCAGCAGCAGCAGCAGGGACAGCACCAGCCCGCGCCCTGGGTTGGGGGGCACCTGTGGGACGAAGGGGGGGACAGGTGAGGCCCTCCAGCCGGGCGCGCTCCGTCTGCAGAGCCTCCCATGCCTGTGGACCAGGGGAGAGCCTGCGCGGCCGAGAGCGGGGGTGCTGAAGAACGCGGCAGGGAAGGTGGGGACATGGGAGCATCTGCACACGGGACCGGTCTGGGACAAAAACCAGGAAGACGGGCACAGGCGCGGTGGGGAAACAGCTGAGGACACGACCGACAGAGGAGGAGAAGCTGCCAGTCGGCTGGGTACAGGTGGGAGGATGAGCCGGCGTGAGGGACCCTCCCGGTGCCGACGGAGGGAGGAAGGAGGAGCGGTCAGGAGAAGAGGCACCTGCTGGGCAGAGGAGGGCGGAGCGGGCACGTCCGCCAGAGGAAGGCCCTCCTGGCGGACGGAAGAGCATGAGCACAGGCGTGCACGCAGGCAAACACATGCAAGATTTCAAGCTTGGAGTCCATAAACCAGGGGTCTCAAAGCCAAAGACCAGTAGAAGCAGGGAAGCAGGCAAGGCAAGACAACAGGGAGTGGTGGGGTCTGCGGCATCCACAGGCTACGCCCTATGGGGGGGCTGCTCCGTAGCTGCAGTTACCATGTGCAGGGGGGTAAGGCAAGGTCACGACATCTCAAGGTTTATTTACCCTGTTCCGGAAGGTCAGGAAGCTCCAGATGCGTATGCTCTCCCTGAGGTTACTGAGACCATCCATGAAACTTCTAAGAACACCTCTCAGGCCTGTCTGGTTGTAGGTAAAAGCCAAGCTGTAAGACAGAGGGGAGGGGCAGCAGGGCCATTACTGCAGGAACAGGGGCAGGGGTGGCCTTTACTTTAGGGGACCCCTGTGGGGAGAAGAGGGCCGTGTCCCCTCCTACCCAGTGCCACTCTAGCCCCCTTCTCTGGTGGCTCCGTCAATGAGGGTCTCTCTCCATGGGCCATTTCTGGTCCCAAATTCATCTGATTTCCTGTTTCCTTCCACCGCCCACCAGCCCACTGGGGGTTTGGTCTTGGGTTCTGGAGCTGGCCACGTGGAAAAGGCTCCACTGCCCACAGGCCCACGGAGGCAGGTCGTCCCTCCAGAGGATCTTTGCTCTGACAGAGGCCTGGGCACCCCAACAGAAGGCTGTCTCTCTGGGGACCAAGAGACCACAATCGCTGTGGTCTCTAGGGTAAAGGTTTTACATCCCCCACCTTGAGAAATTCTGGGAGCATCTGAGAACCCACAGAAATGCCGGCAAACCATGAAAGTACAGCGTGCTCAGGACAGAGGCCTCCAAGCAGGACACACAGCTCCGCTGAGCTCACCGTTTCCTGTCAGCATTTTAAGTCAAGACCCTCTTGGGAAAGTTCACTCTTGGCTTGATGAAGCAGCAGAGAGAGGCACTTGGGTTCTGCTTTGCTGCCCAGGTGCAGGGGCTGGGGACTCCTAGCGGGGGGTGCACAGCTGCCTGGGAGGCGAGCTGTCTCCTCCCAGGGCCTGGGGGGCCGCCCACCTGTACATGGCCGTCCCGGGCAGCTCGCCAAAGCGGGGGAGCATCCATCTCACTTCCATCTCGTCCCCGATGAAGGCCAGCCGCATGGCCACATCGTCGGGGTTGGTGCTGTGGGGAGGGCACGGGCAGTTAGGGGTGTGGCTGTGCGGTGACCCCCACATACCCAGGCCAACCTGGCCAATCGGGCCCCAGGTTTCTGGGAGGCAAGTGGTGACACAGAGCGAGGTGGGAACCTTCGCACACCCCTCCTCTGGCTCCCACTTTGGTTCAGAAAAGACCAGCGAGGTCCCATCCCCGGGTGGGTTCCCTGCAGTGCGGGCCCCTCTGTGGGAGGGCAGAGACATTTAGGGCTCGTGCGAACAGCAGGCTGGCCTCCCTGTTACAGCCTTCCCCTCCCCTCCAAGGAAAACTGAAGGCTGGAGGATTCCGGGAGAGGCCACCCACCGGGGGGTTCACCGGGAAAGGTGGGCAGTGGGGCTGGGCAGGTTGGGGCTCTCCTGAACCCCCCGGATCTGGGACTGGCTTCCCACAGGGTCTAGATTTACCCTCCTCCTTGGGTTAGATTCTAGGACCTGTTCCCTGCTCCCCAATTCTGAACCCACCTGCTGTCATCACCCCTTTCAGAAAGGAGGGGCTGGCCAGCGCCCGCCACTCACTGACCCGAGTCCTGGATGGAAGGAGGTCGAGGCACTCGCTCCTGAGCTCCAGGTCCAACACCCGCCCCTCCCTCCGGGCTGGCTTCAGCCCTGCTCTCAGGGGTTTGCCCACATTCCATCTGGGAATTTCCAGGCAGACAGGCCCTCCCAGTGGCTCCCAGCTCAGCCCCAGCCACCTGCCCAGTCTCCCTGGGGTCCATGCTCTCTATTTGAGGGGTGCCGGAAGCCCAGATGGGAGGCTGGGGAGGTCTGGCTGGCAGTCCAGGTGGGGGGTTGAGGTCCCACCTCTATCCCAATACCCCCTGGGGCCTCAGGAAAACACTGCCCCAGGCTGACCGTCCCCTATTGTCCTCTCCAAGTGGAGCAGGGACAGGGCAAGAGGCAGATTTTCAGGTCCCTCCAGCTCTAAAATCCCAGCCAGCCCCAATGCCCAGGGCTAATGACCTAATGACTAAGAATCCTGAGGCCTGAAGCAGAAGGGAAGCACCTGGAACCCTGGGGCCGGTCCCGGGAAGATCCCGTCTTCACCGCCCCGGCAGCCCCGGCCAGGCGTTCTGTGCGAAGGGGCTTCCTCGGGCTACTTCTGATTTCCTAAATCAGAACCATCTCATCAAGAGGCCTTGATGAGGTGATCATGGTCAGTGAGGGCCAGGAGACACCCGGTCCTAAAGCCACAGGTTTAAGTCCATCCTGGGAATGTGCTGGACGCCCAGGGCCTCTGTGGGATGACATCAGAGCGAAGCGGCCGCGCCCGGGGCACAAGCCTCCAGGACCACACCTGGGGACTTTCCGCCCTGGAGGCCTGCCTGCGGAGCCCAGAAGGCCTGCTCTTCTAACCAGACCCTGGAGTCACCGGCCAGAAATGGGAGTGGGTGGGGCCCGCGGTGTTACTGGGACCTACCTGTTAGGGGAGGGCCCCGGATCATAGTACTCCATGAGGTCAGTCGTGCCCGGAACCTCCAGCACTTCCGGGCCATGCTCCCGCAGGAAGGTGCTCCAAGAGAGGTTCCTGGAGAGGGGTCCTGGGTGGGACATTTCTTCTCTGGGGGAGAGAGACACAGACTGACTGAGCCCTTGTGCATCGAAGCCAACCGTGGCTCTCCTGCCCCTCACTTTCCCAGCATGTCTTGCAGCTGGTGGTGGGCATGCAACCCGGTTCTGGGCGATGAGGTCTCCGAGGTCCGACATGGGGGGGTTGAAAGGGAGCAGCCTCAGCCAGGGCAGCTCCTCTCCCCCGCCTTGCTGCCTTCAACACAGGAGGGAAGGCTGGAGCTGCAGCAGCCACTTTGACACCAAGGTGCTCAACATAGGGATAACCAACACGCCAAGGACGCAGAGGAGAGAGGGACGGAGCCTGGCTCTCTGACGGCATTCTCGAACGCTTGCCAAATACAAGCCACAGCCACCCCAACTGTGTAAGAAAAATAAAACCCAACTCGTTCAAATCACAATTCACCGAGTTCCCAGTTCCTTGCAGCCAAAGGCCCTCCTATGACAACAGTGGATTCCAACATTGGAACTGTTTACACCCTCCCCTGAGATAGCTGGGTAGGATTCCGTGACCCCGTTCACCACAATTTACCCCACACCATACTAAACAGCCTTAGGGCCGGAATAATGGTGAAGAACATGGAACCAACAGACCTGAGGCTCAAACCCCAGCTCTGTCACTTTGTAGCTGTGTGATGCTGAGGGACCTCAGCACTTCAACCCACTGTCTGACAAGAATATCCCGGGATCTTAACAAAATTCTGTAATTCTTGGGGAGGGGGGTGGGAGGGTGGGTTAGCCTGGTGATGGGTATTAAAGAGGGCACGTTCTGCGTGGAGCACTGGGTGTTATGCACAAACAATGAATCATGGAACACTGCATCTAAAACTAATGATGTAATGTATGGTGATTAACATAACAATAAAAAAATTTTTTTTAAATTCTGTAATTCTTCACATTAGCCTGTTCTGAGTGGATAGAACCCTCTCGTTATCTTGGACCCCTAACCTTCAAGGTAGGTATTCATTAAGACAGACACTTGGAAAAGTTCATGATTAAGCCAAGAAGGGACAGAGCTGAGTCTCCCTGCTCCCCCCGGCCAGGGTGGACAGCGTTCGTCCCTGAGGTGGATCAACAGTCGGCAGGACATGCACGGGCGCCCACCGGGGACACAGAGTCTAGGCAAGAGTGCGCACACGACTTGCTCTCAGCATTAAAGGGTGGTGACTGGAGACACAAAGCCAAGGCACAGAGTAAGTGTGCATCCTCCAGGTGTCTCGGGACGAGTCTAGACAAGTTATTCTCAACAGTGCATCCAAAACACGGTTGAGGAGATGGACACGCTGCGGACGTCCAAGGACACAGACAGGTATTTGAGGGTCTGGGGCCTTTGAGAAAGGATACCACAGAAGAACAGCATTGTTCTAGAGAGAGTATGTGCCCAGAATTTGTCTCAAGAGGGCTGTTTCAGTTTCCTAAGGGAAAGCCAGTAGAGGCTCGGGTCTGTTCCAGATGAAAGCCCAGCTTGAAAGCCAGCTCTAGCAGGGGTGAGGGCTGGAGAGATCCGACATGTAAACAGAGCGACAACAGCCACAAAGGGCCCATGGCCTGACATATGCCACCCGCACCTGTCAGGACAGCACCTTCCCCTGCGGGGTCCTGGTGGTGGAGGGAGGGTGCTACCACCTGCTGAGGGCACCTGCAGGCCTGAGACCCAGTGATAACCGCCCCTCCCCCCAAAAAAAACCATCCGCCAGCACGAACCTGAACCCAACAGGGGGGATCACGTGGCATTTCTAAAAACCCTAAAATGCTGCTAGCAACTTAACACCGCGGGCACAGTTCTGAGTGCATAATCCTACATCCATCCAGGGAACGCTAGGCAGCAGTTAAAAGCTATGAGGCGTGGGGGCGCCTGGCTGGCTCAGTCGGTAGAACATGCGGCTCTTGATCGCGGCGCGGAGTCGTTGAGTTCAACCCCCGTTTTGGGCATAGAGCTTACATAAAAAAAAAGAAAAGCTATGCGGTGAATCTCGATCCCTCTACGATGTAAAGTTCTTCAACAATCCTTCTGAAAAAAGCTAGATCACAAAACCAGTATGGTTGGAAGCCCCTTCTGTAGTCGGGGGCGGGGGGGGGGGGGGGAGCTTGCAGACCCCAGTCCCAGGGGACCCCCC
>NW_022589722.1:28860662-28860909 GCF_004348235.1 Phoca vitulina | reverse complement strand
TGGAAGCCCCTTCTGTAGTCGGGGGCGGGGGGGGGGGGGGGAGCTTGCAGACCCCAGTCCCAGGGGACCCCCCTCCAGCCACACCCTGGCTCTGACACCCTATTCAATCAGCAAATAAATCAATCTAATAAAGAAAGAAAGAAAGAAAGAAAGAAAGAAAGAAAGAAAAGAAAGAAAAGAAAGAAAAGAAAAGAAAAGAAAAAAGAAAGAAAAGAAAAGAAAAGAAAAGAAAAGAAAAGAAAAGAAA
>NW_022589722.1:28639553-28860652 GCF_004348235.1 Phoca vitulina | reverse complement strand
AAGGAAGGAAGGAAGGAAGGAAGGAAGGAAGGAAGGAAGGAAGGAAGGAAGGAAGGAAGGAAGGAGAACACTGGGCGGCGGGGGACAGCAGCACCAGCACAAAAGGCGACTAAGCTGACTTTAGACACAGCTTCAGCCAAGTTAGAGGAAGCTGCTCCAAGAATAAAAGACATTCAAGCCGCCAAAGAAAATGTGATCATTTCAATAAGAGAGATTTCTAGCAGACATGAAATAAGGCTTTACATAGAAAACAAAGAATCGCCTTTTGTTTTGTATTGTTTTTTTCAAAGATTTTATCTATTTGACAGAGCGAGCACAAGCAGGAGGGGGGGCAGCGGGAGAGGGAGAAGCAGGCTTCCCGCGGAGCAGGGAGCCCGATGCGGGGCTCGATCCCAGGACCCCGGGATCACGACCTGAGCCGAAGGCAGACGCTTAACGACTGAGCCACCCAGGTATCCCGAGAATCACCTTTTAGAACCACCAAGAGTTTCAAGGTTGCCAGATACCAGATCAACATTTAAAAATCAATACCCACAAGGCAACTAGAAAATACAGCAGCAGATAGACACGTATTTACAGACACAGAGGGCTTTTAGTCAGGAACGAAATCTGATTTTAAAAAATGCTTTAAAACTTATGGAGAAAAACGTAAAAACTCCACTGAAAGGCACGAAGGACCCAGATAGATGGACCCAACTTTCATGGAGGAGGTATTTTACCACTGCATAGGTTGTGAGGACCGCGTGCCCTTGAGCTCACAGGAGGGTAGCATTTAAGGAATTGTGACTGGAGCCTCCTCCTCCGGCTGCCCCCAGGCCCCAGGGGTCTTGGTGTCTATGCAAACGGCAATTTCCCAGGAAAAGCAGTCCCAGCCCTCCTTTGCATGGGCCCCCGGGCCCCTCTTCCCCTCCACACCACACCCCAGCAAGGGGCTGTTCTCTTCCCAGGGGCTGCTGTGTGCTCCCACGGAAACCCCTGCCTCACCGAACCCGAAGGGCCACAATGGGACTTCCTTGGGCACATGGTCTCTGAGCCTCCCCTTGACCCCCTGTCCCAACATCCCTCGGCCTCCAGCAGACATTCTCAGAATCCCTGGGCACCAAGTGGAAATGGGGCCCCCGAGGCCTGTGTCCGATGAGCTCTGGGGTTGGGTGAGCAGACAGGTGGGGGGATCCTGGGTTCACCTCCTAACCCAACTACTCACTTGAGCTGCGGTGCGATCTTGGGCAAGGCCTCCAGTTTCCTTATCTGTTAAATGGGGATAATAATCCCAAACTAATGGGGTTCATTTTCCGGGCAAGCACCAGCATCATGCCTGTTCTAACCCCGGCTGATGGTTGAGCACCCACTCTCATGAGGGCCTGATCCAAGCCCTGGGTAAGGATGCTCATGAAAGGCTCACCCGACAGGCCTGGGCTGGCCTTGGGGCTCCAGATCTGAGTGGGAGAAATCAGACTGTGGCCGGTGCCGGTCACTCCAGGTCCAGCTCTACCGTAGCTGCGAGGCTGGCCTCCAGTCCCCAGTGGACTGTCTCGGGATCTGACCTGGTCATCGCTCCCCTCGGGGCCCGTGCCATGCCGCTACCAGGGCCCTCCTCTCCCCCTGGCCACCTCCCCAGCCGCAACCCTGCCAGCCCGCATCTCAGCACCTGCTCCCTGCACACTGGACACCGTGCCTCTGTGAGCACTGCTATTGGTCCCCAAGGCGCTCAGCCCTGGCCCTGCCTTCCTAGCTCGTCGGGGCCAGGCCGGGGGGCTCCGGGAGCTCAGGCAGCCTCCCTCCATCTCCAACCAACCACACGGTGCGTGGCTCTTTCTTCCTCTGCGGCGGCTTGGAGCGTGCACTCTATGCCTCCAGCTTCTTCCCTTCTAAATGACGGAACCTGTGTTAATGCCCGGACACCCCATAAGGCAACAGACCAGGAGCTGCCACTGTTACCTGTCTCTGGTTCCCAGCACACAACACAGAGCACGTTCGTCAAATGACCCAACACGGCCCAGTACCGAGGAAGCTGCCAGCCCAGGAGCCCGGACTGCTTTTGAGCATCTGTTTTTTTTTCCAGCAGATTTGCAAACAAGCAGTTTCAAACCGTTCTTGGGCGAAAGGAAGGCACACCTAGCCATGTGTCCCCCACCCAGGCTGCAGCCTACACTCTCACCCGCCTACACACACTCTGTGGAAAAAGCCGTGGGGGGCGCCCGGGTGGGTCAGGCGGTTAAGCATCTGCCTTTGACTCAGGTCACGATCTCAGGGGCCTGGGATGGAGCCCCGTGTCGGGCTCCCTGCTCAGTGGGGAGTCTGCTTCTCCCTCTCCCTCTGCCCCTCCCCCTGCTCACGCTCCTTCTCCCTCTCAAATAAGTAAATTAAAATCTTAAAAAAAAAAGCTGTCAGGAACACGCTTTTTTTTTTTTTTTAAGATTTTATTTATTTATTCGACAGAGAGAGAGACAGTGAGAACAGGAACACAAGCAGGGGGAGGGGGAGAAGCAGGCTTCCCGCGGAGCAGGGAGCCCGATGTGGGGCTCGATCCCAGGACCCCTGATCACGACCTGAGCCGAAGGCAGACGCCCAACGCCTGAGCCACCCAGGCACCCCTAGGAACACGCTCTTACTCGCAGAGCTCAGGATGCCCGTATCTCCTGCATGCCTTGCTGCCAAGCAGGAACAGCCGGCAACACCTCTGGGGCCCTATGAATACCACCTGGTCACTGGAGTCCTGGGTGCCGGGCCAGTGGCTGCTGGATGGGCCCAGCTGAGCTGAGACCTACTTGGGTCTCAAACCCCACTGGGGTTTCCCAGCCACACCTGAGCCCATCACCAGCCCGGCTGCTGCCCAGGATTGGGGGGGCGGGGGAGGGTGCACAGGCCGGTTTACGGGGCACCCAGTGTGCACGGCATCAGGTGTGCTCAAGCAGAAAAGCCCGGACCTCAGCAAGACAGACCCCGGTTCCAGTCCCAGCCCCGCCACTGCTGTGTGCCCAGGACCAGTCACCTGACTGAGCCTCGATCAGAGACAGCTCTCCTGCGTGGACACGGCACAGCCTCCCAGAGCTGAAGAGGATTAACAGATACAGCTGTTGCCCACTTCCTGCCACGGAGCAGGGACTCCAGGGCTGGCTAAGGAGCCAACAAACCCAGAGGGGGAGATCAGGATCCACCAAAGTCACAGGTTCACCTAACCCTTGAATTCTGGGACGCATCCTGCATATACACCCCGTACATACCTTGTGGCCCTGAAAACCGTTAGGCAGGGGGTCTACAGGGGTGCTGTGCTGGGACCTAGAAGGCAGGGGGCTACACACGCAGCAGAACCGGAATGTAACCGTGCAGCCCGCGTGCGTATAAAACAAACCGAAACAGATGAATACTTCCATCTGCATAGACCATCCCCTCAAGAGGCCAGGAGATTAGGGGCGCCTGGGTGGCTCAGTCGTTAAGCGTCTGCCTTCGGCTCAGGTCATGATCCCAGGGTCCTGGGATCGAGCCCCGCATCGGGCTCCCTGCACCGCGGGAAGCCTGCTTCTCCCTCTCCCACTCCCCCTGCTTGTGTTCCCTCTCTCGCTATGTCTCTCTCTGTCAAATAAATAAAATCTTGAAAAAAAAAAAAAAAAAGGAGGCCAGGAGATTAGTGAAGAGAGGAAGGGACCTCTGGGACAGACGTGGGAAGGGTACTGAATTTTTAACTCTGAGCTTGTGTTCTTTAACTTTTACTACCATGCGTGTGCTGGGATCGCGGATTCAAAAACTAAAGCAAAAATCATTGTTTTGAGGCAACAGCTTGAATTTTCCTGAGATGGAAAGGTCTTTTTTCTTTTTCTTAAAGATTTAATTTATTTTAGAAAGACAGTGTGTGAGAACAGGGGGAGGGGCAGGGGGAGAAGAAAAGAATCTCAAGCAGACTCTGTGCTGAGCACGAGCCCAATGCAGGACCCTGAGATCATGACCTGAGCTGAAACCGAGAGTCAGACGCTTAACCGACTGACCACCCGGGCACCCCCGGAAAAGGTCTGTCTTAAAGGTCTATTTCAGGAATCAAGCCCCCGCCCTAGCCTCCCCACCTGGTGGGGAAGTCCCACCTCCCGCCTCTGGCCTCCACCATTAGGAACCTGCAGATCCCAAAACCACTCCCTTTGAGGTGGGCAGGGCTCCCTTCCCTGGTGATGGAGAAGCAACTGGGGAAAAGAAAGACAGGGAGCGAGAAAAAGGAGGGAGAGGAGAGAGAAAGGTGTTTCAGGTAAAAAGTTGGAAATTCACCCATGGTATGGTGTGGGAGTTGTTCAGTAATTTGCAAAGTGGTAACTTGGAATGGACCCCTGGTGCCACAGCCCCTCAGTCCTGCCACCCCACCTTCACTGGGTCCTCCCCCCTGAACCCCAGCGCAGGTGCTGGCCTGACCCACCCTGGACCCAGGGGGCACAGGCGGAGCCATCCACGGGAGGGGTGGGGTGAGGAACAAGCCCAATCTTGGCTTGGCCTCTGCAGCCTGGGGCGGGCAAGGACTGTGCTCTCCGGGCCTGCAGCTGTCTGCTCTTGGTGACCCACGTCCTTATTTGCATCGACTTGAGTCCAGCCTCCCCCAGAAGAAGGTGTCAGACCCACTTCACAGACAGGGACCCAGGAGGGTGAACGGAAATTCAGAGCCTCTTGACCATGAGATTGCGCTACCCACCCCCGGGTTCCAAAAATACACCGACCCAGCAGCGCAGGCTGACAGAATAAAAAGGAAGGCCACCCCCCCAAAAAAGGGGGGGGCACCTGGGTGGCTCAGTCTGTTAAGTGTCTCCCTTTGGCTCAGGTCGTGGTCCCAGGGTCCTGGGATGAAGCCCCATGTCGGGCTCCCCATTTGGCGGGGAGTCTGCTTCTCTCTCTCCCTCTGTGTGCTCTCTCTCTCAAATAAAGGAATCAAATAAAATTTAAAAAAAAGGAAGCCTGCTTTGACAATCACAAAAAAAAGTCTTGCTCTAAGGCCTGAAATGCCAAATAGTTTCCATTGATTTCGACAGTGATGGAACGAACATACTGGGCCCGTATGCAGGGCTCGGCCAGAGCCAGACAATGAGTCATGATTTGGGTCAGGATCATGCCTTTTGAGCTCCTGAGCGGAGAGGCCGGCTCGAAAGCGAACGTAAAGCACATTATGTTTGCATACAGCATGGGGCGCTTTGCAGGTTGGAGCCCTATGGGAGGGAGGAGCACCATCCACTCTCCGCAGAGGAGGTTGAGACCAGCAAAGGGCTGCTCGCACACCGAGGGGAGGAGCCCCATGAAACCTGGCCTCCAGCCCCAGGGAGGCGCTCTCTGGGCCTGGCAGCCAGTTCAGGTCAAAGTTTGGCGGGAGCCGCTCAGGACTGATTCAGGCAGGTCCCCGGGGCCCCACGCTGGGCCTGGCTCAGTGCGCTCAGGTTCTTAGTGGAAATGATGCAAAACCAGCGCCCCCCTCCTCCTCCCCGAATCCGCACTTGGGACACCGCAAAAAATGGAAAGAGGTGGGTCTGCAACAACAGGTTAAGAAGTCATGGTGAGGGCGCCTGGGGGGGCTCAGTCGTTAAGCGTCTGCCTTCGGCTCAGGTCATAATCCCAGGGTCTTGGGATCGAGCCCCGCATCCAGCTCCCTGCTTGGTGGGGAGCCTGCTTCTCCCTCTCCCACTCCCCCTGCTTGTGCTCCCTCTCTCGCTGTGTCCCTCTCTGACAAATAAATAAAATCTTAAAAAAAGAAAAAAAAAAAAAAGAAGTCATGGTTAGCTGCTGAGGGACACGAAGGAGATGAGGAACCACTGTGATGTCATTTATGCAAATGTCCACGTCTCACTGCTTCTGTTCACTCCCTACAGAGGGAGACCCTGCACCGAGGGGCACTCGGGCTACTGGGACACCTGCGTCCTAGTCCGGGCGTGGCCGTTGGGCTTTGGACAAGTTCCTTAGCCCCTCTGGACCCCTAATTCCTTGTCTGTAGAACAAGCATTGGGGAGATTTTCTTTTTAGGTCCTCTCCTGCTCAAGTATCTATAAAGATCCCCCAAACTGGAGAAAGTAGAAGAGATTCATAATTCTCTGGATGACTGATTTTGAAATCGGCTTTACACCAGTTTGCTGTGGCCTAAAGGTTTATGTCCCCCACTCCCAAATTCATAAAGCCCAGGGTGATGGTATCAGGAGGTGGGGCCTTTAAGAGGCAATCAGATCACGCAGGCTCCGCTAATGGGATTAGCGCTCTTCTGAGAGAGGCCCAGGAGAGCTCCCTTCCGGTCCCCAGGCCCCCACTCAAGGATACAGGAAGTCAGGGCACCCTGACCTTGGATTTCCAGCATCCAGAGCTGTGAGAAATAAATTTGTGGTTTACAAGCCACCCAGTCAGTGGTGTTTTGTTACAATACACAGTTCAACGGAGTGAACAAAAACAGGCTGGGGGGGGGGGGGCGAGGCAAGGAAAACCCAGGGGTTCTCAGTCAAACTCCTCGTTGCCATCCAAAAAGGGGACCTAAGTGGACCCCTCTCCTTTTCCATCACCATTAGCAAGGACAGGGGGCCAAGATACTACCTGGGCCTGCAGTTTTTAAGTTTTAAGAAGCATGTATTTAAAAAGTTCTTGAGGCATCTGAATGGCTTAGTCGGTAGAGCATGTGACTCTTTATCTCGGGGTTGTGAGTTCGAGCCCCAAGATGGGTATAGAAATTACTTAAAGGGGCGCCTGGGTGGCTCAGATCATTGGGCGTCTGCCTTGGGCTCAGGTCATGATCCCAGGGTCCTGGGATCGAGGCCCACGTCGGGCTCCTGGCTCGGCGGGGAGCCTGCTTCTCCCTCTCCCTCTGCCTCTCTCCCTGCTCATGCTTTCTCTCTCTCTGTTATCTGTGTCTCAAATGAATAAATAAAATCTTTTTAAAAATTACTTAAAAATTTCATTAAAAAATAAAAATAAGTTCTTAAGTGTTTAAAGTTAAGTAAAAGATTGTGCCCTGCTGGACCCAATCTCTGAGGGGCCCAGAGAGACAGATGCAGCCCTCGGGGGTCCTTTATTCCAGAGTTGTGGGTCTCCCCCTCCTTTTTAAAGATTTTATTTATTTATTTGACAGAGAGAGAGCACAAGCAGGGGGAACGGGAAAGGGAGAAGCAGGCTCCCTGCTCAGCAGGGAGCCTGATGCAGGGCTCGATCCGAAGACCCCGGGATCATGACCTGAGCCGAAGGCAGATGCTTTAGGGGCTCCCGTTTCCTCCCTGGGACAAAGTCCTCCGCTCCCCACTGGACTCATCCTGGCCCTTTAGAACCCTCAACCTGACTTTATAGGCTCCCTCTGCTTCCCCCAGGCTGGTACAGGCCTGGCCCAGAGCCCACCTCCTCCCCACCCTCCCCAAGACAGAATTAATTGTTCCTCATCTGCGTTGTCCCAGCACCTTCGGTAAACAGACCTGGATTGGGCACTTGGCCCACTCTAGTCTCATTAAATGTTTACCTGTCTGTCTGCCCCAGCTCAGAGCGGCGACCTAGTGAACGGGGACAGTCAGGGGGCAGGAGGGGCACACAATATACTGCAAAACCGAACAAGGGAGCTGGGCTCACAGCGACAGGCAATTCCTGGCTCGGATCCCTGGCCTCGTCACACCCTCACCAGCAGGAAGTGTTGCTGTGAGAAGGCAGAGGCTGCGTGGATGGTACACAGTAAGCGCCCACTAATGGGCAACTATGATTATGAGCCTGGAGCTCAGGAGACGCGCATACCATGCTGACCACCTCAGTCAGACCTGGGGTTTTCCTGATGCATCATCCTCCGTACACGGGAAACTCGGCAGATCTGTCCTCACCTTGATCTAGCTTCTTCTGAGCTCCAAGCTGTAGACACACGAATGCCAACATCTCTGGGAGGAGGGGGACGACAAGAGCTCTCAATTCTAAATCCCCGTATCCCAGTGATGGTCCTCCAGTAGGTAGCCCGGTGGGCTGCTCTTGGCTCTAGAGCGCACACTTCCTCTCAGTCTGGGTGACAGGCTGTCTTCTCCCACCTCCAGAAAAACAGGTTTACCACGCAGTGCCCAGCAAGGCCCAGAGGGTGTTTTGTATTGTCACACCCTAATATTGACACTAGGAAAATCAGCTGTCCTCCCTGAGCCCGCCTCAGTGCGCTGACCCCCAGCCCTGGCCTCTCTGGGGCCAGCCTCAGTGCCAACGAGGAACTGGGGCCCGGGGCCTTATTTGCTTACATTCTGTATTTCTCCCAGGGCCTGGCCCCAGCCAACCAGCGCAGGACAAAGAGACGAGGGAGCAGCCACACGTGTCCCCTCTGGACCCACGGCAGGCTTCCTGGTGGCTGCCAACAACAAAACCCGAGCGTGCCAGGGACTTCCTTGAAACCTCTTGGAATTGTTCTGAGCAGAGAGAAAAAAAACAGCCGGACTCTCGTGGGATCCACTATGTTCGGAGGCAGGGGAAGCAAGAAGCCATTAATTGTCTACAAACTTAATAGGTTCACTAAAAACAGGATGCTTTCCAGGGAGAGGGGAAAATACCTCCGAGGTCAGCTTCAAGACTCAACCAGCGGATGGAGCCATTCCCCAAGCACCTCCTTCCACATATTAACTGACCAGCAGAGAAAAAATGGGCTAATGCTGCTCTCTGGTTTCTCTGCAGCTCAGTGAATCCAGCTTTCATACCTGCCAGCCACCTATTAAAAACTTCGGGTACTTAACATGCATACAAGCCTCCGGCCAGTCTCTTCCAGTCTCTTCCCAGTGCGCCCAGGCTGTGCCGCGGGCTAGGGATACTCCACTGGGTGTGACCTTTGATCCTCCCGTTTTCACGGAGCTGCAGGCCAGTGTCATGCTAAGTGAGCACCAACGGGTAATTTCAATCTGTCTTCAGTGGCCTGAAACAGTCCCATAAGGTCCTTGCACAGAGGAACTAGTAGGACTAGGAAGAGAGGAAGGGCCTGCACCTTATTTTCTATTTTATTTTTTTAGGGCTGCACCTTTAGATGAGGTAGTCAGGGAAGACTTCTCACAGGGGGCAAGCAAGTGAACGGAGACAAGGAAAAAGGATGACACCCATGGGGACAATGCTAACTGTATCACTCCCTTTGTTTCAGGCCTCACTCCATCCCAGAGGGCCTCACAGGATCCTTGGTGCTTGGAAAAACATCCTTGCGGCCAGAATTCCCACCAAATAAATCAATAAATATTATAGATAGATAGATAAATCACCTGGGAGCCATCTAAGAAGTTTGATTAAAGAGGTCCCCCCACTGCAGGGCATTCTGAGGCGCTGACTGAACGCCAATCTCCCCAGATGCTTTGGACACTTTACACCAAAAACAAGCACAAACAAACATGTACAACGTTAATGTTGGTAAAGCTCAAGGAGCCACAGCTAACGCAATCAGTGACAGCCCTGTGACCTTGAGGTTAAAAGGGTGGGAAATCCCCAAATCCTGGAGCGGGAAGGGAAGGGTGGAGGAGAGCTGAAGCTGTGGGCAAGAGCTGCACCAACAGCCAGGTGCTAAGGCTGGAATCCCAGCCCGTTTAAGGCCTCAGATAGACCACTTAGGGAACTAAGTATAAAACCACACCAATAAACACCTAAAATGTGCCACTCCTAAGAATTTACCCCAAAGGCATGCCCAAGATAAGCAGAAAAAAGGTTTTAAAGTGTTCATTCTAAGGGAAGCCACTCACAGCCACCAACACTTGGGTGGGTGTTCACACCTGCTGGGGAAACCTCATGGACCCATTCTGCAGAACGGGCTGACTGAGGCTCAGAGGTGGAGTAGCCCGTCTAAGACAACACAGCTGGAAGGCGGCTGGATGGAGAGTTTTGGCGGAGCTCCCAGAAAACGGCTCTGGGCTTTTAGTTTGACAGCCTTTATGTTGCCTCCTGGACCGCAGTCTCAGTTTCTCCACCTGTGAAATGAGGCCTCAGCCTCTGGAGGCCGGCCAGCACACAGCTCAACTGCCTGCCCCCCCTCCCCATGCGGGAAGGATAACGCTGATAACCCTCCCTTCCTGGGGAGCCCGAGCGAAGCTTCACGGAGAACACCAGATCAAGGCCCGGGCCACAGTAGGTGCTGGGGGGGGGGGGCGGGGGGATGTTACAACGGCAGCAGCAACAACAACCTCCTGCCCCCCGGGGTGGCTCATTCCAGCGAAAATTACAGTAACGAGTAGCGGTTTACAAAGCGGTTTCGCGCCCAGGAGACCGGGGCTCGGAGCGAAAGCGTACGGAGCCCGGAGCCCCCCCCACCCCCCCCCGGGCTTGCTTTGGCCGCGCGCGGGGCTGGCGGCGGGACCCTTCCCGGTCACCGGCCGGAACGCGCCCGCGGCCACTGCAGCGCCGAGCGCGCGGGCCGCTCCCGCGGGGCGCACCTGTGCAGGGCGAGGGCAGGTGCGGGGCGGCGGCCGCGCCCGGCTCGGCGCGCAGTTCCTGTTCCGGACTCCCCCCCGCGGCCCGCCACAAAGCCTCTCTCCGGGCCTCTCCAGGTGCGCGGCGACTCGGGGCGCCCCGGGTCCCGGCGGGGGCCAGCGCCGACGCCATCTTCCCGGCTTCGGTGGACACCCGGCTGTGCGGCCGCGGCCCGTGGCTGGCGGCCCCCCGAGGGCGTGGGAGCCGGGACCCCGGGAGGCCGCGCCGGAGGGCGGTGCGGGGCGACGGGGCATCCGGCCCTCCGGGCGGGGCGCAGGGGGGGGTCGCCCCATTGCACAGTCGCGGAGACTGAGGCCCGCGGGGGCCGCGGCCGGAACCATCGCCGGGGGGGACCCGGAGACCCCGCCGGAGAGGGGGCGTATCGGAGCCGGGGTCGCGAAACGTCGCCCGAAAGTGACACACCCAACAGCTGCCCGGGACGGAAAAACCTGGGCACAGGTCCCCACGCTTCCAGCCGCTCGGCACCCAGGGCAGCACCCTGAGCGCCCGCCTGCCGGCCTCGGGCTGGGCGCAGGGGCGGAGGGCGGCGGGGTGAGTGAGGGCGGCGGCCGGGGCGGCAGGGGCGGCAGGGGCGGCAGGGGCGGCAGGGGCGGCAGGGGCGGCAGGGGCGGCAGGGGCTCGGACTCACCTCGCGTCGGCGGCGGCGGCCGGAGGGCTGGAGCCGGGAGGCGTATTGTGTGCGGCGGCGGCCGGCGCGCGAGCTTATAAACCGCCGGCCCCGCCCCGGCCCGCCCCCGGGGCCGCGGCTCCCGCCCCGCCGCTCTGAGTCCCGGACCCCGGGTTTTCGGCTGCTAGTGTAATGTGTTAGCTGGCTGCACCCCGCTGTCAGCGTCTGCAGTTTACCCAGCCCCGCGGTGCACTCAGTAGGCGCCGCGGAGTACCGGGGAACGGATCCACCCGCCGAATTTGGGTAGACGATCCAGGATCTTTACACCGGCTGCCCCATCCGCCCTCCAAGGAGCCCTGAGGGCTCGGTGCTTTTTTCCATGCCCATTTTACCGATAAGAAAACTGAGCGACGGAGAGGACCAGACGACAGCGGGCATTCCCCCCTCGAATAGTCATGCTCTCTGTGCTGGCCCTTTCGGGACTTAGGTTTTGTTTTGTTTTTCTCAGTTTTCTTTATTGTGGTAAAATACACATAACACAGTTTACCATATTAACCTTTTTTTAAGTGTACTGTTCAGTGGTATTAAATACACAATGTGCGACGATCACCACCACCCATCTCTACAATTCCATCTTGGAAAACAGACTCTATACCCGTGAAAAACTCTCCATTCGGGGCGCCTGGGTGGCTCAGTCGGTTAAGCGTCTGCCTTCGGCTGGGGTCCTGATCCCAGGGTCGTGGGATTGAGCCCCACATTGGGCTCCCCGCTCAGCGAGGAGCCTGCTTCTCCCTCTCTCCCTCTCTGCCTGCCGCTCCCCCTGCTTCTGCGCGCTCTGTCAAATAAATAAAATCTTTAAAAACAAAACAAAACAAAACCCTCCCCATTCCTAGGGCTCCTGGCTGGCTCAGTCGGGGGCGCCTGTGACTCTTGATGTTCCCTTCATGGTTTCCAGCCCCACTTTGGGAGTGGAGATTACTTAAAACAAACAAACAAACAAAAAACCCTCCCCATTTCCTTCTGCCCTGGCACCCACCTGGAATTAGGTATTTTTTTTCCTTAAGATTTTATTTATTTACTTGACAGAGAGAGCCCAAGCAGGGGGAGCTGCAGAGGAAGAGAGAGAAGCAGACTCCCCGCTGAGCAGGGGGCCCGTTGTGGGGCTGGATCCCAGGACCCCGGGATCATGATCTGAGCCGAAGGCAGATGCTTAACCATTGAGCCACCCAGACGCCCCAGGAATCAGGTATTTTTGAGCATTTGTCGCAAATGTGAACACTGAGAGTGATGCTTTCGTAGAAACAGCATCAGCAGCATCCCACTCCTTTACCCCACCTCCTCCTTCGACCTGTACCACCCACCACACCCCCACTCCCCCGCTTTCCACATGGGAGCTGCCTGCGCTACCCTGAGCCTCCTGGGCCTAAGGAGAAATGGGGGGCAAAGCCCCTAGGGAGGAAGGAGAATCAGAAAGGTTCTAGGTAAGGTGGGATCCAGCCCTGGGGTGGGTTAGGGAGGGGGAGGATCAATGCTGAGGTGGAGCACAGGAGCCTGGCAGAAGCAGAGGAAGGCAGAGACCTCGCTGGGATTACAAAGTAACCACCGTCGCAGGAACACAACAACAAGGCTTGTTTACCTTAGTCCTGCTGTCTCTGAGGGCGGAGGAACTAGCAGGTCCAGGGGAGTTCCCCTCCCCCTAGTTCTGCCATTTGCTACCTGTTGGGGCCCCCTGACCCCTTCTTTGCACTTCTGGGGTGACTGGCAGTGATGCCCAGTTTTCCTTCAGTGTTATCGCTGCAACGAGCTGACCCCACCCCCCACCCGCAGGGCTATAGGGAGGATCAGAGGGGATCAGGATCTGTGACCACCAGCAGATAATCCTTAGTAAACACCAGCAGAGTTTAAGCTTCAAGGCCCCTCCCTAGGGGCTCTTCTGGCAACTTCTGATTTTGAAATCCTTTGAGGACCCCCAAATCACACCACCGGTAAGCTCCACAAAGCCTGCACCATCCCGACTGTCTCTGAGAGCCACAGGCTGCCTTGCAGGCAGGAGTGAGGAGCCCTGTAAGATCGGGACACCTCTCCAAATGCATCCTCTGAGCCTCGTAGAAGGGAAGCAATGACACTGGGTCCCGTGGGCCAAAAAGGCCTGACCTCTCTGCGGGAGAATGCCTCCAGAGGGGTCTCGAGGCTGAAGGCACAGGGCCAGGCACACAGTAGGTGTTCAACAAACATTAGTGGAGCGGATGAGGAAGGACAGTTCGGGGACAGATGGGGGATAGAAGTCCCCAAGGGAGGGGCGGGTGAAAATATTTTGTTTTGCAAGGTCCTAAGATAATATGCTGATCCAATAGCTGAGAAGGAGGCAAAAACTTTTGAATAAGAATGGGGCCTGTATCTGGCCTTGGCTTGCTATTAGTCCAAGAAAAAGCCCCGGGCTAGACGTCGAAGGAAAACAACACCACCACCACTTAGGGGAAGGGTGGCAGGCACCACCAGTCCCAGGGCTGACCACTTTGCATTATCTCCTGTAATTCTCACGACCTCCTCTTGTAGCAGAAATGGCCATCCTAGTGTCACAGACACCAGAGCACCCACCAAGGGTCCCAGAACAGGCCAGAGAGAACGTACGGTCCCATTTTAGAGATCCAGAAACTGAGGCTCTAACAAAGGAGGCCAGGGTGCCTGGCTGGCTCAGTCGGAGGAGCCTGCGACTCTTGATCTCCGGATCGTGGGTTCGAGACCCACATGGGGTGTAGAGATTACTTTAAATATACTTAAAAAAAAAAATAGGGGCACCTGGGTGACTCGGTCGTTTAGGCGTCTGACTTTGGCTCAGGTCCTGATCTCCGGGTCCTAGGATGGAGCCCTGTGTCGGGGTCCCCGCTCAGCAGGGCATCTGCTTTCCCTGTCCCTCTCCCTCTGCCCCTGCCCCCACTCTCATCCTCTCTGTCTCCTCTCTCTCTCAAATGAATAAATAAAATCTTTCAAAAAAAAAAAGGACGCCAACTGCTGGAGACCACCCAGCCAGCCCGTGAGCAGCAGAGAGTTTCAAGCCCAGGTCCTGAAGTGCCCTTTTCACCCCTTTACAGCTGGGCTCAAACCTCCTGGGCCTCAGTTTCCCCTTCTCCATAGGGATTTGCTGGCTTGTCCCAGGGTTATTGGGCTGTGGATCCTGCTCTCTAAGAGAACACCATGAAACGGTGGGACAGCCCCTTCCTTCCCGGGGGGGGGGGGGGGGGGGGGGGGGGGGGGGGCCTCATCCCAAGGAGCTGCCTCCAGGGGCCTTGGGATCCTCCAGCACCAGCTGAACCCCTCCTGCTGAGGCTGTGACCCCTTCTCTCAGTGGTTTAGGGATCCACCGTCCGGTTGATCCTCCGGCACCAACTTAGGGTTGAGTTTTGTCCTTGATATGACTTTGTTTTGGATCATTCATTTAATAACTATTGATTGACACCATATGCCAGGCTGGGTGGTAGCTGTTGGGGATCTAGAGATGACACATGTGAGCAGGGAGCACCCATCCAAATCGGGGAGCCGGTGGAGGGGAAAGCAGCCGCCAGGAAGATAGGGCGTCGGGCAGCTTGGCACACACAGGTGCTCGAGGAGGGACAGTGAGGCCAGGCAGTGTGTGGGGAGTGGGGGAGGAGCAGATCTTCTAGCCAGGATGGCCAGGGGAGACTTCCTGCAAAGACTGAGAACTGAGGGCAGGGCCTTCCGTAGGTGCGAGCCTTCCCCTGCCCAAGGCGAGAGAGTGGAGGAGGAGGAGTTAGGAGCAGCCCCAGGGCTGGCCAAGTGTGTCTGCCAAGTGCCAGCCTTGGAGGCCGAGGGCGAGGCCGGGGCCCACCTGGGGGAACCAGGCACCAGTGAGGCTTTCAATGGTCCTGTCTTTTCCACCCGCCATCCCAGACTCTTATCCTAGCCTGGGGACACCTTATCTGGAAAATCCGCCCGCTTTGAGAGGCTTTGTAGTATCAGGAGGGAGCCATTAAAGGGCTTTGCTGTTCTCTCCTGGGTTGTGCATGAGCTCCTGGCCAGGGGCTTCAGGACCCTGTCACCCACACCAGCCCAGCGGACGTTTTGTGGGGGTACCTTTGCGGGGTGAGAGGCTGTCGAGAGCTCTGTGGGCTGGGCGTGTTGCCTGGGTGATTTCATATAACCCTCCTGCACCCGTGCAGGGTAGGTGTCCCCATTGCACAGATGAGGAAACTGAGCCTCAGAGAGGGGTCCTAACGGGTCCAAGGCCACATAGCCAAGAGATCAGAAGACTGGGGCTTGAACCCAAGTCCCTCTGTCCTGCCTGACTTGGGGTCTATAGCTAGGCTTCAGGAAGTCTGTGAACCCCTTCAGATGAAGCAGAATTTCATTTGGGGTATAAAATAAGCCTTTTCTGGAGAGGGAGCCTATATCCTGGTGAGTGAGAACCAGGACTCTGGGGTCACTCAGCACTGAGTTTGGATCCTGCCTCTATAACTTGTGTGGCCGCAGACAAATGCCTCTGTGAAGTTTTCCACATCCCAGGGCTGCCGAGGGACTAGAACTCAGGAAGCCCTTAGTGTGGTGCCTGGCACACAGCGGTGGTCAGTAAACCCAGAAGCTTTTATTGAAGGAGTCGACTTGACATGTTTGCGGAAGAAACTGTATCTTGGAGGGCGCCTGGGTGGCTCAATTGGTTAAGCGACTGCCTTCAGCTCAGGTCATGATCCTGGAGTCCTGGGATCGAGTCCCGCATCGGGCTCCCTGCTCAGCGGGGGGTCTGCTTCTCCCTCTAACCCTCCCCCCTCTCATGAACTCTCTCTCTCAAATAAATAAATAAAATCTTAAAAAAAAAAAACTGTATCTCGGAGGTGCATCTTCTATTAAATAAAATAACACACTTTTAGAAATCAGTGTGTCCAGTACAATCCCACATTTTGAAAAAATCCACATAGAAAAGTCTGGAAAGAAATATAGGACTGCTGGGGCGCCTGGGTGGCTCAGTTGTTAAGCGTCTGCCTTCGGCTCAGGTCATGATCCCAGGGTCCTGGGATCGAGCCCCACCTCAGGCTCCCTGCTTCGTGGGAAGCCTGCTTTTCCCTCTCCGACTCCCCCCGCTTCTGTTCCCTCTCTTGCTGTGTCTCTCTCTGTCAAATAAATAGAATCTTAAAAAAGAAAGAAATATAGGACTGCAAAATGGGAATAGTGGTCATCTCTGGGCATAAGAGAACCCCATTATTTTCCCATTTTGCAGGCCAGGAGACTGAGGCTCAGAGAGAGCCGCTGAGCTGTAGGATAGAGAGGCGTGGATGCACTGGGATGCGGGGAGGGCGGGGGGCGGGGAGGAGGCTTCCCTTCCCAGCTCTCTGAGCAGGAACACAGCCTAAGGCCTGGAAGCCTCAGTTTATCTCACTTTCCAGGAAGCCGGGACAGCGACACCTAGCTCATAGGGTTGTTGTGAGGAAGGCAGCCGGTGCCTGAAGAGACTGTCATGACTGTCCCAGGTCACTCAGTAGTTGGTGGGGCGACTTGCGTCCCTTGTTACCTGGTTTGCTTTACCTTCCTTCATAGCACCTTCTGCTCTCTCAAACACTCATTTACAAATATATCTGTCTGTTGTCTGACTCCCCGCTCCCCAGTGAGGCTAAGCCAGACTTGGTGTGTTTGGGGCTCAGAGACCGGGTGCTCAATCAGTACTCGCTGAGCAAACGCATGCACGGGGATGAGCGCCTCGGGGCTTCTCTATTTTCCGTCTACTTCCTCCCTCTGTCCTATCACTTCTCCCCCTCAGACCACATTTTTAAAATAGTTTCTATGGTAGCTTGAAGCTTCCTTTTCTTCTTTAAGGAAGGGTAGGGGGAGGTCCTGCTGCTTTACAACCTGGGGTGAAGGGGAGGTATGTGTGCATATTCACGCTGTTGTCTTTGGAGCTGGGGCGGGGGTAGGTGGGGGCATTCTCAAGAAACCGAAGGGGGTTGGTCCCCCTGGGAGTCCAGTGACATGGTGGTCCCAGGTGGGGGAGTTGAACCTTTGTGCGGTGGGGAGATTCCCCTGGGCACTGGGTTGAGAGACAACACCCTCCCCCCCACATACACACATCAGGCCGGCCCTGCCTCGAATTGCTGCTGGGCAGGTGTAGGCAGAGTCTACACAGGTCAGGGTGGGGCCGCGTCACCATGCAGCCATGGGAGCCCCAGGGCACAGGAATCTGGAGTCCAGGCTGTGTGACAGCAGACGGCACTTGGCTTCTTTGGGAATTCCCAGGGAGTTTCAGGGATGGCTGAGCTCAAGTTCAACGGCTAGAGCCAAGCATCTGTGGGTCCTCGGCTGGGGAGCTGCTGGAGACTGAGGGGAAGTTGGAGGTGGGGAAGGGTCCCTGGGTGCCCAGGGTCTGGAGCCAGATAGATCCTTCTCTGGGCCGTAGGGAGGCTTTTGGGGGCAAGAGTCAATGGTAGTAAGATTATTTTTTTTTAAGGTTTTATTTATTTTCCTTGAGAGAGAGAGAGGGAGAGAGCACAAGCAGGGGGAGCAGCAGAGGGAGGGGGAGAAGCAGACTCTCCACAGAGCAGGGATCCCCAACGTGGGGCTCAATCCCAGGACCCTGGGATGATGACCTGAGCTGAAGGCAGACGCTTAACCGATTGATCCGCCCAGGCGCCCCTGTAGGATTATTTTTGAAAGACAAGGCCGGTCCTTAGCTGCTTAAGTTATGTCTTGGATGCCCAGAGAGCTTACTTACCCCAGCTGCCATTTCCCTCAGATCCATCCCAAGATTCTGGCAGGAGCCTCCTCACCCCAGCCTCCTAGGGTCCTCTATTTGTTGCAAACCCCTGGAAACGGGCAGGGCCCAAGGCCTCCTGGCAGCGGAACTCCTGAGCCCCTCCCAGCCTCACGCTGGCTCCGCTCAACCAGGACCCCTGAGAGTGAGAAGCTGGCGGGGGCATCCAGTACCAGCCCCAGAGCCACGGAGGGGGGCCACAGTGCTAGGCAGGACCATAGTACCACCAAGAGCTGGGATAAAGGTATCTGAAAACAGAGGGCCAAGGCCCCAAGAAACTCGAGGGAAGAACAGAAGTGGACAACCCATAGACTTCAAGGAGGCTGCTCCATATCCCCATCCAGTAAGAGGCATCACAAGCCAGGGCCACCAAACTAGCTCATCCCCTTCCACACTCGCATCTGTCACAGTCTTGGATGATGGCAGCCCTATCCTTCCAGATGTTCAGGCCGAAGACCTTGGAGTTGTCCTCCACTGTTCTTTCTCTCACCTCTCCTCCTTGACTGAGCGCGGGGTTCAGGGACCCCTTCCTTTCTTCCTTCCTTTCTTTTTTTTTTTTTAAGTAAACTCTACCTGCAACACGGGGCTCGAGCTCACGATCCCAAGATCAAGAGTCACATGCTCTACCAACTGAGCCAGGCAGGCGCCCCTCTTCAGGGACTTATTTCTAATGAATATAACGTAGCAGAAGGGAGGCTATGGGACGTCCAAAGCCAGATACTGACAGGATAGCTCTCTCCTGGCTCTTGCCCGCCAGGATCATTGCCTCTGGGGGAAGCCAGGGGCCAAGAGCAGGCATGCCGTGAGTGCCCTGTGAGTGTCCCGCCCTACCCATCAGTAGGAGGTGGATCCTCAGACTGCGTTCTCCATGGCTCACATTTTCCCAGGGCTCTCTTACACAGATTCAAAGCCAAAGTCCTGAAGGCCACACCTAACCCAACCCAATGTTACCTTTTCGGCCTCATTTTCAACTACTCACGTCATTCATTGCTCATTCTGTTCCAGCCACCCTGGCTTCCTCGCTGTTCCTCAGGCACAGGTTCACAGCTGCCTCCGTGACTTCACACCTGCTGTCTCCTCGGCTTGGATGGCGCTCCCGTTAGAAATCTGCAAGTTTGTCCTCCCGCCTCCTTAAGTCTTGGCTCAAACGTCACCTTCGTCAGGGAGGCGTCCCCGGACGCTCCCACTGAACACGGTGATCCCTTGCCTCCCTGGAGTTCGTTCTCACCCTGTCTTGCATTTATTGCCTCTTACACGTCACTATAGTTCTTAGTTTTGTTTATTGTATGTCTCCCCCAACTGGCCTATAAGCTCCACAAGGACAGGGAAATTTGTCTATCCTCTTTCCTTTTTTCACTGCTGTATCCTCAGAGCCTAGAACAAGGCTTAACAGATAGTAGGCATTCAAAAAATATGTGTTGAAGAAAGTAATAAAAGACAGATGGCTGGAAAATGAATACAATGATCTTTACCTTTAGGGGTAATCATGGAAATGTAATTAAAAACATTGATGAGGGGGCGCCTGGGTGTCTCAGTCAGTTAAGCATCGACTCTTGGTTTTGGCTCAGGTCATGATCTCAGGGTCGTGAGATTGAGCCCCGCATCTGGCTCTGCGCTGGGCATGGAGCCCGCTTGAGATGCTCTCTCTCTCCCTCTTCCTGTGCGCCTCCCCGCCCCTGGCGCATGCACTCTCTCTCTCAAAACAAATAAAACCCCATTGATGAGCTGTCCCTTCTCACCCAACGGGAATGTTTCAGAAGCACATGGGAACTGAGTGAGGGTGGGCAGTGGGGACGTGGCCTTGAGCCTTCCCAGTACGTGGGGGTGCACATGGGCTCCATGACCACACAGACTGCTCGCCGCTGTACCCGCAGCACCTAGGACGGTGTCTGGCACAGAGTAGGTGTTCGCTAAAAATGAGCAGAGTGAACACATGATTAAACAGATCTTTCTAGAAGGTAATTTGGCAATTTATTTTTATTTATTTTTATTTGGGGGGCGCATGGGTGGCTTAGTCTATTAAGCATCTGCCTTCGGCTCAAGTCATGATCCCAGGGTCCTGGGATCAAGCCCGGGATCGAGCCCCGCATCGGGCTCCCTGCTCAGCGGGGAGTCTGCTTCTCCCTCTGACCACCCCCCATGCTCTGTCTCTCTCTCTCCTGCTCTCAAATAAATACATAAATAATCTTTTAAAAAATTTATTTTAATTTTTTTAGATTTTATTTATTTATTTGAAAGAGAGAGTGAATGAGCAAAAGAGAGAGCATTGGCCAGGGGAGGAGCAGAGGGAGAGCGAGAAGCAGGCTCCCTGCTGAGCAGGGAGCCCGATGCGGGGCTCGATCCCAGGACCCTGGGATCACGACCTGAGCTGAAGGCCGACGCTTAATGACTGAGCCACCCAGGCGCCCCTAATTTGGCAATTTAGAACAACAACAAAAACCCCCTAAGAATGTGTATTCTTTGCAGACCAACAATCCCAATTTTAGGAATTTTCTTGCAAACGTAATTAAACTAGTTTTCACAGATGTATGCACAAGTGTGTTCACTGCAACTTGTCCATTTGCTCACAAACCTACTCAGTGTGGGGGAACAGCGCACAAACGGGTGAGTTTTCTGTTCTCACGAAGTGTATTGTCCAGGGAGCGAGAGAGATGGGTAAACAAGAGAAAATCAAATATGGGAGCCAACCTAAATCTCCATCCACGGGGGATGAACAACGTCGTCCTACGCAGCCACGGAAAGGCTGAGGTAGATCTACCTGTGCTAACACAGAAAGACGTGTGTACCTCTGCTGTGCTGAATGAGAAAAAATGTTATAGAATCAAGTCATATGCATCACATGAGTTGATTTAAGTTGAAGAATATTTTTCATTTGCCTTGAAAGGTCTATAAGGAACATACCAGAAGGTCAAGAGTGGTTAATAGGTATGGATATTATCAAGCAGTTTTTTTTCTACCTCTTGTACATTATTTGCAAGCTTTCCAATGAACATCTATTATGTTTCTGGCCATAAAACAATAACTTTTTTTTTTTTTTTTAAGATTTTATTTTTTTATTTGACAGAGAGAGACACAGCGAGAGAGGGAACACAAGCAGGGGGAGTGGGAGAGGGAGAAGCAGGCTCCCCGCCGAGCAGGGAGCCCGATGCGGGGCTCGATCCCAGGACCCTGGGACCATGACCTGAGCCGAAGGCAGACGCTTAACCGACTGAGCCACCCAGGCGCCCAAACAATAACTTTTTAATAGACGTTATGATGAGTGAAAGGAGCCAGGCGTAAGAGACAACGTACTGTGCAATTCCATTTCTATGAAGTTCAACAAGAGGCGAAACTAATCTGGGCGCCTGGGTGGCTCAGTTGGTTGGGCGACTGCCTTCGGCTCAGGTCATGATCCTGGAGTCCCGGGATCAAGTCCCACATCGGGCTCCCTGCTCAGCGGGGAGTCTGCTTCTCCCTCTGACCCTCTTCCCCCTTGTGCTGTCTCTCATTCTCTCTCAAATAAATAAATAAAATCTTTAAAAAAAAAAAAAAAAAGAGGCGAAACTAATCTATGGTGATAGAGGTGAGACTAGTAGCTAGGTCTCGAGGTGGGGGCGGGTATGGCTGGGCAGGGGCACGAGGGAATGTTCTGGGGTGGTGCAGATGGTGATCGCGGGACACATACATATGAAACATGCATCCAGCTGAATGCTTAAGATTCGTACCCTTTCTGGTATGCAAATTAAAACTTGATAGTACAAAATGAGATCGAACAAAACAAAGCCCACTGTATCAGACTCAAAACAGCCGAGAGCGAGGATTCTAATTAAGCCCCAGATTTTCAGCTGCCAGGAGTACTTGGCAGGCCCAGCTCGCGGTGGAACTGGAGGGGCCAGCTTTGCTGTGGACAGGGATAGCATCACAATTGAAAACAGGACCGGTACGTTTCAGAGCAGATTACGGAGGCTTAACCAGCCAGGCCACTCAACTCAGTGCCACAAGAATTTAATAGACGCATGTTCGGGCCAAAACACCAAACGGCTCGGCTGACCAAAATAACCTAATCTCATGCAACCTGTCAGAGGGATGGAGAACAGGCCTCCACTCCATCAGACAATTCCAGGAATCCGGGGTCAGGGAGGAGGTGATATGTGCTCCTGAGGCATTGTGGGGGCCTCAGGCAGCAGGCCGTGGGCATCCTGCAGCGCTGGCCACCGCTGTTCCCTGCCAGGGGCAGGTTCAAGGCCCCAGGTTATCACTCAAGTCAGGTCTGGCGGGAGGGCCCAGGCCCACGTGGCTGTGGGCAGGAAGGAGGCCTGGTCCTGCAGAATCTCCTTTCGCCCAGAAATAACATCCCTTCTGACAGCTGAGTTTATCAGCGTGATAGCAGATTTTTTCAAAACAATAACAGTAGGTTCTAGCAGCTCACACACCCATGCGTGCTCCGCAAGGATGGGCTGGCCCTGGTGTCGGGGCAGCTGCTGTCCACACCTCTGCTCTGGGGGATGGGGCACCCTGAGAAGGACCTCTCCCGGTCCGGCTTCCTGTGGTCTATACACTCTGAGAGGGTGGGGCCCGGGTACACTTTCACTCCCTTGCACCCCACTTGGGGGACCCTCAATAGCTATCTGGTTCACAGATGGGGCTCAAGAAGATGGGGCTCCCCATTCCCCATACCTTTGCATCACTGTGTGTCACCAAAAGCTTGACTGCTGGGCGGTGGTATCTTTGTCCCCCTCCCCAGGTCTTCCCAACCTTACCACAACCTATGGGACAAGTACTGCTGTTCCCATTTTAAAGAGGAGAAAAATGAGATCAGGCAGGTGATGGCCCCCTTCCCCGCCCCCACCCCCCCCCGGAATCTCATGTCTCCTTCCAGGCCTGCAGGGTTCCCTATCTCAGGACTGCTAGTCACAGCTGTCTCAAACAGCTCCAGCCTCGAAAAATGAGGAGGACCCCGGGGGGACCACAGCGTTTTTGGACTCTTTCTTCCATAGAAAAAGAATTTCTTTTTCCTTAAGTTCTGTCATCTTGTCTTCTCTTCTGAGGAAGTGTATGTGTTACGATTTCCCCACTAATAATGAAAGAAGTGCAAATAAAAGTGACAAAGATACCACCTCTCAGCAATCAAGCTTTTGATGACACACAGTGTTGCAAAGGTATGGGGACTGGGGAGCCCCGTCTTCTTGAGCGCCTGTGCTTGGAATACACATAGAGGCAGCTCGGAGGGCAGCCTGGTAAATATCTCAAAACGTGCCAAATGTGTATGTTCTAGCACCCAGATACTTCGCTAAAGGACGGTCTGGGTAGGAGGAATGGTGTGAGCAGAGGTATGGAGGCTAGACAGTCAAAGCTAGTCTGGCTCTTTGCCTCAGAAGGAGGGAGCTGCTAGCCAAGCCAGGTGGTAGGACGGATCATCCCCTCAAGGACTGGGCTGAGCACTCTGTGAGCACTCAGTGAGCCAGGAGGAGGCCTGGGCTTGGCACCTGCTGGGGGTTGGAAGCTGACGACTCAGCCTGCGTTTGGCCTGTGAGGGTTTATTTTATTTCTCTTGTGTAATCTGGTGAAATTTGTATTGTGAGCCCATTTCACAGATGAGAAAGCTGACTTCAGAGAGGTTCAGCAACAGGTCTAAAATTATACTGCAAAACAAACAAAAAAAACCCCAAAAAACAAAAACCCCAAACCAAAAAACCCCACACAAAAAATTTGAACTCAGGTATGTCCAATTCCCAATTTCAAGGTCATTCATTTATTCCCAAACCTCCCTCCCTCCCCGCCCCCCCTCCCCCGTCCAGTGGCATCTCCACTGAGCAGTGTGATTCTGGGAACAACACAGGGTGTAGAAAGCCCCTGCCTTCAGAGGGGAGGTTGAAACTGGGAAAAAGTATCCAGCAAATGGCATAGGGGCCTGAATCCTTCTCTGATACACGGGTCTTTTTGGGGGTGGAATTGGAAGTTCAGGGCAGGGGAGAAAAATAAAACCCAGCACAGCCATTCAGGAGCCTGTGCTTATTTCAGAGCATCTGCCCAGGAGAATTTTCTCCAGGGCCCAGCCAGGTCCGTGCTGGCCCCAGACGCACTGCGGGGCCAGGGCCAGCCTCCTCATCTCCGCCGGCCTCCCCACCTCCGCCAGCCTCAGTTTCCTTCAGTGCTGAACAGGTGTCAACCTTAGAGGGCCACCGCAGGACGTTGCAGGTACCGCGGTGTGGACCTGGCCTCCCATTTTCCTGCCTGAGGTCCTGTAGCTTAATTCATCGGCAGCAACTTTAACTCTGGTCTCCTTACCAACACCCCGTCCCTGCCTGCCCCCCGCAGATGCTTTCCTCCTCACTCCCTTGTCTGGTACAACTGTCTCTGGTACAGTTTGGGGGGTGAGGGGTAAAGTGGGGGTGGGGGCTGGAAGGAGGAACGAGGGCTCATTACATTAGCGTCCATCCCCTCACACAGGTTTGTTAAATTCCATCTTGTCAAAAGCCCTGCAAGGTGAGGTGTGCGGACCCTTCTTGATGGAGAAACCAAGGCCCCGGAGCCCCGAGAACGGAGCCCAGGCCCTGAGGAGGTGATCAGGTATCCAGACCTTTTCTTCTGAGAGAGAGGAGCCCCAGGGCTGGGAGAAGACTGGGTGTTTTAGCGGCTCATTCATACAGGGAGCCGTTCCTTTCTCTGTCCTTCCCAGTCGTGAGGGGCACAGACCCATCAGTGGCAGGCAGGGGGCAGGGCCGACAGGTGACTGGCCAGCCCGCCACGTGGGCTCCCTGACTCCCTGAGCTGCATCCGCACTTCTCAGCCTTCTCCATGTCCACAGCGCTGCCCCGCGTGCTCTGCCTTCCCCCACTGGTTGTGCGCAGCCCGCTCGCCTCCAGCTGCTACAAAAGAGAGAGTGGCAGGCGAACTCGGAGTCCCCCAGACCTGGGCTCAGAGCTCCTCCGGCACCTGGCGTCCCCTCCCTCCATCCCGCAGAGGACTGGATCCCTGGGGGGGCAAGGGCTCCATTCCTGAGCCTCACTGGCACTAGGGGGGGGGATGGGGGCAGAACCCCGGCTCTTGGGAAGAGCAGCCCCCCATCTCTCTCACTGGCTTTGTGTTAGGGCTGGGGGCCCTTAACGCAGGGGGGTGGGGTGGGGTGGGGTGGGCAATTTCCCATGAATCTGAGATTTTCTGGAGAGAAGGTTTGGACTCTATTGGACTCTAGACCCTCCCTCCAACCCCTCAACTCCCATCCCAACCCAACCCACCAAACCTTGGTCCTGCCATGGGGTGAACACACACACACGCACACACACACACACACACACTCACACACTCACATGTAGTCCTCATCTGAGTGCTTCTCTTTCATTAATAATGAATAATAACATGGGGCGCCTGGGTGGCTCAGTCGTTAAGCGTCTGCCTTCAGCTCAGGTCATGATCCCAGGATTCTGGGATCGAGCCCCGCATCGGGCTCCCTGCTCAGCAGGAAGCCTGCTTCTCCCTCTCCCACTCCCTCTGCTTGTGTTCCTGCTCTTGCTATCTCTGTCTCTGTCAAATAAATAAATAAAATCTTTAAAAAAAAAAATGAATAATAACAGTAACACGAATGCTGCTAGAAGCCGCCCCTGCGCCTGGCTCCTGGCTGAACTGGGATCCACGTGGCCTGCAACCCCCCAGCTGGTTTTATTTTAAAGAGGAACTGAGCACGTAGAGAGGCTAAGTATTCAAAACCACAGCTTGTGGGCGGCTTTCAGGGATATAAATCGATTCTTTTGTCATTGTTTTTCCTCCACCGCTGACTAAACACCTACTCAGCCTTATCTGGTGGAGGGTCTGAACACCTGGGACCCCCCAGGGCGAGGGGACCATTGGGGGAGCCCAGCATGAGGGCAATGGGGCAGGATCCCTGCAGGCTCGGGAATGGAAGGGAAGGGAAAGAGGGGGCCGGGATTGAGAGCTGGGCCCCCCACAGAAATGGCCCACCCGGCTGGCCCTTCATTGACGAGCAGCAGGTGAGGAGTGGTCCTTGTCTCCCCCCAGCTCCAGGCACTGAGGAGTCTCTCCAGAGGGTAGCATGGAGTTGGAAGACTGTCAACTCTGAAAGGTCCTTTCAGGCCCACAGCGCTGGCGAATGGTGTCCACCCTCTGCTGTGTCCATGAGCCGCTGTCCAGGTCACCAAGCTAGATGAGGCTGAAGAGGCAATATGACCCAGGTGTCCCCAAACCTCTTCCTCATTCAGCTACCCCGAGCCAGCCCTGACCCGGGGACGGGAGGAGGCTGGGCCCAGCTCCCAACAGCCCAGGCTCCTGGACAGGGCCACGCAGCATTCTAGGCCCTTCCCCGACTACCCCTGGGCTATGTTCCCTGTTGTATGCCAAGCCTGGGACAAGGGTCATGTGATAGGAAACCAAGGGGCTCAGGGACTGCGTTTTCCTATTTTTTTTTTTTTAAGATTTTATTTATTTGACAGAGAGAGACACAGCGAGAGAGGGAACACAAGCAGGGGGAGTGGGAGAGGGAGAAGCAGGCTTCCCACGGAGCACGGAGCCCGATGTGGGGCTCGATCCCAGGACCCTGGGATCATGACCTGAGCCGAAGGCAGACGCTTAATGACTAAGCCACCCAGGCTCCCCAGGGACTGCGTTTTCTGCCCAGGATTCCACAGCCAGAGAGCTGGCACGACTGAGATTTGAAGGCAAGCCGGTGGGACTCCTAATCCAGTGCTCTTTGCGGCTCAACCACATGGCAGGTGAGGGGGCCTTGGTGTGTGGGAGAGGAGGTAGAGACGCTCTGGGGGAGAGCATGGCGGAAGCTGGCAGGAAAGGACAGGTGTGCAAGGGGCCTGGGCCTGAGAAGACACACCACTGATTTTGAAGAAAAGAGAGGAAGAAAAGAGGACGTGGCAGAAGAAACTTGTAGACAAGGGGGTGGAATGAGGGCCGCCAGCGGCAGGCCTGGGGAGGTCAGAAGTCGCTGGCCCCTGGGAGCCTGTATTTTCTTTATGCACCACCTGGTCCATTTGCATTTATTCATTGACTCGCTTACCCCGCGTCCTCTGCCCGCAGGAATGTGCGCTGTTCCCACCGGAGCCAAGCCTGGAATAGGCGTTCAGTAATTATTTGTTGAATGAATTAATGTTTATTTTTTAATGTTGGTCATGACCCACTAAACAGAGCTCACAACCCACCGGGGGCTTGTGTCCCACTCCTGGACAAGTACCTAGAAAGGGGCTCTTCCTGAGAGGGCTCTTTCCAGAGGGGGATCCCGCTTTCCACCCCCTCCCCGTCTCTGTTTTCCCCATTTCGGAGCCCCCAGGGACTCTACTCCTTTGGCCCCCAGGCCAGGCAGCCGGCCCTCCTTCAACCCCTCCCCCTCACCCCTCCCCCTCTCCCTCACCCCGCCCCACCTGCCAGAAATGGGCATAACAAAGCCAGAGCTGGGCCCCAGTGGGCAGCCCCTCCCCATCCTTGGTAGATGCTCAGTCTGGATCTGGGTTCTCTCACCACCAAGCCCGGCCTTCTGGCCTCCATTCTGCAAGGTGCTGAGGTGGGGGTGCTAGAAACACAGACAAGCCAGAGCCTGGGGGTGGCCCTGGGGCTTCTGGAGGCTCTGAAGGTGGGGCAGCCCCTGGGTACCTGGGTCTGTGTCTGCTGCGGGGCAGGGCCTGCTGGTCGGTCAGAGCCTGGGCCTAGGGTGGGTGGGGGCCTGGCTTCCACAGTGGCCCTGGGGGTTCACGATGGCCTCAGGGAGCAAGGGGCGGGGGCTCCACCAAAGTTCTTGACTGTGCTTTTTTATCCCATCCATTAGGATGGCTGCTATTTAAAACAAAACCGAAAACAAACCCAGAAAATATATATCGGCAAAGATATGGAAAAAACTGAAATCCTTGTGCCCTGTTGGTGAGACTATAAAACGGGGTAGCCACCATGGAAAACAGTACGGCAGTTCCTCAAAGAATTAAAATTAACTTATCATGTGATCCAGCAAACTCCCTTCTGGGTATATATCCAAAAGGATTAGAAGCAGGGTCTTGAACAGATTATTTGCACACCCATGTTCATAGCAGCATTATTCACGATAATCAAAAGGTGAAAACAACCAAAATGTCCATGGACTGATGAATGGATAAGCAAAATGTGGTTTATACATACAATGGAATATTATTCGCCCTTAAAAAAGGAGATCCTGACACCTGCCACCAACACGGATGAACCTTGAGGACGTTATGCTAAGCAAAATAAATAAGCCAGTCACAAAAAGACAAATACTGTATGATTTCACTTACAGAAGGTTCCCAGAGTAGTCAAATTGGAACAAAGTACAATGGCAGTTGCCTGGGGTGGGGGGCGGGGAAAGGAACTGGGGAGTTGTTGTTTGACGGGTAGAGTTTGTTTTGCAAGGTGATAAGGTTCTGGGGATTAGTTATACAACAGTGTGAATATACTTAACACTACTGAACTATACACTTAAAAATGGTTAAGATGGTAAATTTTATATTTATTTTGCCATAATTTTTTTAAAAAGTGGGAGAATACAGGGGTGCCTGGGTGACTCAGTCAGCTAAGCGTCTGCCTTCGGCTCAGCGGGGGAGCCTGCTTTTCCCTCTCCCTCTGCAGCTCCCCCTGCTTGTGCTCTCTCCCTCCCTCTCTCCCTCTCCCAAATCTTTTATATATTTATTTGGGAGAGAGAGAGAGAGCATGAGCGGGAGGAGGGGCAGAAAGAGAGGGAAAAGGACAAGCCGACTGCCCGCTGATTGGGGAGCCCGACACAGGGCTTGATCCCAGGACCCTGAGATCAAGACCTGAGCTGAAGTCAGTCGCTTAACCGACTGAGCCACCCAGGCGCCCCTCTCAATACATTTTGAACAAGAATACCTGCATTTTCATTTTGCACTGGGCCCCTCCAATTACGTAGTTGGTTCTGGCTCTCAGCCAATGTGAAGCTGGGGGTTCTTAGTCAAAAGGACACCTGGACAGACTTTGTCCCCAACTTTGTGCAGGAAGAGCTCAGCGTAGGGCCCTTGCGTGGTGGGGGCAGAAAAGGGCACTGGGGCCACATGATGGCGGCTAGGAGCAGCGGGGTCACCTCCGGAGAGGGGAGAGGGCCACAGACAGCGGAGGTTGGGAAGGGGCTGGGGCCAGATGGTCCCAAGAAGGGGCCCTGACCGAGTCAATATTTCAAGTCTCTCTCGGCAGAACCTACCCCAAGGAATGGAAACCAGCTATTGCTGGTAACATCCTGGAGATGCTGTTTACTGAGCGGCTATAAGCCGGCGGTGCGAGGCCCGAAAGCGCATCACCTGCGTGAGCTTCCTGTTCTCATTCACCTCCTTGGTTTAAGCTGAGAACACTGAGGCCTGGAGCCCTGGAGAGACCGGGCGCCTAGTGACGGGCAGTAGTGGGAGGGAACCCAGCCAGTCAGGCTCCGCTTCGTGCTGGTTCCACTAGATGGCGCTGAATGGAGATGATGCCGGCCCCTGGAGAAGCTTGTGGGGAGGTTTCACCAGTCCTCGGATGCAAAGCTCAGACCTCACCTAGAAGCACCTGTCTCTCCAGAAGGCGGCCCTTTATTTTCCAGAGACGCAGTAGTGTGAATGGTCAGGTGTCTGGGCTTCAAATCCAGGCTCTGCCACTTAGAAATTATACAAATTTTCACAACTTTTTGATTGATGAAATTAAAAACATAATTGAATATAATTTTTTTTTTTTTTTTGGTAATACAGGTCTACTAATGAGAGGGATGGAATTCTTTTTTGGGGGAGGAGGAGGGGAGATAGATTTCACTTAACTGGGATTCAAAGTGTGTTTTCTGTTGTCCAATCAATTGCAGATGGTCATAGGTATGAACCATTCTTAGTTTTCTTGAATTGTAAAAAACGTGGCAGGTTGGATTTGGCCAGTGGTGTGCTGTCTCCTGACCTAGAATATTAACTGTATTAACTCTGTTTCCTTGATATGCAGCTCTCCTTTTGCTGAGTTTTGTGCCTTTGTTGTTGTTCTTTAATAATTTTGTCTGGGGCGCCTGGGTGGCTCAGTTGGTTAAGCGACTGCCTTCGGCTCAGGTCATGATCAAGTCCCTGGATCGAGTCCCGCATCGGGCTCCCTGCTCTGCGGGGAGTCTGCTTTTCCCTCTGACCCTCCCCCCTCTCATGTGCTCTCTCTCATTTTCTCTCTCTCAAATAAATAAAATCTTTAAAAAAAAAAAAATAATAATTTTGTCTGAACTCCCTCTTTCATAAACTATTTATTCTCATGGAGCAATGGACTGAATGCTTACATCTGCCCCGAAATTCATGTGCTGCAATTCTAATCCCCAATGTGATGCTGATCAGAGGCGGGGCCTTTGGGAGGTGATTAGGTCACGAGAGTAGAGCCCTCGTGAATGGGATTAATGTCCATATAAAAAAAGAGACCTCAGAGAACTCCCTCGCCTCCGCCATTGGGGGACATGGCAAGAAGATGACCGCCTATGAACCAGGAAGAGGGTTCTCAGCAGACACCAAACCTGCTAGTGCCCTGATCTTGGACTCCCCAGCCTGCAGAACTTTGAGATATAAATTTGTGGTGTGTGGAAGGCAACCAGTCTCTGGCGATTTGTTATGGTGGCCTGAGCAGTCATGGCTTTAGCCGAAATGTGAGACTGCTCGCTAGGGAGACTGACCAACCACCCATGAATTCCATTAGTTAACTTTCTGGCCAACTGTCCACACGTGTATTTTCTCACACTCTCTCTTGCTTCTAATCTCAGGGGCATTCCAGGGTTTTGTTCAGAAAACGCACCTTTTTTGGAGTGTCTCTCTTTTGCTTGGTGGGGAGTATTTGTCCTCATTTTTATGGGGGGTTGCCCCATTCATCTGTTCTTATCTCATCTGGCAAGAATTCCTCACTGTTTTGTCTGTCGGGAGTGTCTCTTCTAGTTTTCCAACTATGTCACAGATTTGTAGCAGATGGTCATTTAGGCGGAAACCAAGTCTGGAAACTGATCTGTTCTGAGTAAAGACTATTTCTGTAATTTAAATATCTTAGCACTTAAAGAGAATAATGTCCTTGGAAAGAACTTAACAACCAATGTGTTCACATTTGCACAATTTCAACTTAGTAGATTATGCAATTATTATCCTTCAAAACATACAGACTGGGATTTGCCATAACTTGGGCTATGACATCACCATGTAATATCTCCCGTATCACTACCCACGGGGACTACCTGATGTGGGCAATGCATCTTGCCGTGTCTGTTGGATCTACCAGCACCAGTGACAATGCGATATAGAGAATCGAGTCTCAGCAACTACGGAGGGCATGATTTAGAGACAGATGATCTTTTTTTTTTTTTTTTTTTAAGATTTTATTTATTTAAGAGAGAGAGAGAGAAAAAGAGAATGAGCAGGGGGGAGAGGGAGAGACAGACTCCCCTCGGAGCAGGGAGCCTGACATAGGGCTGTAGGGGCCAGGGACCAACACAGAGATCAATCCCAGGACCCTGAGATCATAACCTGAGCCGAAGGCAGACGCTTAACAGACTGAGCCACCCAGGCACCCTTTAGAGACAGATGATCTTAAGACAAAACCTTTAACCTTTTAGAGCAATTTTTCTTTTGGATGCCTTTGGTATTTAGACTCTTGAATGGTTCATCTTCTGTATTTTTCTATTTCTTCTGTCTTTTCAGTGAGATTTTGGGGTGTGAAGAGAAGTACGTATGTTCAGACTGCCATTTCAAAATTGAAAAAAGTTTGTTTCTTTAACTTTATTTTATTGAAGCTTTAAAAAAAATTACGAAATAATACTTTTGTGCTACTAAAATTCAGACAAAAAATATAGGCTGTAAAAAGAAAAAGTATCTTCTATCCCAACTTCCAAAGAGAAGGACTCCTAACAGTATTGTGCATATTTTTTCAGACTTTTTTAATGCTTCTTAAATTATATGTGATGCTTATACGTACAAATTTTAATTAAGAAAATTTTTTTTAAAAAGGAATCTCTACCCCCAACGTGGGGCTCAAACTCACAACCCTGAGATCAAGAGTCATATGATCTACCAACCAAGCCAGCCAGGCACCCTATACATAGAAATTTTAAAAGCCATACTATACAAATAGTTGTGTAATTTGCCCTTTTCATGTAATATATCATGTATATATTTCCAGGTTAGCATATATAGATCCACCTTATCCCTTTGAATATGTAAAATATTATCTCACTGGGGCTCCTGGGTGGCTCAGTTGGTTAAGCGACTGGCTTCGGGTCAGATCATGATCCCAGGGTCGTGGGATTGAGCCCCACATCGGGCTCCCTGCTCCGCGGAAAGCCTGCTTTTCCCTCTCCCACTCCCCCTGCTTGTGTTCCCTTTCTTGCTGTCTCTCTCTCTCTGTCAATTAAATAAATAAAATCTTAAAAAAAAATAAAAAATACTATTTCAATGAATTGATGAACCTTAATTTAGCCAACCAAACTTATGCTATTAAACATTTATATTCTTTCCAACTTTTTTTTACAATTTTTCATATTTCTATGTATTTCATGAGAATTTCATATTAATTAACTGCTCAAATCAAGCCAAGGGTCCCCAATCATGACAAGCTTTAAATGCTTATACAAAAAATTACTGCACTCCAAAATCCCAAAAGGGTTATCTGAGACATAATCATGTACCAAATCAAAGGGCATGGTTCATCTTCCAAAAGACACGATCTAGTTACTATCAGCCCTAGAAGGTACACATTATTTCTATACTAACATATAACAATGCTCTAGGGAAGTGACAAACAATCATGTTTTGAGGACAAATATTTTTTGCATTTCTTTTCTTTCCATCATCTTTATCAGTGCAGATATTTGCATGAAAACAGGATCACTAGTCCTTGGGGATTCATCAGTTCCTATTGCTTATTTTTCACCCATGTCATCCTCTCAATTAATGCAGGAAAGAGGATTGAGACATCGAAACACCAGATTAGGGTGTCAAGTAAATGTCAACCCCTAGAGTAGATGATTAATACTCATCCAGCCCCAGCTGATAGGCCAAGTTCTGTAGGCCTCGTACCTTCTCCATCAAATTAGCTGTGGTGAGGCTCCCCAGTTCTTTCAACATGTCAATGTCATCACGTTCTATTTCAGCCATCCATTTGGGTGGAGAACTAGTAATAGGACTTTTAAAGGAAGCTGGGAATTCAGCGATACTGGTAATTGTTTTGGCCAAAGGTCTGGTGAGGCACGGTCAAGTTTTTCAAAACTTAGCAAAGATGCTTCCAGATCTGTCCCGTCTGTGGGAGACGCCATTTTCCAACCCATGTCCTCCAACTTTTTATTAGAAAAAATACTGCATTAAATGCTCTTGTACACATATCTTTGTGAGAGAGTTTCTATAGAATAAATTCCTAAAATTTGAATTTTTAGGTCAAAGAGTATATAATTAAATATATTGCATGTTAAAATTTTAATGAATACTGCCAAATTGCCAGCCTTCCAAAAGCTGTATTTCTACCAATAGTGGATGCAAGTGCTTTTTCTCCATATCCTTTCTAACGTTAGTTGTAACTATATTTTAAATGTTTGCCAATTTAGTCAGCAAAAACCACATCATTGAGGGGCGCCTGGGTGGCTCAGTCAGTTAAGCGTCTGCCTTTGGCTCGGGTCACGATCCCAGGGTCCTGGGATCAAGCCCCACATTGGCTCCAGAGGGAGCCTGCTTCTCCCTCTCCCACTGTCCCTCTACCCGCTCATTCTATCTCTCAAATAAATAAATAAAATCTTTTAAAAAAAACCCCACCTCATTGAAAATTTCAGTATCGTTAATTTTTAGTGATGTGGGCATCTTTCCACATTTTCATTTACCATTTTCGTTTACTTTTTGTTATACGATTTGTGGTTCCATCTCTTCCTCCAAATTAAAAGTTTTTTCTTATTGATTTGTGCAAACTCTTTGTATATTGTGGATACTAACTAATGCTTTGTCATATATGATGCGCACGTTTTCAATTTATCACTTAACTTGGTTGATTTTCTCTTTGGCCTCTTATAAGTTATGTTTTTACAGCTTGCAAGGATGGGTCTTTCTAAGCACAACTGAGATGCCAACCTGGAAAAAGGTTAGTAGATTTTAAGTACTTTAAAAGTAAAAACGCTAAGGAGTCTGGTTTTTATCTTTTTTTTTTTTTTTTTTTAAAGATTTTATTTATTTGACAGAGAGAGACACAGCGAGAGAGGGAACACAAGCAGGGGGAGTGGGAGAGGGAGAAGCAGGCTTCCCGCTGAGCAGGGAGCCCGACGCGGGGCTCGATCCCAGGACCCTGGGATCACGACCCGAGCTGAAGGCAGACGCCTAACGACTGAGCCACCCAGGCGCCCCGAGTCTGGTTTTTATCTTGATGGCAATAGAAAGCCCTTAAAGATGTTTTAAACTAGATTTACAAGATTAGATTAGCACCAAGTATCTCTGTTTCCTGTCTTTTCCTCCTGGGGCTACCTGGCTCCCAGTTAATTCTTCACATTGGTCACAACTCTTTTTTTTTTTTTTTTTTTTTAACTATTTGCTCTTCCCTGCGGGTTGGTCTCTTGGCACTGGCTGTCACCAAGCCTTCTGGTATTTGGGCTGCTGGCGATGCTTTTTGGAAAGGCATGTATGCTGCACAAGCTAAGGATGTGGTAAAACGTACACCTTCCTAGGTGCTAGCCACCAGGAATTTAAAATCTTTTCCGCCCCTGAGAGATGGAGATAATTACTCCCATTTCTCTGGGGAGAAACTGTAATTGAGAGGCTGGGATGTGCGGATGCCCAAACAGCTAGAATGGATCAGAGCAGGGATGCAAAATTCTGTTTCTCCTCTTACATGCTGCTTCTAAGCGCACTTTTGTGGCTGACAAACATCCGGAATACATGCTCTTTATTTTGAATTATTTCAACAATTTGAGCAACTATTATGTGCTATACCAAGTGCCTTTTTTTTTTTTTTTTTGTAAGATTCTATTTATTCATTTGACAGAGAGAGAGCGCGCGCGCACAAGCAGGGCGAGCGGCAGGCAGAGGGAGAGGGAGAAGCGGGCTCCCGGTGGAGCACGGAGCTCGATGCGGGGCTCGATCCCAGGATCCTGGGATCATGACCCCATCCGAAGGCAGTAGCCTGACCAACTGAGCCACCCAGGCACCCCGCCTTTTTTTTTTTTTTTTTTTTAATAATCTTCCTAACAACCCTTCAATGTAAGTGCAGTTATCCCCAATTTATAGACAAGAAAACTGAGGCTCAGATAAGGGAAGCGACCAGCCTAAAGTCACATAGCTAGTGGATTTTGGAGCGAGGATTCAATCCATGTCTGACTCTAGATTTAAATTTCTCACGAGGCTGAGCTGCCTCTTCCTAACAGTTTACAAAATATAGTTTGAGAAACTAGATCTGCTCCATGCTCAGGGGACACTTCACAGATGAGGTGACCTTTGAGTACTGATTTTACATTTACTGGTTATTACCAGTTGGGCACAAGATATCACCTAAGGACATCAAACCCTGCGAGGTCGGCGCTACCGGCAGTCCCAACCTTACAGACACGGAAGCTGAGCAGCAGAGGGGACCAGGCGCGGTCCAGACGCGGGCCCGATTCACCACATGGCTCTGCCTCCCACTGTCAGGCTCAACCTCGCGCCTCGACCTTTCTCGACCTCATTTCTGGGCCCCGAAGGCTGCGAGCCTCCCGGGGATGAACGGTCGGCTCTCCCTAGGAGCCCCGCGCGCTGCCCGATGAGCGGGAGGCTTAGAGACAAACCGGGAAAATGTGACCCCGGAAGCAGTCGCGCGCCAGCGGCCGCGTCTTCGGTTGCCAGAGCACCGCCCCGGAAGTACAGCTCGGCGCGCGGCGAGCCGGTCCGCGGGGCTGCGGGTGGAGTCCTCCTGCCGGCGCCGGAGTGGGGCTGGAGGCGGGGCCGGGGCGCGGCGCGGGGCCGCCCTGCTCCGCGCTGCTCGGCGCTGCTCGGCGCTCTGCGCCCACAGGTGAGGCCCCGCCGCCGAGGCCGCCTCCCCCGACGAGGGTGTGGGCGGTCCTGGGTGGGCGAGTGCGCATGCGCGAGCGAGGGTGCGCGGCCGCGACCGTGTGGTTCAGGTGCTGCTGGCCGGACCCGCGCCCTCCGGGAAGCCTGCGCTGACCACTGTGCCCCTGCTTTTCCTTCGAGTTCCTGTGACTTTCCCTGTGCTGCCCGCTCGTTGTAATTGCGTTCTGACCGATACTGGTTATCCCAGAATTTCATCGTTCCTAGGCTTCTCCCATTCATTTGCAGTCTGTATTGTTTCTAAGGGCATCTTTTGCAGGGTGCGGTGTACCTGCGGCGACAGCTCTGGTTAGGAGACGGATTCGTGTCCCCCGCCCTGCTTGCCCTTCTCTGCGGCGTTGGACCCGGGCATCTCTCCTCCCTGTTTGTCAGTCAAAGGGGGCGGGAGGCGGAGGTAGCCGAGCACCCCATAGAGCAGCCGGGGCGTTACAGGGGGCTCGTTCTAGAAGTAAGAGTATCGTATTGTTGTAAGCAGGTTCGGGTTTGCAGAGAGGTTCTTTGGTCACGAAAACATGTAATGAGCACATTTCAGTGCTGGGTTGTGGCAATTAACAAAGAGATTGGTCTTGCTCTGCGCCCATGGAATCACAAGCAGGGCTAAATAGTTGCCGTAGAGCATGGCACTGTCTCCCAGTGGGGTGCGGAGATAGATGGTGGCGATCCCGCTGTGCCGAAGTCCTCATTGACACTATTATTATTATTTTTTCTTTAAAGATGGTACTGTTTCCATTGCAAGGAAGACTAGCTGGAAAGGAACCGAAATGCCCTAGAATCCTGACCTAGCTGGGACTTTGTTGAAAGTGATAGTGACCAAAGTGTTTGGGGGTAGTGGGGATGGGGACAGAGAGGGCTCTCATTTTCTGTGACTGGACCCAGAAAAGTGCATTCACTCTATGAATGTAACTTCTTCCCTCTGCTTGCTGTTTCTCCTGAAAGGTTGTCCTGGCTTTTGTCAGGGAGTAGGCGTAACTCCGGGAAGTGAAAGGCCTTTTGGCAAAGTTCTGTCCTCCTGGGGTTGTGGGTACGGATATTCCGGAGATGCTCCCTCACTCAGTGGAGATCCGCTAAACTCCAGATCTCCTAATTCAGGCCCCCGGAAAAACTGTGGAAGTCTGGGGGTGTTTGTGTACCGCTTTCTCTCGCCGGCAGCTCTGACGGCCTCTGTAGGGCTGGGCCGTGCCTGATTCACTGCTTGGCACGAACAACCCTTGTTTGATTGTATGTGGAGGGAATCCACCTCTTTATTTTTGTTAATTCATCAGATATTGATGAGCACCTGCCATTATTAGATGCTATTCTGGATGCTGGGGGTTCAGTAGGCAATAATGCAGAACAACATTTTTGCTCTCCTGACGTGAGATATGTGTGTCAAAGACAGGTAATCACGAGGGAACCAAATACATGAACTAGATCAGTTCTTCTCAGACTTGAGCAAGGGTAAGAATCTCACCCGAGAGCTTGTTAAGATGCAGATTCCTGGGCCCCGCTCCCAAAGAGTCTGAGAGTGTGCATCTGTGTAGGGGTTGGGGGAAGTGCAAGAGTTTGTTTGTTTGTTTGTTTGTTTAAGATTTTATTTATTTAGTTGAGAGAGACAGAGACAGGGAGAGAGAACAGGAGCAGGGAGGAGAGGGAGAAGCAGGCTCCTCACCGAGCTGGGAGCCCGGTGTGGGACTTGATCCCAGGGCTCTGGGATCATGACCTGAGCCAAAGGCAGGCGCTTAACAGACTGAGCCACCCAGGCACCCAAGAATTTGTATTTCTAACGAGCTCCAGGTGATGCTGGTGCTGTGGGTTGATGGGCCATGCTTTGAGTTGGCGCTGGACTAAACAGTCGTGTGCAGCCTGAGTGCCCTGGAGAAGTAAAGTGTGATGAGTGGGGAGCAGTGAGCTTGGCATTGGGAAAGCCACTCTGAAGAGCTGACCTTTGAGAAGGGGCCAGATGTGGGGGAGAGCAAAGCCTTAAGACAGGATGCAGCTTGGTGGGTGTGAGGAGCTGAAAGGCGGCCCGGAGCTGAAGAGGGCTGATGGGTGGGGAGGGTGCAGGAGACGAAGCCCTAGAGGTGATGGGGAGCCCTGATCATGTGGGGTCCACCTTGTAGGTAATGGGCAGACTGATGGTTTTATTCTGGGGGCAATGGAAGCTCCTGGAGGCTTATGAGCAGGGTGACATGATTTGCTTTGTGCGTGTGAGAGGGTCAGTCTGCTGCTAGGCAAAGAATGGGTGCCGTGGGGTGAGGATGGCGCTAAGGAAACCAGCGGAGTCTGCTGGGGTCGTCCAGGATTATGGGGACGCTGGGGAGAGACACAGATAGATCTGGAATCTTCTGGAGTAGACCTGGCACAATCTGCTGCTAGATGAATTAATAGTCACTTCCCCCTCAGGACCACAGTTGAGCTTTGTTGGATTGTTAAGGCACCTTGCTGCCGGGGCTTCCAGCTTGTTAAATGACTGTCTTGTCTCCCTGGATCAAGACTGTCCACGAGCACCTCGTCCCAGGTGGCTTCACGTCTCTTGTCGCCGAGTGGGTGGGTGAGAAGCTAGGCTGTCGAAGCACAAACACCGAGGGCCATCCCCGTGGAAACCTGTCCTCAAGCTTATGAAGGTCCCGCCCACCAGCCCCAGGAGGGGGACCCACATCGCGTTCTGAACATAGCCAGCTGCCTGCTTTGAGAATGCCTTTCCCCGGCTGACGGACCTCAGGTGGTGACAGCCCACTGGGATTCGAGCACAGTCAGCATGACAGCACACAACTAACTCTGTTTCTCTAGGTTAGGTTTTATGACGCTCAGTTTTGGTTTTTTAACTTTTTTTTCAAATTTTTATTTATTCTAGTTCGTTAACATACTGTGTAATATTGGGTGCAGGAGTAGAATTCAGTGGCTCATCAGTTACATACAACACCCAGTGCTTATCACAAGTGCCCTCCTTCATCCCCATCGCCCATCTAGCCCGTCCCCTACCTCCCTCCAGCAACCCTCAGTGTGTCTCCATCGTTAAGAGCTCTTATGGTTTGTTTCCCTCTCTCTTCTCTCCCCCTTCCTGTATGTTCACCTGGTTTGTTGTTGTTCACTTGTTTTGTTTCTTAAATTCCACATACGAGTGAAATCATATAGTATTTGTCCTTCTCTGACTGACTTATTTTGCTTAGCATAATACCCTCCAGTTCCATCCACATTGTTGCAAATGGCAAGCTTTCATTATTTGGCAGAGAGAGAGAGAGAGAGAGTACAAGCAGGGGAGGGGCAGGCAGAGGGAGAGGCAGGCAGAGGGAGAAGCAGGCTCCCCGCTGAGCAGAGAGCCTGACATGGGGCTTGATCCCAGGACAGGACCCTGGATCTTGATCTGAGCTGAAAGCAGACGCTTAACCGACTGAGCCACCCAGGCGCCCCATATCCCACATCTTCTTTATTCCTTCATATAATGCTGAGTTTTGAAAGTAGTTGACTGAGGGCACCTGGGTGGCTCAGTCGGTTAAGCATCTGCCTTCAGCTCAGGTCATGATCTCAGGATCCTGGGATGGAGCCCCCTCATGGGGCTCCCTGCTCAGCGGGGAGTCTGCTTCTCCCTCTCCCTCTGTGCCCCCCCCCCTCAAATTAATAAATAAAATCTTAAAAAAAAGGAAAAGAAAGTAGGTGACCAAATGGCTTAACATTCAGTTCACGTGAACCCCATTAGAGCGGTAACCTACCAAGTTCATTACATGGTACTGCTAACCTCACTTCCCCCCCCCCCCCCCCCCCCCCGCCGGGCGTGACCCCAGACCAACCCAACCACAGCCAATGCTGTATTGGTTTGTCTAAGGGAAAGGGCTTAGTATTTCTTAGAGTTGGGAAGGAGTCAGCCCTGGCTTCTGTGCTGTGGGGATGGGCTAGCTGGTTCCTTTGTCTGTTCTGCAGACCATTTCTGAGCCCCCTCGCTGTGCCTGGCTCTGGCTGGGTGCTGGGGGACAGAGGCCGATCAGCCCACCCCCTGCCCTGCGGGGTAAACGGACAGTTGACAGAGTGTGGGAGGGAGGCAGCGTGGGTGCCCACAGGCTGCAGTCTGTGCTCTGCCTGTTACTCTTTGAGCCCCACTTTCTCCACGTGTAAATGGGGAGAATACCTGCCTACCGGCAGCATGTGAGCCAAAGGGATGTATGTAGCAGAGAAGAATATGCACAGACTGCCCCGCCCTGTGCCTGACGGATCCTAGTGCTTCATATAAGTGGTAGCTGTTGTTTGGGGTGGTAGTAGAAATATGGAATTACTTCCTCCTCGAGGGCGGGGCTGGACTACAGCACGGGGCCAGGAGCCGGGCAGGCCCACTGTAAGTAGGGGCTGAAGTGGAGGAGTGTGCGGGGCTGAATCGGGGAGAGCTTCAGGGCACCTCGGGGAAAGCTGATGTGCTTGTTTCAAGTCCACTGTGGTGCACCACGACCACACCTGCCTGACCTTGCAGTAATCTCACCCCTACTGTGGAGGCCCTGTGGCTCTCATTCCCACTTTTTTCCATGGGGGAAACGGAGGCCCCAAGAAAACTCTCGAGTTCCCACAGACGTGTGAGCAGGGGAAATGAACGAGTCTCCAGGCTTCAGGTGCAGAGTAACTGCTGTCCCTCCTTTGGCTCTGATGGGGCTGCCTTGTCATTGGTTCTCAGTGCTGGTTATCATGCTGGTTTGGTGCTTTTCTGGAAGGAGGTCCTTCGTCTCTTTAAAGGAGAGGTGGCCTTAGTTCATTTCTTTTTCTTCTTTTTTTTAATCATAAATAGCTGTCGGGGCGCCTGGGTGTCTCAGTCGTTGAGCGTCTGCCTTCAGCTCAGGTCATGATCCCGGGGTCCTGGGGTCGAGCCCCGCATCGGGCTCCCTGCTCCGCGGGAAGCCTGCTTCTCCCTCTCCCACTCCCCCTGCTTGTGTTCCCTCTCTCGCTGTGTCTCTCTCTGTCAAATAAATAAATAAAATCTTAAAAAAAAAATCATAAATAGCTGTTTTGTCCTTTTGCTCATCACTGTGCTGTCTCCCACATATATATTTAAAACTCTTTATGGGTGTAAATTTCTTTTCTTCTCGTGCCTAGGATGGTTATATCTTGTATTAGTTTCCTGGAGCTGTACTATAAAAAGTGCCATGAAGTGGGTGGCTCAGTGAGGCCAGAAGTCTGAAGTCAAGGTGTTGGCGGAGCCGTGCTCTCCGAAGAATCTAGGGAGGAGTCCTTGTCTCTTCTAGCTTGTGGTGGACCCAGACTTTTCTTGGCTTGTGGCTGCATAGCTCTCATCTCTGCCTTCATGTTCACGTGACCACCTTCCCTGTGTGTCTATGTGTCCCTGTGTCTAGATTTCCTTCTTCTTTTTTTTAAGTAATCTGTATGCCCAATGTAGGACTTGAACTCATGACCCTGAGATCAGGAGTCACATGCTATACCAACTGAGCCAGCCAGGCGCCCCTCAACATATCTTTTTTGGGGATACAGTTCAACCCATAACATTTACAGGGAAGTGACTCTTGAAAGCAGAGTCAGATTCAGAGGACTGACCCTTGGGGCCATGTGTGTTCCTTCACTTCTGCAAGGAGTAGGCATCGTTTGCTTCCCGTGTCCAGTGGGCTCAGTACTGGAGATAATGGGGCCGGCCAAATGGACTGTGAGCGTTGTTGCAAATGCTCACACCTAGATCTAGAAAGAGTCGGTGGGATGAGAAGGAAGGAGGTGATTAAGAGAGTCCTCACCTTGCACACTTACAGAAGGAAAGTAGACAAAGAACGAATATGCAAGGTAGGAAGTTCTGTGTGCCAGCAAAGATGGCAGGAGAGGTAATCAGAAGGTTCAGTGGAGGGAAAAGGCGATGAGAATGGCTTCCTGGGGGAGGTGGCCTTTGAATTGCACCTTTGTGATTGGCGGAGCTGGATGAGAAGCAGCGGGGAGAGCACCGCGGTTGTGCGTGCGTGCCGAACAGCGAGGAGGTGGGGTGTTCGGCTGAAGCAGGGGGCGTGTGAAGTGAAGGAGTGACAGGGAGGCCCCAGAAGTCCAGCGGGAGTCAAAAAGTAATAGAATTCAGTAATATTTATCACAATAAGAAAAGAACCTCAAGGCATCTTGTGGCACACTCTTGTTCGGCAGAAGACGCGGTTTTGCTGTGTTCCCAAACTGTCTCTCGGTCCTGTGCTTTGTGCATTTTGCCTGTGTGTTAATTCTGTTTTAGGTACGAACCCCAAGCAGGAGTCCCTGAAGCTGAAGCGAAATTGGCTGTGCCTGTTGGCTCCAGAAGTACCTATGGTGGGTCCAGCCTGAGAGGTTGGTTTTCTTAGCGCCCATGGTCCCAGATGGCGGAAGTGGGGGCGGGGGGGGGGCAGCAAGAAAACCTCACCTCAGAGGCTCCCGGTCGTGCTCCATAAAGTGAGGATGAGAGTATCTGCCCTCTCTGCCTTATTGGGTTCAGGGATCATAGCCGGGAAACATTTTCTGACTGTTAAAGCACGGCCCCTTTAGTGCCCCTGCTGGGTCACCCCGGGTGGCTCAGCGTCTTTGCCAGGTGGCCGTGCACTGAGATGTGGGATTTCAGACGTGGAGGGGGTGTGGGGGATGATGGTGGTGGTGTGGACATTGCCTGCTGGGGGGTGGTTCTCCCCCGAAATCCCCGAGTCTGCAGTTGGACTCTAGGGGGCAGAGTTGGAGCAGGATTGGGCAGGGCTGCCGGGCTGTGGGCGCTGAAGTCAGGTAGAGAAACAGTGAACTCGCTGCGGCTCCGCGGTGGGTTTGGACACTGGCTGGGGTTAGCTCGGTGAGGGGTGTGGGGTGACAGCGCGTGGGGATCCCGCTCCTGTGATGCTTCTCCCAGCATTTCTGTGAGGCAGCTGCTGACTTTCCACGTTAACAGCCTCGTATGGTTACAGGGCAACTTCTCGTTTTGCAGAGAGCGATTCTGTGTATTCCTTACCTTGATCGACCCCGTGGGCATGGGCATCATCCTGATGAAGGCCAGGTTCAGAGGGAGGCAGTGGACTGTGTGAAAAGAGGTGGCACTTCAGAGTAGGGTCACCCTGGCTCAAATCAGGGCTCCATGACTCCCTTCAGTCTGATTCTTTTTTTTTTTTTTTAAGATTTTATTTATTTATTTGACAGAGAGACAGAGAGAGAGGGAACACAAGCAGGGGGAGTGGGGGAGGGAGAAGCAGGATTCCTGCTGACCTGAGCAGGGAGCCCGATGTGGAGCTCGATCCCAGGACCCTGGGATCATGACCTGAGCCGAAGGCAGACACTTAACGACTGAGCCACCCAGGCGCCCCCGGTCTGATTCTTATAGGGGCTCTTAACTGTTGAGCCTCCGCTTCCAAATCCATAAAAGGGGGTGATTGCAACAGTAATACCAACTATTTCTTGAGTGCTTTCTATGTGCCAGACACTGTTCTCACTGTTCACTCATTTAATCCTCATTGTAACCCAGTGAGATGGGTAGCTCCTGTTGTTACAAATAAGGAAACAGAGGTTCAGAGAGGTTAAGTAACTTGCCCAGAGTCACACAGCTCGTGAGTTGTGGAACTGGGCCTCGAACTCAAGTCCCACCTCTACGACACTGCCTTTGCTGGGCAGGGCGAGGAGGCAGTGGGCTGATTTTGTGTGAAAGCTCCATGGGAGTGCCTTCTCTCTCCCTCTCCTGAGGCAAGGCAAACCTGGGTCCCCATCTTTTAACTTTCTCTAAGTCACACAGTGGTGCTGACAGGCCTGGGGCCATAGTCAGTCAGTCTGAATGGAGCATCTACCACATGCCGGGCGCAGTGCTAGGCCCTGGGCCCAGAGCAGCGAAGAAGAAAGCCAGCTCCCTGCCTCTGGCAGGGGCAGGGGTGCAGGAGTACCGAACGGCTGTGTACCGGGCCTGGAGTCAGGGAGGCTTTGTGGAGGAAGTAACAGTCCCTTATGCTGGCAGATGAGTGGGCAGCAGCTTTGCCAGGCCTTGAGGGAGGGGGAGTGCCACGGGCACAGACACCCACCCAGCATGTGCCAAGGCCCTGAGGCGGAGTGTGGGCAGACGAGTCCAGTGTGGCGAGAACACAGCAGGTGAAGGAGAAGCAGGTGAGGGCCAGGGGTCTGTGTGTCTTAAGTGCACTGGGGAGCCACGGAGGCTAGTAAACGGGAGTGATGTGGTCAGATAAACACTTAAAGGTCACCTGCACTTACAGAGAGTGACTTGGAGCAGGGCAGGGGAGGAAGCAGGGAGGTAGCGGCACTGGCCGGGAATGGGGGTGCTCACGTTGGGATAGGCTCCCACCCACCCTTCGGGAGCCAGCTCCAGGGCCCCCAGCTGAGGGCGGTCTTCCGCAGCTACCCTGCGTGGGCCACCCCCGGCCTCGGCTCTCACAGCCCAGGTGCTGCGCCTCTGCCTCGTGGCTCCTGTCACAATGGCCATGCCCATCGGGTGGTCCCTGTCTGATTGCTGCCTTCCCCCCAGTAGGCCAGGATTTCTTAGTCTTGGCACGGTTGACATTTTGGCCTGGGTGACTTGCTGTGGGGGGGGGGGGCGTCCCGTACGCTGTAGGGTGCTGGGCAGCATCGTGGCCTCTACTCACTAGATGCCGGAGGCATCCCAGCTGTGACAACAGATGACATGGCCAGATGTCTCAGCCAGATGGCTGAGAACCACGGCCCAGGCAGGTGGAGCTTGGGATATGCGAGGGGAAGTGTTTTGCTGTTGACATTTCCAAGCTCTAACAAGTTGACCTCTTCCAGGATTATGGCAGGAAAGGTGAAATGGGTCACTGATATCGAGAAGTCAGTGCTGATAAATAACTTTGAAAAGAGAGGATGGATCCAAGTGACGGAAAATGAAGACTGGAACTTTTACTGGTAAGTAGAGAAAGCAGGGTTTGCTTGTTCTTCCCGAAGCCTGCTTGTCAGTCTTGTGACTGCTGGCAGCCCAGGTGCAGCCTGTGTTCGAGAGGGGCGCCTCCCATTGCAGATCTTCCACCCCAAGGCTCCTCAGGAGCACACGACGAGAAAGCCCTTTGCTTGTCCACGTTGTGGAGCGTTCCCACACTCCCGTTTATCCGCCTGGCATCAGAAGTCCCGGGACGTTTCCGCACAAGCCGGCCTGGCTAAGACAGCCAGGGTTTGGGTGAGAAGCCAGAGCCCCCTCCGGTTGGCATTCTCAGTCAGTGCCTTTGCCCAGCGCCGGGGAAGGGGGCTATGGAGCGGGGTCTGTGCCTCCCTTCGCTTCCTCGGGTGCCGGTGGGACTGGTTAACAACAGCTGAAAAGCGAGTGACACGAGGAACAGGGAGGCAGGGCTCGGCACTGAGTCCCTGGCGGTGCTCCACCCAGTTGGAAACACGGGGGGTTGTCCTAGACTCCTGCCCCCGCCCTGCCTCCCCCCTCTTCATGGAGTGAGGTCCTGTGTCCTCCCTTGTCCAGGCCTGGGCTGTGCCCTGCCTCGGGGCGGCCTCCACCCTCTGGCAGTGTTATACGCCAAAACACAGCCTCCCATGGTTGCCTCTGCCATGCCCAGCCCTCTTCAGTTCCTGCACCCGGAGCACTGGGTGAATCTTTGAGGGAGGGGGAGCTGGTGGGTCTCTGGAAGCTTTTTTTTTTTTCTTTTAAGATTTTATTTATTTGTCAGAGAGAGAGCACAAGCAGGGGGAGCGGCAGGCAGAGGGAGAAGCAGGCTCCCCGCTGAGCAAGGAGCCCAGTGTGGAACTCGATCCCAGGACCCCGAGATCATGACCTCTGAGCTGAAGGCAGATGCTTAACTGACTGAGCCACCCAGGCGCCCCTGGAGGCTTTTTTACCCTATGCATCCGCACTGCCTGAGACCCGCTCCCCGCTGCTGCCCTGAGAAATGTTACTGGGCCTCTTTCCAGCCACTTCCTTCTCTCTCACGCCCGTGCAGCGGTCGGCACTTTTTCCCCTGTTGACCTTCTAAGACATTCTTGTTCTGCAGCTTTGTGAAGGCTGTGCTTTCTGCCCTCTCAGCCCAGGCTTGAGAGGTGCAATGCATCTGGCAGTTAGATGTGCAGACCCCGGAGCCAGGTCATGCCTGGCTTCCCAGCCTGGCTCTCCCACTGCTGTCTGTGTGGCCATTAGCAAAGGACTTGACCTTTCTCTGCAAATACGGTTGTTTGAAGTTTGAATGAGTCAGTAAAGCACAGAGCGTGGCATGTGATGGGTGCTCCGTAAGCATGGGCCGGCGCCGTCCTTCAGGCCCCAGCGCACGAGCTGCCTGCCCCGCCCGGAAGCCGCCTGTGTCTCTCCAGACGCCCAGCCTGCTTTCTCAGCTGTCATGCAGCGAATGCTGCGTGCCATGATTTGTGATTTCCCCGCCTGTGCCCTCATTAGGTGTGACTGCGAGCCTCCTGACAGTGGGGACCTTGTCTGGCTTACCCCAGCATCCCAGAGCCTGGTGCTCGGGTGCAGAGTAGACTGGCGTCCAGCTTCCATCTCCAGCAGTGATTGGAGGGATGACCCCTTCTTTGCTCCTGAGCAGTTTAATGTACCCGTGCTTTAAACCAAAACCTCATTTCCCTTGAGGAGCATGGAATGGCAGCAGAAAGCATTTATGGAGAAACGCAGCACCCGTGTGTGGTTTGGCATCACATTTATATTCTTCTCTACGGTAGAATGAAATAACACAGCCAGAGTTCTGCTTCCACAGGAGCTCCGAAAGAAAGGCTGAATAAGAGTGTTTTGTCAGGGTGCCTGGGTGGCTCAGTCGGTGAAGCGTCTGCCTTCGGCTCAGGTCATGATCTCGGGGTTCTGGGATCGAGCCCGGGGTTGGGCTCCCTGCTCAGCGGGGAGTCTGCTTGTCCCTCTGCCCTTACCCCCCTCTTGTGCTCGCTCGGGCGTGCTCTCTCTCTCTCAAATAAATAAAATCTTGAAATGTCATTTAAAAAAAAAAAAGTGTTTTGTACTTACTGCTTTGTGTCCCACGGCTCTGTGCCATGGGCTTAGCCAGCCCTCAGTCCTTTTGGCTTCTCTGATTAATCAATGCTTGGGAGGGTGCAGAGCGCCTCCCTCTTCATGCCACAGAAGAAGCATTTTGGAGCTAGTCTTAACGAGAGAGAGAGAGAAAAGAGTGGAACTGTATAACTTTGGATATTTGATCTCTTCAGAGCTCCTGTTTTAAGTGCTAAGCGTCCCATCAAGTCTTAACAATTGGTTAGGGTAAAAATACTGGCAACAACTAAATATTAAATGGTTATAGGGAAAGGTACCCATGTGAACCGGGTGGATTATGGTATAGTCATTAAAACAACTGTGACGGGCGCCTGGGTGGCTCAGTCGTTAGGCGTCTGCCTTCGGCTCAGGTCATGATCCCGGGGTCCTGGGATCGAGTCCCACATCGGGCTCCCTGCTCGGCGGGAGGCCTGCTTCTCCCTCTCCCACTCCCCTGCTTGTGTTCCCTCTCTCGCTGTGTCTCTCTCTGTCAAATAAATAAAATCTTTAAAAAAAAAAAAAAAACAACTGTGACAGTTCTAAAGCAATTTGGAAAATTGTATAAGAATAAATATAAAGAAAAACATATTATGAAACTGTATTTATGTTCTGCTCTCAGCTCGCGTACGGGCAGGAAGTAGGAGCAACGTGAAACACGAAAGCCATGGCTATCCTAGTGTGGGTATATTAGCTATCTGATGGCCAAACTGCTGGCATGTAATAGACACCACAAAACCCTGGGCTCGAAGCAACCATTTTCTTTTTCTTTTCTTTCTTTCTTTTTTTTTTTTTAAGATTTATTTATTTGAGAGAGAGAGAGCATGATCCAGGGGAGGGGCAGAGGGAGATGGAGAAGCAGGCTCCCCGATGTGGGGCTCGATCCCAGGACCTCGGGATCATGACCCGAACCAAAGGCGGACACTTAACCAACTGAGCCACCCAGGCACCCCTCGAAACAACCATTTTTATAGCACATGCGTTTTTAGGTTTGGCTCAGTGGTACTTTTAGATCAGCAGGACTTAGCTGATCCTGCCTGGGCTCACCTGTGCATCTGCTGTCACCTAGGGGGGTCAGCGGGGGCTCGTCTGCTCCTGGGTGCCCTTGGCTAGGACCACAGTGGCTTCTCTCCACAAAGCTGTCCCATCCCTCTAGCCAGCGAGCTTGGGCTCGCCCTCCTGCGGTGGCGAGGGTCCAGGAAGGAGGGCAGAAGCTCTGCAGGCCTTTCAGGGCTAGTCTCCAAGTGGCACACCATCGCTTCTGCCACATTTTTGGCCAAAGCGAAGCCAAAGTGAGACGTGTCTGGGCCCAGACCTTAAGAAACTAGCAGCTTCCCCTTCTTTTATGGGAACCCTCTGTGGGAGCCCCAAGCCGCTGTGTGAGAAGCCTGACTGCTGGGACTGTCTTGCTGGAGGAGCGTGTATAGGGGTTGTGTGTGGTGGTTGCAGCTAGGCCTGGCCTTCCAGCCATGCCCACCAAGGTGCCAGACATAGGAACGAGGCCTTCTTGGACCCTCCAGATTGGATCATACACTGAATACTCCCAAGTGGCCTCAGTCAGTGTCACATGGAGCAGAAGCATGCTCCCCTGAGCCCCGGTCCCAGTCTTGATCCACAAAACCATGAGATGTGATTCAGTGGTTGTTGTCTAAAGATGCTAACACGGGGCAATTTGCTTTGCAGTACTAGATACCCAGAATATGTCTCATCACATGACCTGAGGATGGCAGGAAACCAGCTCATTATTTTAAAAACCGATAAATAAAGGGAAAGAATCAAGCATTTCATTAGTCTTTCCTGTATGAACTGTTTTGGGTATCCAAATTGTTGATGAAGGGAAACTTCTCCTTGTAGACGTATTCCTGCTAATACACGAAGGAGAAATGAAAACATAGAAATATACCCATTTTGCCTCCATTAATGACATAGGAGTCTAGGCCTGCCCAGTACGAGAGCCACTGACCATAGGGCTGATGAGCACTTAAATGTGGCTGGTCCAAATGTAGATGTGCCCCCAAATCGACCTGCAGCTCTTAGGCCTTGTGGTCTGACTCCTGATTTACTGGCAGCATGTGGGGGGGTGGATAGGGAGGGGGCGCCAGTGTAGCCGTGCTAAGTAAGGAACATGTGAGGACCCCTGGAGGACCTGGAGGATGGGTGACCCAGGGTCTTCAACAAATAAATAACATAGAAAAAAAAAGGAGGGAAAATACAGATTGAAAGAGCCATGGGAGAGAGAACAGCGCATCAGAAGGTCTGGCCTTTATTTGCACAAGCTGTAAAAAATATTTATCAGGGGCGCCTGGGTGGCTCAGTCGTTAAGCGTCTGCCTTCGGCTCAGGTCATGATCTCGGGGTCCTGGGATCGAGCCCGGGGTTGGGCTCCCTGCTCAGCGGGGAGTCTGCTTGTCCCTCTGCCCCTTCCCCCCTCTTGTGCTCGCTCGGGCGTGCTCTCTCTCTCTCAAATAAATAAAATCTTGAAATGTCATTTAAAAAAAAAAAGTGTTTTGTACTTACTGCTTTGTGTCCCACGGCTCTGTGCCATGGGCTTAGCCAGCCCTCAGTCCTTTTGGCTTCTCTGATTACTCAATGCTTAGGAGGGTGCAGAGCGCCTCCCTCTTCATGCCACATAAGAAGCATTTTGGAGCTAGTCTTAACGAGAGAGAGAGAGAGAGAGAGAGAGAGAGAAAAGAGTGGAACTGTATAACTTTGGATATTTGATCTCTTCAGAGCTCCTGTTTTAAGCACTAAGCGTCCCATCAAGTCTTAACAATTGGTTAGGGTAAAAATACTGGCAATAACTAAATGTTAAATGGTTATAGGGAAAGGTACCCATGTGAACCGGGTGGATTATGGTATAGCCATTAAAACAACTGTGACAGTTCTAAAGCAATTTGGAAAATTGTATAAGAATAAATATAAAGGGGCGCCTGGGTGGCTCAGTCGTTAAGCGTCTGCCTTCGGCTCAGGTCATGGTCCCAGGGTCCTGGGATCAAGCCCCGAATCGGGCTCCCTGCTCCGCGGGAAGCCTGCTTCTCCCTCTCCCACTCCCCCTGCTTGTGTTCCCTCTCTCGCTGTGTCTCTCTCTGTCAAATAAATAAATAAAATCTTTAAAAAAAAAAAGAATAAATATAAAGAAAAACATATTGTGAAATTGTATGAGTGCCCAAAGGGTTTCTTTTGATTCTACGGTCATTGGAATAATGGGAGTTTTAAAATGTTTACGAAGGAGCTCGACCACCCGCAAAAGCAGAGAGAAAAGCGCACCAGCACCAGCTTATTTGGGAGCGATTTCCAGATACAACGTCCCACCCAAAACATTCCTATCAGAATCTCTAATTGCTAAGGACCTTTTTTATGTTATATGATATCCTACTTTATACTGTTATCACAACTAAAAAAAAAGTCATTTCTGAGTATCATCAAATATTAATCCATGCTCACATTTCCCAAGTTGTCTGACAAATTTTTTTTTTTTAAGATTTTATTTATTTGACAAAGAAAGACACAGCGAGAGGGGGAACACAAGCAGGGGGAGTGGGAGAGGGAGAAGCAGGCTCTCTACTGAGCAGAGAGCCCGACATGGGCCTCGATCCCAGGACCCCGAGATCATGACCTGAGCCAAAGGCAGATGCTTAACGACTGAGCCACCCAGGCGCCCCTTTATATTTATGAGTGCTAGCCCATCTGCAAGAATATGAAGTACTGACCCAGGGCCCTCAAATCACCCTGTGATTTTGATTTAAAGCGGTCCCTGTCCTTGACTTTGGGTGAAGATATTGTGTAAATGATTTTCCTGATTTCAGAGTCTGGAGGAGGCTCTTTCATTGGCTTGTTATCCACAATCAATGGTACCCTTAATCGATAAGCATTTATGGAGCATATATTCTGTGTTGGGGAGTGAAACCATCCACTGTAGAGACTCAGAACTGTCCAGAGACCAGAACCCAGCTGGTCACTGGACACCGCCCTGTGCTGCACTGGGCCAGGCATCTCCTGGCCCAGTGCCAGGGGTTGGGGGAAACAGGTAAGCCCCTCCGGTCACCAGCTTTTGAGAGAACTGCCACCACGTGGACCTGCTCTGAGCTATTGCTCTGCATGCCCCTTCTGTGCTTCCCTTTTAGGATGAGTGTGCAAACCATCCGAAACGTTTTTAGTGTCGAGACTGGCTATCGGCTCTCAGACGATCAAATAGTCAACCATTTTCCGAACCACTACGAACTGACCCGGAAGGACCTGATGGTGAAGAATATTAAAAGATACAGGAAGGAGCTGGAGAAGGAAGGGAGTCCTCTAGCAGAAAAAGACGAAAATGGGAAATACCTCTATCTGGGTTTGTGTCTTTCTCACTGGCCCCATGTTTCAAACACAGCCCTGAGTTCACTAGTGACACCAGGTACCGAGATGGTGACATGCTTGTGCCAGCTGGTCTGGGCACCTCTTTCATTCCACGTGTCTCCAGAATGGCAGGGCGGGGGCTCACGTTTGGATCTGAGTTTCTAGGAGCGCCTTGGGAACATGGTGCATATGAGGAAGAGCGCGTCCTCAGTACTCAGAGCTCAGTGCTCTTCCTGAACTGCAAGCTGCATTTTGTAATGCAGGCTCATCACTGCATCTGGCGGTTCCCAGGGAGAAGTGTGTCCCTGATCCAGTCTGGTGGTAGAAGCTGGACTGTCGGATAGTTTCAGAATCCCTATACATACCCGGGAAAATTAGATAACCAATCTCTCAGGGCCTCAGTTTCCTCATCTGATACATGGGGATAATAACAGGACCTAGCCCACAGGGTGCTGTGGGGATTAAAGGTTTGTGAAGTGCTTAGCACACAGGTGATAAGATTATTGTACACGAATTGAATGGCAGAGGGGCTAGTCCTTTCGATACTGGCTTGGGGAGGGGGGTGGCGTGAAGCAGCCTCAGAAAAAGCAGTGGCCATGTTCTCCTGCCCGTGACCATGTTGGCCTGGCTCACCCACTGCTGTCCCCTCTGTTTCCCCTTTCAGACTTTGTTCCGGTCACCTACATGCTGCCCGCTGACTACAATCTGTTCGTGGAGGAGTTCAGAAAGAGCCCCTCCAGCACCTGGATCATGAAACCTTGTGGCAAAGCCCAGGGGAAGGGCATCTTTCTGATCAACAAGCTCTCACAGATCAAAAAGTGGTCCCGGGACAGCAAGACTTCTTCGTGAGTGCAGGGCCCGCCCATCCCAGGGGCTTCCAAGTTAGGAGTTCCAGGCCACCTGTCAGTCTTGGCCGGGGCTTGGGGACCCTCGCTTGCTTTTGTAGGTGTGTGGCATTTGCCACGTGGCGCCGTGGCAGGGTTCTGTGGCTGCAGTCGTGTGATTGACTGTAGGATCCCACCTGAGGCAAGTTGCAAAGAAAAATGGTGTGTGAACCAGCATGCGGTCCCAGGAGCGGGGACCTTTGTGGGCTGCTCTTTGTTCTGGAAGTTTCTGTGAGACCCGCTCAGTCCTGGTATTTCTGAGGCAGTGAAGCATCTGCTTAAGATCTGGGCCCAGGGTATGTAGGTTTGAATCCCTGTCTACACTTACTGCCTGAGTACCTTTTGTTTTGGTAGACTTTTAACATGCTTCATCCGGGTAAATGGGGGATGCCAATAGCACCACCCTCACGGGGGCAAGATGGGGATGGAACAGGTGAATCCGTGAGAGGCACATGGGAGTGTGTGCGGTCAGTGGCAGGGGGTGGCGCTGGGCGGTGTCAGGTCAGCTCTCTGCCTGGGGTTTGAGGGCTCCTTGGAACTGAGGATACCAGGCCAGGGGGGTTTGTTTTGTCTGGGGCTCACCCTGCCTCGGAGGGTCCTGAACCGCTCGGAGATGCTGGATTGTGAGTCTCTCCTGGAGGGCTGGTGGCTCACTGTCAGGGTTCCTAGGAGCGACAGGGTCACCTTCTCCTCGTGCAGAGCACTTAAGTCTGAGTGCACACTGCTGACCCCCACGTGGGTCAGGCCCAGGGAGCACGTCCCTGATGGGTTCCCAGAGACTGCTGGCACTGTCCTCTGGGGCAGGGGCACAGCTCGGGGGCTCCTCCATGGATCCACCTGACCCCCGTTTTCTCCCCGACACACCGGCCTCTCACTTAATGAGAGGCAGAGGGCTTGTTACCAACCTTTGGTCTTTGCCACCTAACTTTGACCTTCTCTGACGTGTTTAGGTTTGTGACACAGTCGACTAAGGAAGCCTACGTGATCTCTCTCTACATTAACAACCCGCTGCTCATCGGCGGGAGGAAGTTTGACCTGCGCCTGTACGTTCTGGTGTCCACGTACCGCCCGCTGCGCTGTTACATGTGAGAGCCCCTGGGGTTCTGTCTCGCGCTTTGGCACGCCCAGAGCAGCAGCTCTTCGGAGACGGGAAGTAGATGAGCGTTGGCCCAGCCCTGGCGGGGGGAGTGACTGCTGATGGTCACAGGCTCTCTCTGTGGGGCGACGAACACGGGAAATCGAGTGTGGTGGTCACTGCGCACCTCTGGGGGTACCAAGAAGCAGTTAGCTGTGCACTGTAGGGGGACGAGTTCTGTGGCATAGGAGTTATATCTTAGTACGACTGTTACAAAAAAAAAAACGTAAGAAAGCAGCTCTTTTAGAGGCTTAAAACCAAAAAAGGGGCTCTTTTAAGAGAGCAAAGTATTATATATATATATATATATTTTTTTTTTTTTTTAATTTATTTGAGAGTGAGAGCACAAGCAGGGGCAGAGGGAGAAGCAGGCTCCCCGCTGAGCAGGGAGCCCGATGTGGGGCTCGATCCCAGGACCCCGAGATCACAACTTGGGCCGAAGGCGGACGCTTTACCGACTGAGCCACCCAGGCGGCCCCTGAGTGTTGTATTTTCTTTATGCTTCTCCTCCGAGCGTTGAAGTGATCTAACTTCCCGCGTAGGTATAAGCTCGGGTTTTGCCGCTTCTGCACGGTGAAGTACACCCCGAGCACCAGTGAGCTGGACAACATGTTCGTTCACCTTACCAACGTGGCCATTCAGAAACATGGGGTAAGTGCGTCCCTTCCGTCGAGCTGAAGGAAATGGACCCTTTTGGTGGGTTTCATTCTATTTGTGTGAGAGGGCAGGCGGCTACAGGAGTGGAATTCCAGACGCCCTGGCACTCAGGAGGAGTGGGGGCCTCCAGTCTCTGGCACGGCTGCCCCAACACATCAGTGAGGCTGGCCTCAGGGGGGGTGGCTTGGGGAGAAGGAAAGCCCCGGGGTCAAGCCGTGCATTCTGGCTCCGTGACCTGGGGCAAGTTAATTTGACTCTCCGAGCCTAGCGTGGGTTTCTTGCTTGTAAAAGGAGATAATGTCACTCCCTCGTGGGAGTGGTGGGAGGACGCATGACTCGCTGAGCACCTGTCTGGGTTGGTGCCCTGCTGAGTGCCGGGGCTACACCGATGGCCAGAAACTGGCTTGGTCCCTCCTCAGGGAGCCTAGGCCTGTCGGGGAAAGATAGGTGTCGGGGAATGTGTCATCACAAACCGAGGTGCGAGCTCTGAGGCTAGGGAGCGCACATCTAGAAGAGCATGGGATGAAGGGGTCCCTCGTCCAGGGGGCTGGAGAAGACGTCGGTGCAGAAGTGGAGTGGTGCTCGAGCAGAGACCCGAAGTGTAAGCGGGGATTACCCAGGCCAGGAAAGGGTGTTTGGGCGGAGGGTACAGCGTGTGCCGGGGCCCCGTGGCAGGAAGGAGCACTGCAGCGGCTGTGAGCAGGCCAGGGTGGCCGGAACCCCCAGAGCGATGGTGGTGGAGTCGGGTACCTGGTGAGGCCAGTGAGGGCCCAGACGCAGGACGTCGTAGATTCTGTGTGGGCTTTGGGGCTTTACTCTGGTCCTAACAAAAATGTTCGGAAGGTCTCATTTCTTTATGAGAGGTTCTTCTGTTTGGGCCTTGCTTGATTGGAAGCCTTGAGTACCTTGGTCCTTTTTTAAATGTAATTTGAGTGGAAAGAGGGTAAGTGTTGATAGAAAACAAGCTTTTTTTGAGCAACCTACTGAAGGGTTTGGTCACACCAGCTTGGGCTCCATCCCCTGTCCATCCCTTACCCTCCGTGTAACTTGGGCAAGTCACCCCGGCCTCCCTGGGCCGCCTCGTCTGCAAACGGCAGCCCTGGAATTACCTTGCTGGTCACCATTTACTGAGCGCCTCGACAGTCTTCTGTGTGAGGCCGACCCTGATTCACTGCCCAGCAGGTTCCCCTGAGAGCAGACTGGCGAGCACCACTGTTACACGTTCAAGGTGGGAGGAGCAAGGATGGCTTGGCCAGAAGCTTATTCATAAGAATTGGGAAAATGAGCTGTCACGGGACGCAGCACCAAACTTACCAGCCATTTGGAGAAAGCTGAGCAATGACATCAGGCCCTTTGTCGCCAAGTAGCCCAGTTAGTGAGGTCTGGGTGTGGGCTGGGAGATGACAGTGCCGACCTGAGTCCGCTTGGTGTCCCTGAGCATGTTGGCCTGCCGAGCTGCCAGGGGGCGGGGGAGGGTGGGTGCTGGGAAGCCACACTGAAATTGGGAGGGCTCCATTCTATAGGCCTTCTCAGGACACCAGTCAGCTGAGTCACTATTTCATCAATAAGAAACAGAAACCATTTTTTTTTTTTAAATCCGTGGAAGGAGAGAGCAGAAGGCAGGCCTTTTAGCTTGGCATCTCTGCAATGCACCAGAAGGCTCTGTGCTTTCTTTGGGTTCTATTTGTGAATGCTTCGCTTGTTAACATGAGAAAGTGCTTACTCAGAGAAACCTAAGTTTCAGTCCCGAGTAGAAGCCTCACATGGCTCTCATTAGGCTTGCCTGAAGGACAGATGTTGTACTGGACACTGAGATGTTAAAGTGTCTGTTGGGCACATCTACCCAGTGTCCCTGGGCGCAGGGCATAGCCCGGTGCCTGGGTCAGAGACTGCGAAGGGGCATCCCCACCCTCAGGAAACTCAGGGACCAGCAGGGGAGGCAGATGGCAAAGGACGGATGATGAGGGAGGCCTTGGGGCTGCGGTAGGGGCTCAGGTGTGTGGGAGAGGCCCACTAGGAGGCAGATGGATCCAGCAGGCAGAGAAGGGGATGGAAAGAGCAGGGGTGCATCCTGATGTGCGCAGTGTTTGCAAATTGATTGATAAGGTATTCTGAAATATATCTGATAAAATAATGTTCCTACAGTCCAAAAAGCAGGAGACGTTTCCTGCTGTTTATATCTACACATGTGTATTGTTTCTTTCTTTCTTTTTTTTTTAAAGATTTTATTCATTTATTTAACAGAGAGATACACAGCGAGACAGGGAACACAAGCAGGGGGAGTGGGAGAGGGAGAAGCAGGCTTCCTGCGGAGGAGGGAGCCCAATGCGGGGCTCGATCCCAGGACCCTGGGATCATGACCCGAGCCAAAGGCAGACGCTTAACCGACTGAGTGACCCAGGCACCCCTTAGTTCCCACTTCTCATCTTTATACTTAGGAAAACGAAGCCTGGTCTCATAACCTCCTGATGTACTTCAGGATTTTCTAACTTTTGCCTCCAAAAGAGAGCATTGGGTAGAGAGTCAATGTTTAGGGTCAGAGGACTAGAAAGAGCCGTGGATGAGGGTGAGAAAGCCGGGCTCGGGTCCCAGCTCCCTCGTGGCCCGGGTAGAAGCTCGGGCAGGTCATATGACCCCTCTGAGCCCAAGTCTCTTACCCACGGATGGGACATTGTGAGGACTTGCGTGTGTGGTGCTCTTGGACTACGGTGCCCAGTACCGCGTGTGGCTTCTCTGAGAGCAGACTCACAGGCAGAGATGAGTGCGCAGGGGGTCTGCTGGGGCAACGGTGGGGGGGGTCCCAGACAGGGCAGAGGGAAGGTCGAGCTGGGACGCAACAGCGGCAGGGTGCCTGGAGCTGGGTGGTCCTGCAGAGTCACCCAGGATGGATCAGGGACCGAGGGACCCTGGCATCAGCCTGTAACAGGCTGCAGGCTGCCAGGGTGGGCATGACCTTGGACTGGGCTGCTCTGTTAGCCAAGGGCAGCTCCCAGAGATGTCTGGGCTGGAAGCTGGGGTCTGGGTGACACTCCACAGCATGCATTGCGGGTGGTGAATTACTAAGTGTGAATGTTACTACTAGAGGTGAGTATTTTAAAACATACCCGTATAGGGGGCCCCAGCACACATTCTAGGGGGAAAGAGCAGGTGCTAGATTCCTCAGGGTGCATTGCCTGGAGCCCTGTGCCCTTTCCCACACCAGGAAGACTACAACCACATCCACGGGGGCAAGTGGACCGTGAGCAACCTGCGGCTCTACCTGGAGAGCACCCGAGGCAAGGAGGTGACCGGCAAGCTGTTCGACGAGATCCACTGGATCATCGTGCAGTCGCTGAAGGCCGTGGCGGTGAGTGCCTGGGGGGGGCGGAGCTGGGCTGGGGCCTGTGAGCAGAGCCACTGAGTGTGGGCGGCAGGGGATGCTTGTTCTTTTGCCACAAATACTTGTCTTTACGGGCTCACCTCCCTCATGTCCACGTATCTGCCAGAGGCCAGGGCAGTTTCGGGGAGGTAGTGGGGCCGGCTTCCAGCTGGGTGCTACCCAGGGCGTGCCAGGTGCCAGACGAGTCCTGCTGGGGTCACCAGCAGCTCTTCTGTGCCAGTGGATGGAGGAGGCTCACTTCGGCACGAGCAGACGGTCAGAGATGGCTCACGGTGGCCTCCTCGGGTTTAGGCCTCCTGTTCTGTGACATCATGGACATCCAGACACCCACCTCTCCGCTTGTTGCCTCAAGTCTGCTGTTTGTTGGCTGGTTTGCAGTTTTTGCTTGTGTTTTGTTTTACTGTTCCAAAGCAGGCGGGCATCTCTTTTTGAGGGAAAGGAAAGAAATAAACACCAGGCCACCAGCATGTGGGCCACTGTGTTCAGAGCTTAATATGTGGGCTCCCAGATGCTCATCACCCTGTGACTCATAAGCAAAATGGAGGCTCAGCCCTGGAGCGAGGAAGTGCAGGGACAGGCTCTGGGGCCCAGGCCTGCCGAGGGGGCTCCCAACAGACTGGCCCACTGGCTATGGGACCTGAGGGCACTTGGCCTGGCCCTGGGAGTAGGCAGCAAGTCCTGTGGAGAGTGTATGCCCAGCCTCTCGGAGCCTCGGAGGCCTTCTCCGTGAAATCGGGAGACGGTAGGGTGGGGGGGTTGGAGAGTTATCAACTTCCTGTCCTGCAGAGGCTGCTGGGACAATGGTGTGGGCAGGGGCTGGGGGTAGGACCCCAGGCTCTCCGGGGAGATGCAGTTCCATGACTCCCTTGGAAAATCAGCCCCTAATTCTCGGCCGCCTCCCCCACCTCCCTACCCCCCAACCTGGTTTTCCTCCAGTGGGTAAGCCTGGACTGGGCTGTCTCCCCTCAGGAGTTTCAGGCCTAAGTCCAGTGTTTGAAGAGAGTCCACACACCCACTAATGTGTAAAAAGGCCTCACTGTCGTGTCTGTCGTGTCTGTGAGCTTCACTCACTGTGGGGTGCACGAGGGGCCCCAGGGTGCGTGTGACGTGGCTGCTTGCTGGGCCTTCCCACGGGTTTTGATCCACGTAGCCTGGGCAGGGCCTGGGAATGTGCATTGTGAGTGGCTAGCAGGGTTTTTTTTACGTACCTGGAGAACAGTTTATGAAGTGGAATTGAACATTAAAAGAAAATCCAAAAATTGTCAGTAAATGGATTGACTCTTGTCACAGAGAACGGAGGTTGACCTGGCATCCCGCATCCTTAAGGGCCCGAGAAGGGCCTAGCAGCCTGGTGGACAGTGTCTGTTTGTGATGACAGGCTGCATAGGCCTTCACTCTGTGTGCCGGCTGAGGAGCAGGACTTCGGTCTGCTCCGAGGACAGTCCCATGCGGACAGAGATGCTGCTGCTCTGATCAGGCCTCGGATGAGTGAGGCCCGGAGACCCCGGTGATCGCTTCGTGATGTCCCCTTGGAGGCTGAGGGAAGTTTCCATGTCTGAGCCGAGGAGGAGGAGGAACCAGGAGGGATGGAGGGAAGCACCAGGGGTGGAGGTGGGGCGCGCTGGTCTTGGCAGTGAGACCCCCACACGCCAGCACCCCACACGGCCAGGAGGTCCCGCCGCCCGGCCGCCCGCGCCTCCGAGGTGGTGGTGTCGGCCGGGCCCTGCTGAGACCACCGTCCAAGCCGCCACTTACTCTCTTGCAGCCGGTGATGAACAATGACAAACACTGCTTCGAGTGCTATGGGTACGACATCATCATCGACGACAAGCTGAAGCCCTGGCTGATTGAGGTAACCGTGCTGCTGCAGCCTGTGGGGCTGCTCGCCCACCCTGCTGCCCCTGCCCTGCCTCAGGCTCGGCAGGACTGGGGCAGATTCGGCCGATGAGATGTAACAGGGACAGATAGTCAGGTGCGACAAGCTTGCTGCTGAACAGTGAGCACGCTCCCGATCTCTCGCCTGCGAGTCCAGCCCACGGAGCCGGCTTCCCTCGTCCGGACGAGCTCGGTGCCCTGGTGCTCCCGGGTGCTTCCAGAAGCATCGTGCCCAGGAGGCCCTGCCCTGTCCTCATGGGGACATTGTTCCCATTCAGGAAAGGATCTCCCAGACCCGGAAGCCTGTGGGAGGTGTTAGCATACGGTCCAGAGATAAGGGATGTTATCTTTTTCCGACCAAGGCGTAGTCTGGGAGTGGATTCATCTGCCTGTTTCCAGGCATGGGCGGGATGCAGCGGTGGCTGGCCTAGGTGCTCACACCCTTTCTCTGGTGACAGGCCTGGGTGATGCTGGCTCAGCCACAGTGGCCCTGGCGTACGTGCCCGAGGCCCAGAGCCTGCCTTGCTGGGGTTGCCCCGCTTGGCTTTGTGGCCAGACGGAGGAGCTCGGGCCTCAGGGGACACAGGGTCGGACACGCCATGACAATGCGGGCCGTCTGTTCTGTTGGTTCATTTCCCTGCGTGTGCCTCTGAGCACCGGTGGAGGTGGACGGCTCAAGCCTTTTAGCTCAGTCCCATCTTGAGCCAGGAAAGCGGAGTCTCAAAAGGAAGTTGTGAGTGGTCACAACTTGTAGGGAAATTCACGGGGAGCCCTTACAGGAAGCTGCTGGGAGAGCCAAGTCATCAGAGAACAAACTGTTCCAGAACAGTATTTTCCAGGTTACTTCTTATACTGCCAAAGCTGCGCGTGTGTGTGTGTGGGTGTGTGTACGTGTGCGTGCATGCATGGAGATATATGTAGGTATATAGAGAAATCTGCAGATGCATATATAAAATATTTATGCATTCTCTTTTTCCATTTTACAAGTCCAGTACACTATCCATTGTGCTACAGCGTGTTTTTTTCCATTTTAAACAGAGTAACTTGAATGGAAGTCAAACTTTCCTTGATGTGCTAGATCTTAATTGTGAATAATACTTCTAACATAATGACAGATCTTAATCTTAGCATATTTATAATAATCCTGGCATTATGATATGCTAGCGTAGTAATTCCAAGGGCGCCTGGGGTTCATACAGTACCTTTTACTGCTGAGCATTAACTACCTTGCTAGCAGCATAGAGACAGTCTGGCTGTTTGGGAGAAACCTAAACAACTTGAACACTTGCTGCCTCCACCCTCCCACAGCCTGAGGAAACAGCTAACCAAGATCATTACAACTGTGCCTAAAGTAAGAGTAAATAGGTGGTGACTCGGGGCCTGTGGGACGCTCCACACAGCCAATGACTGCATTTTAACCTGTGGACTTTTGACATTGCTTAGCTCCTCGGGGGCCTTATGGGACTAACTTTCTGTCTTTCAGATGGGTTTCTCATTTGGCAGAATATTGCTTTGTTGGTGAGGTATTACTCTCTTTGCCAAAAAGGGGCCCACTGGGGACGCCTGGCTGGCTCAGTCGGTAGAGCATCCACCTCTTGATCTCGGGGTCATGAGTTTGAGCCCCATGTTGGGTATAGAGATTACTTAAAGGTGGGGGGCATTACTTTTTCAACCCCACAATGCTGCTTGGTCAGGGTGATTTGGTTCACTGATTCTAGCAGAGCTTGGGGCGGGGGGGCTTTCAATACTTTGGACAGAGCTCATCACATAGGTAGACACTGAAGTTATGCTTATGATCTACATTCACTTAACATTTTTTTTCTAAAGATTTTATTTATTTGCGAGAGAGAGAAGACACGAGCAGATGGAGGGGCACAGGGAGAGGCAGACTTCCCGCTGAGCAGGGAGCCCAATGTGGGGCTCGATCCCAGGACCCCAGGATCACGATCTGAGCCGAAGGCGGACGCTTAACCAACTGAGCCACCCAGGCGCCCCTTCACTTAACATTTTTATTTGTGTGATAAGTGATTTGCAGATCATAATCCCAACCTGTTTTCAATACTATTTATATTTCATCTAATAGCTAATGGAAGCAGATCCTAAAATGCTTCCTATACAAAGTCCCAGACGATATTAGATATGAGCAGTATGAAACGACAGCTTGACTTACAGTGTGTGGTAGTGGGCGTTTTCCTCAGCAGTGCGTGTGTTCACACCACAGGAATCTGTGATCCAAGTGAGCAACACGGTTCCTTTCCTCTCGTAGGTGAATGCGTCCCCGTCTCTCACTTCCAGCACTGCCAACGACCGAATCCTTAAGTATAACCTGATCAACGACACCCTCAATATTGCAGTCCCTAATGGCGAGATTCCAGACTGTAAATGGAACAAGTCACCCCCGAAGGAAGTCCTCGGCAATTACGAAATTCTGTAAGTTTGTGTGCAGACTGGGCAGCCGTCCTTGTGTGTTTCAGATTGAGGGGAGTCAGGACCCAACTTGGATTGTCTGCATGTGTGTGGACTTGCCTTGTTTGGGCTGAGCATTTCATTTATTAATGATGTTACAGGATAGATCATGTTGTAGTGGAAAAACGGGTCTTAAACTAGGCCTTTGTCTGGGTCTTTTACTTGATCAGTATTGATGATGTGTTTGCCAACTGCTGGGCACCACGCGAGCCGCTGGGGCAGGTGGGAGCAGGTGGGAGATCGCTAATGCAAGCAGTCTTCCGGAGTTGGGAAGACGAGAATGCTCATGATGATCTCATGAGCTGAGGGCTGCCCACGTGCCCGGAACTGTGCTGAGTGCCTCATTTCCCCAGCGACCCCCTGAGGTCAGTATTGTCATTAGCCCCGTCTCACGCAAGCGGAAACAAGGTTTAGAGAGGTACAGTGGCCTGTTGGCGGCGGCAGGAAGTGGGAGCAGCGTGAGAGCCTGCTGGGGGCAGTGGTTGAGCGACGTACCGTTGGTTCAAACCGTGGAATAGAGGGTGGCCCAGGAGCTCTGGTGGGGCCTGGGAGGCCGAGGGAGGAAAGCACATTGCAGAAAAGGGCACGCGAGGGATGCGCGTTAGCTTGTCCGCGTGGATGCGGCTACCGTGGGCTGTGAGGTGTGGAAGGGGAGCTGGAGGAAAGAGGAAAATAGTGCCCCGGACTGGAAGCGGGACATGTGTAAGGGTCACGTTAGTCCTTCTGTAAAAGTAAAAATGTGCGTGTAACGTCCCAAGAGAACAAAGGAAGACACTTGTAGTGAAGGTCCCGTGCTGCACACAGGTCCCAGGACCGCGGCTGGCCGGCGCTGCTGGCGTGGGGACCCGGTTCCAGAGCCCACGGCTGACCCCCTCCCCGCCTCCGCCGGGCGTGGCCTTGGTGTGTGTGCAGCACTGGGGAGGGTGGAGGGTCAACTCAGAAGGGAAGCGTGGGGGCCTCCGGGGGCGGTGGTGGGGAGCTGCAGGCGTGACCACTCAGCGTGGTGGGTGGTTTCCTCCAGCCACGGTCAGTGGTTAAGTGGGCTAAGCGCAGGGTAAGCAGAGGGCGCGAAGTGACCAGCGCTCGGGCTGGTCGGGCACGGAGGAGGGCGAGAGAGGAGGACAGTGCGAGGGGGTGGGAGGGCACCGGAGGTCCTGGGGGTTGCGGGCTGTTGGGGTTGGGGCACCAGCAAAGCGAGCTGGGGAAGAAGAGGCAGAGGTCAGAGGGAGTGTCAGCAGTCCGGGCTTTGCAGGGTTGCTGGATGTGACAAGGTCGGGGGCCGTGGGAACGGGCCTGAGCTGGGGAGGAGGACGAGGTCACGGGGGGGCACAGGGTCAGGGAATTGGGGTCTCCTGTTTGGTCATTGCAGCGGCCAGCACTTGTGAGCCGCGGGCCTGAATGGTAAGGAATTAGGTTACAGCTAACTGCCCACGGCGGGCGGTGGATTCTGCTGACCTGGGAAAGAGGTTTTGGAGACCGGGGGGGGGGGGGGGGCCCCCTCCAGGCCCAGGGGCATGATGGGTAGGAGAGAAAGCACCCCCACTGGAGGGGCTGCAGGGAAGCAGTGTCTTCAGGGAGAGCCGGGTTTTAGCGCAGGAAGGTGCAGGGGACGTTCCAAGATGAGGTGGAGACTCGGGGGTTTGCTGGCGACGGGCGAGTTCTGAGTGCGCAGAGGAAGAGCTTGGGGGTGGTCAGACTGGGGCGTGTCCGGAGCCTCTGGGGGTGGCAGCGGGGGAGGGGCAGGGTGATGTGCAGGAGACGGGCTGAGCCCTGACGGCCTCTGAGGCAGAGGGGGGCGGAGTATGTGGAGGAGTCCTGCCTCCTGCCAGGAGCGTGAGGGACTTGGTGGATCTGTCTTCATCCAGCCAGGGTGGTGGCAGGCTGGGCAGTCGGGAGCCCCTGGGGCCCTTGAGGGAGGGCGGCAGACACTCCACTTCCGGTTAAAGACCCAGAGGTCAGAGCCTGACTGCTGTTAGTTGACGAGACAGAAAGGTGACACACACACCCCCCTCCCCCACTCAGCCGCCCTCTGCCCGCTCCTGTGAGTCAGGAAGGCTCCAGCGCAGAGCTTCCAGGCGCTTCCATGCAGGCCTCCTCCCTAGCGCTTCGGATGACCTCACGGTCAGGAATCCCGCTGGCTGACAGCCACGGCCTCTTGCAGCACTAGCTGGCTGCGCAGGGAGGGAGGGCCCTGACTTTCTACCGCGTCAGGTGCCCTGCCTCCCGTGGGGCGCTCACAGCGGTCTCCAGAATGTGCCATAGCAAGAGCAGCGAGCCAGGCTGCCAGTTCGCTGCCCGAGGTCAGCCGCTGGTGCGGGCCCCCAGAAGGAGGCACTCCTGTTGCCCTGATCGCTGTGCTGGCCTTCAAGCCCCGAGGCCTGGCCTTCTGTCCTGCAGCCTCCAGGGCCCAGGTCTGAAGGTGCTGTCCAGCCTTTAAAACCCTACTGTCCAGGGGCGCCTGGGTGGCAGTCAGTTAAGCATCCAACTCCTGATTTCGGCTCAGGTCATATTTCAGGGTTGTGAGATGGAGCCCCGCACCCGGCTCTGTGCTTAGCACAGAGTTGGCTTGAGATTCTCTCTCTCCCTCTGCCTCTCCCTCCACTCACTCTCCCTCTCTAAATAAATCAATCTTTTTTTAAAGATTTTATTTATTTGTCAGAGAGTGCGCACAAGCAGGGGGAGCGGCAGGCAGAGGGAGAAGCCGAGATACAGAGAGAGAGAGAGAGAGAGCATGAGCAGGGGGAGAGGCAGAGGGAGAGGGAGAAGCAGGCTCCCCGCTGAGCAAGGAGCCTGATGCGGGGCTCGATCCCAGGACCCTGGGGTCATGACCTGAGCCGAAGGCAGACGCCAACTGAGCCACCCAGGCGTCTCAATAAATAAATCTTTATTAATAAATAAATAAATAAATAAATAAATAAATAAAAAACACTACCATCTGAACCCTGCCAGTTACTGCAATCTGCTTGTCATTCTAGCAGGAGAGAAGCCTGCTAGAATGAGAAGGGGCCCTAGAAGACCATCTGCCTGATTCTCCTCCACATTAGCACCACCCCTGGGAATAGCGTGTCCCAGATGTCAGCTGCTTGCCACATGCACAGTGAGACTGGTAACCCCTGTGTGGTCCTTCCCCCCCCTGCCCCCCATCATTCAGTAGATTCTTAGTGCACACCCACCCAGGAATGAGGTGCTGGGGGCAACTGTGAACCAGACAAATGGGGTCACTGCAGTCCTTAGGTCAGCGATGTAGACACAGAACCAGCAACAGAGTGCTAATGGGGGTGGTGCTAACATGTGAACAGGGAGTCCAGGGGCTCTAGCAGTCCTTGGGGTGGGGAGGGGCCCCCCCAGGCAGAACCTCCAGTGTTCCTGGGGAGTCCTCCCTCCAGCATCATCTCTCCCTAAGGAGATGGGGGAGAGGAGGGCCCTACCTTGTTGCCCTGATCCCATTCCAGCAGAGGGAAACCCCGTAGTGTCTGTCGTGTGGATAACAGTCAACAAACCAGCCTTCTTCCTCCTTGCCTTCCCTTTCGGCCCCCCGTTTCCCAGCAGAAGCACAACGCAGAAAATATGTTCTTCAGCTTCAGAAGCTTCTCTCCCACACCACTCACAACCTGCAGATTCTGATTCTGGGAATAAACGTGGAACAGAAATACCCCTTTTCCAGAAGTCAGCAAAACTCAGCTAAAGCAACATAACTGAGCATCTTCGTACCTTTTGCATATGACATGAACGTCCACTTATAACAGAGGATCCCCAGTCAGGGCGTGGCCCCCAAAGGATATCTAGGAAGGAGGTTTAATAGGGAACAGAAATGCTTTTCACACTCCTGATCCACAGGGTGAAAAGGTCCCAATTAGGAATCTGAAGTCTTGGGTTTTACTTGATCCCACAGCCCTTAGGACACTGAGTAAACCTCTCCCAAGTCTCAGATAGGAAGTAGGGGGTCAGTCAGGAGGGTGATGGGAAGTCACCTTGGGGATAGGAGACCCCATCGCCAGAGGCTGTGCCTGCCAGGCCCTGCGGGTGGTGCGGTGCCATTTCTCCAGCCTCATGGACCCCCTAAGAGGGGCTCACCGTGGCGGGAGCGGCCAGGGACACCCAGATGTTCTAACCGGTCAGGGGCGCCCGAGGTTTCAGCTCTGTCCTTTCTGAGGCAAAAGCCCAGGCTCTCTTTCCCACACAGGGTCATGCTTTCACACCGCACAGGCCTGGCGCGAAAATGTTATGGGGGAGGGGCCGGGTAGGTCTCAGCTGGTGGAGGCTGGATCTGGCCTTTCTTGTGGGGTGAACTGCCCGCCCTGTCCTGGTCCCCTCACCCCGGGGGGGGTCATTCACACCCCGTTCCCCATCTGAAATGGGGTCACTCATACCTGCCCACAGATGCTGTGTATAAAAGTATTTCCAGACTTCAGTCTTCTCCCTCACCTCCCTGGTGTCCCATTCGTGTTTCCTTTGGGGTCACTGCCGACTTCCATCTGGTAGGAAGCTTTCATAAAATGTCAACTGCAGGAGCCGGGGACAGTTCACAGAAGTAATTTAACAAGGCTGTACCTATGCCCTGTGGCCTCAGGCAGGGTTTGGGGGGCTGGCAGGCTGGACACATGCAGGGGGCGGGGGGGCAGGCTGCTTCCCTGGGCGACGTGGGATTTGCCACACTACGGCTCTGTGGCCCTGCTTGGCCAAATCCTGAAGCTGTTCCTCTGTTTCTAGCTATGATGAAGAGCTGGCGCAGGGTGATGGGGCTGACCTGAGAAGTCGACAGGGCCAATCACTGGGGCCCAAAGGGGGCCGATCACGAGACTCGGGAAGAACTGTCCTCACAACCTGGAAGTGAGCACCAGTAGGCACAAAAGACTGCAACCTGGACCCTGCCAGATACTCACTGCACCTGGGCCTATTTTGAAACTTCCTTTTTTTAGAGCTTTTTTCCCCTTTCCTAAGCCCTGTAAATAAATAAAGGCATTTCTTTGGAAGGTGAAGGAGTCTCTTAAGAGGGAAAGATGCCCTGCTTCTCCTTTGCTCTCACACAATACTTCTGAGACCAGACATGTGGGGATTTTCCCCACACCGAGCCATTCTGCGCTCCTCTGGCTGGTGCTGGGTGTCCTACGATTTAGCTCCGTTTCAATACCATCTGCCTGGAGCTGGCGTCCGGTCCCACAGGTGAAGGACCCAGTCCCCCCAAGACGGCCCTTCTGCGCCCCCATAACCTCAGAAGCCAATCCAGGTTGTCTCCTGTACTTCTGACCAGCTGCTCTAAGTTGGAGGTTCCCAGCACCTCTTTCTCAAGGCCCTCCGAGGGCTTGATTTCTTTGCTAGAGCGGCTCACGGAACTCGGGAAAACCATTTACCTGCTCGATTACCAATGTCTCACAAAGGATGCAACTCAGGTGAGCCAGATGGAAGAGATGCAGAAGGCAAGGTATGGGGGAAGGGGTGAGGAGCTTCCATGCCCTCCCTGGGTGCACCGCCCTCCCAGCACCTCCATGTGTTGGCCCGCCTGGAACCTCTCTGAATTCCATATTCGAGGAGATTTATGAAGGTTTCATTACATGGTATCGGTTGATGAAATCATTGGCCATCAGTGATTGATTCAACCTTTAGCCCCACCTCCTCCGCAGAGGTTAAGGGGGCGGGGCTGGAAGTGCCCACCCTCTGATCCCTGGGTGGTCCCCCTGGCAGCCAGTCAGGCTACCTGCGAGCCCCCAGCCACTGGGCAGCCATTAGCACCAACTGGCTTGGTTGAAAGGGGCTCATTAGGAACAACAGAAGACGCCCATTTCTCCTTTACTATCTGGAGCTATTTCAGGAACTGGGAACAAAACTAAATATTCTAACATTTAAAGGCTGTCCCTGTCGCTCTTGGAAAGGAAATGACAGGGGTTTTAGGAACTGTGTGACAGGAGTGGGGATGAAGACCGAACCTCTATAAATCCCAATGTTCCATCTCTGGCTCATCAGGGCTGGAAGAACTGATTCACGAATGTCTGAAAGCAGCTCTTTCCGCAGAGAGTAATAGCCTCAGCGTGTGATTTAGTTTATTATGAGGTGTTCGCGTTTTAAAAATACTGCGCTGACTTACAAACGAAACCTGACTATCTTACAGAGTCAAGCTGCTGTGAGAAAGCAGGATATTTAACCCGACAGCTATTTGGGTATAGTTCCCTTTAACTGGACTGTGATTCTGAGGAAGACTGGCAACTGGAAATGTGTGTCAGTAATTTATCCTTACAGAGGCCTTTGTCTTGGCGCTGTCACTTCGGTTTTCTTTTTTGTTTTGTTTTTTTTAAGATTTTATTTATTTGACAGAGAGAGACACAGCGAGAGGGAACACAAGCAGGGGGAGTGGGAGAGGGAGAAGCAGGCCTCCCGCGGAGCAGGGAGCCCGACGCGGGGCTCGATCCCAGGACCCCGGGATCATGACCCGAGCCGAAGGCAGATGCCCAACGACTGAGCCACCCAGGCGCCCCTGTCACTTCGGTTTTGTAGGTGAGTCTTGTCAGATGAGCCCAGACAGTCCCTGCCGTGTGGCTTATCTGATGTCAGCATTGGGGTTTGCTGCAGACCAGAGGTAAGCGTTGTTGGCAGCCCGTGTCCGGGACCAGCTCCTGGGGTGGTGTGCTGACGTGAAGCCACCCTGGACAAAAATGAGTGAGGTGGAGAAAAATACGGGAAACCCTGAGTCAGTTGGACGGAGTGACTGATGCACGCCAGTAACCTCTGAGACGCGGGCTCCTTTTAGTAAGAGCCTTTTCCTGATGGTCATACTTGACACTGTTCACTCATGCTTCAGTCATTGTCTTGAATTTACCTTTAAAACTCCCCACCTGAGGGACGCCTGGGTGGCTCAGTAGGTTAAGAATCTGCCTTCCGCTCAGGTCATGATCCCAGGGTCCTGGGATCGAGTACTGCGTCGGGCTCCCTGCTCAGCAGTCTTTCCCTCTGTCTCTCTCACTCTGTGTCAAATAAATAAATAAAATCTTTATTTTATTTTATTTTTTTTAAGATTTTATTTATTTATTTGACAGAGAGAGACACAGCGAGAGAGGGAACACAAGCAGGGGGAGTGGGAGAGGGAGAAGCAGGCTTCCCGTGGAGCAGGGAGCCCAATGCGGGGCTCGATCCCAGGACCCGGGGATCATGACCTGAGCCGAAGGCAGACGCTTAACGACTGAGCCACCCAGGCGCCCCATAAATAAAATCTTTAAAAAAAAAAAAACCAAAAACCCAAAAAACTCCCCACCTGAAAAAAAAAACAAAAAGCAAAAAAACTCCCCGGCTGTTTGTTGTTACAATGTTAGTAATAGGATTTTGTTCTCCTGATGGTGTGCCGAGGACAGCAGACAGGGGTCTTTCTCGTACCTGCGCGTGAACACGTCAGGTTCATACGTCCTGTCTCAGGCATCTGTGCTCACTTGTGTTTAACAACGTCTCACTGCCAGTTGGGGAAAAGGGCCTTTTACGTGGTAGGATAGAAAGTGAGGAGGTATAACGCAAATGGTGTTCAGCCAGCATCCGAATGACTTGCAGTTTGAGGGGATTTGTCTGCAGTGTTCGCTTTAAGCCTGAGACTGTTCCACCTTAATGACCTGATTTGGATGTGCCTTTTGTGCAGCCCCTAATTTGAGGTCTAATGTTGATGGCGGGTGTGGCTTTGAGTTTGAGTCAGACCTGGGCTTGAAGCCTGGCTCTGCCATTTATTAGTTTGTCCCAAGGCTGTCCAGTGGATCTTTGGACCTTGGCTTCCTGGTGTATAGAAGGGGACTAATGACATGTGCTTCAGAAATCACCAGTGCCCCAGCACCGGGTCCGGCCTGCCCCGCTCACACCAGGGCCCCACCTGCGTCCCCTGACCCAGGAGGGGTGTAATCCACGTAATCCACGTGACAGATGGCCTCCACTCCTGGCTCCCACACACGGCTCTTCCACCCACTACGTCCTACAACCCAGCTGCTCAGTCATGTTTTCGTTTTGTTCTCCGTGTATCCGGGAGCAGGGTGGAGTCCCTGGCTGGGAATGTTGACCTCAGTCTGAGCACAAAGGGCAACGCCGGCACGTATGGAGTGAAGTTGTTAGTTTGCCGACCAGCACGTTGCTAGGTGAGAGCGAGTGTCTGCTAAATAGATTTGTCAAATATTGACTGTTACATTAGTGATGTCATGTTCTGGGGCAGATGTTTCCTCTGAATACTTCCAGAACACACAGGGGCGGGAAGTGTGCGGTGTCCGAAGCAGGCCACGGAAGTTCGTGGATTATAAACGCTGTTCATCACAGAGTGGTCCCCCTCTGGAATCGTCCAGGATGACACTTTCTGCTTTCTTATCAGCTCCGATTGTTTTTTCCCCTTTTGAAGGGGGCTGGAAGGGCGGGTTCCCAAAGTCTGAGGGTCATTTTCACAATGGTTCTTTTTTTGTTTGATTTGTTTGATTTTTTCCAGAGCACATTCATCATTTGCCTGCTTCTCAAATGGGCTGCTCCCCCAGTATTCCTTGGTGGGTGCTCAAGCTGGGAACCACAGTGTCTTCCTAAATGTCTCCCCTTCACCACGCCGGGGTCCCTAAGCCTTGTGACAGCCTCCTCATTCAGCCTCCTTCTTCCCCCGGGCCTCCCCCCGACCCCTGCGGAGCCCCCACTGGTCTCAGCCTGCAGTCCCTTCCCACCCAGTCAGGCCCCAACCTCAGGTCAGTAGGATTTTTTTTTTTTGACTTGTGGCCATTTCTCCCCAGTGTGCAGCGGTTCTTCAGTGCACTCCCCAAAGGACAAAGCCTCTTTTCCTTGGGAGGATTCAGGAGGCCCTCTGTACATGCTTTGTCCGCCAGCCCCAGACTCACCTGACTTTTCTCTCCCCGGCCTGTCCACCTTCCTCTGAGTACCATTTCGAGCTCTGCTGCCTCTCCCAGCCAACCAGGGTGGTGCTTTCTCCCAGCCACCTGGCCCTTGGTCTCCCCAGCATCAGGCTGTCAGCCTCCCGTGGCCCAGGGAGGCAGCTGAGGGTCTGCTGCAGGGACCCTGGCCGGCCTGTCTTTGGGCCCAGCACCTGGTTCTGCTCGGCACCTGGTACTGCTCAGCGGCCAGGCACCCACAAGGTGGCCGCTGTGTCATTTAACAGGTGCAGTGCCCAAGCGGAGTGCCCACGGGCATTTCAGGATCCTTGGTGAGGCAATAGGACCATCATCCAATTTTATTTCCTGTTTCTCATTTGGGAAGACGATGTATTAGTATGTCTTCTGATTTATCCTAGCCTGAACTATGTTGTATCTCACATACTTTTAAGTTAAAAGTAGCATTTCCATACTTTTGTGCTTGGGAGCGTTCAAAGCGGTCCATTCCCTGCTCACCGCCCCCCATGGCTGGTGCTCCTTGAGCAGAAACAGAACCTGGGGGACCGCGGTGTCCCCTGTAGGGAGCCACAGGCTTCCCCTGCCTGCCACTTGTCCACATTATTATTATTATTTTTTAATTTTCAAGTTTAGCTCTCTTGATTTTTCTCATGTAAACTTGCTGCCCGGTCGCTCCCGTTGGAGCCCACGTTCTCCTTCTAGGTCCTCGGGTGGATCTTCAGAGACGGCGAACTCCTGAGCAAAGCCTCCTTCCCGGTTCAGGGGCGAGGAAGCTGTAGCTTGGATGGGGCTTCAGAGGTGGCCGGGCAGATGGCCTGGTGGCTGTGTAGCCCCGGCGGAGGGGTAGTGGGCCTCACTGACCCCCACTGGCAGCAGCCCTTGGGCAGGGGACCAGGTGTGCCCCCCAGAACTATGATGGCAGGGGCCAGTGGGACCCTCATGGCCATCTGCACCAGGATACCGGAGGCTTGGCCAGGATGGTGGCCCTGGGGATGGCAGCGGCCGCTTCCTTGGAGCACCTGACACCCACTGAGTAGCCCCCGGAGCCACATAGGCCTTCGACCCTGGTCCCTGGGTCTACTGCTGCGGGGACATCCTCTTCAGAACCTCAGCCTCAAGGGACATCCACGACGACACTTCTTGGCGGATGCAGTGGGTTGGAGAGTGCCCCTCCAAAATTCATGCCAGCCCAGCACCTCAGAATGTGACCTTATTTGGAGGTGGGTCTTTGTAGGCGTGATGAGTTAAGGATCTCAAGGTGAAATCATCTTGGGTTTAGGCTGGACCCTAGGCCTAATGACTGGTGTCCTTATCAGAAGAGAGGACACAGACACAGAGAGAAGGCCACGTGGAAACGGAGGCAGAGACGGGGGTGAGGCAGCCCCTGGTTACGGAGCACCAAGCAAGCTGGTGGCCACCAGAAGCTGGAAGAGAGGCAAGAACAGCCTCTCCCCAGAATCCTCCCTCAGCAGGAACCTGCCCTGACGACACCTTGATTTCGGACCCTGGCCCCCCAAACCGTGAGAGAATAAATTTCTGTTGTTTCAGGCCACCTAATTTGTGGTGATTTGTTACAGCAACCCTAGAAAACCAGTACAGGGGTAGGAGAAGCGAGAGGTCCCGGGGACTGGCGCACTTGGGGACCGGTGACCCACCTCGTCCTCTGTCAGGTTTGCCGCCTCAGCCCACCCAGCCTCACGATGAAGGCTCGCAGCACGGGTGTCGTCTGGAGTGTGTCCTTGGAGAAGGGGCACACCTCCTGCCTCCCCGCTCCTAGGCGTCCACTTCCCCACCTGGTGGCCCCGGGCCCAGCCGTGAGCAGCCCTGGTTCTCTGCTTAGCTCTCACCTCAGTGTCCTGCCAAATCAGATGCTTCGGAGAAAGCCAGAGTTTTCTGGGGGGTTTTGGTAAAGTGATCACTGTGTGTGAATATGATGGCTGTTACCGGCCAGGGGGACTCCCTGCCTATGTGGCGCCCGTACCAGTCCTCATGCCACTGGTGCTTTGTGCCCCTGGTGTCCAATTCAGGGCCTTTCTCAGTGCCCCCCCCTTTCAATTCCAGGAGGGAACTGAGTCTTCGTGATTTTTGTCTCCTGCATTTGGTCCCCAGTGTCACCTCTGCGCCCGCTCATTCCCCCGCTGCTCACTGCCTCCAGCCCCCCCCTCCTCCCCGGAGCTGCTTCTCCCAAGAGCGCACCTGAAGGGTCAGCTGCTGGTACCCAGATGCCTCCTGGGGAGGGGGAACCGTGGGGGCTCTCTCCTGCTGGGGGTCTCTCCTGTCGTGGCTGAGGACTCGGGGCAGGCCTGATTCCCATTCTGGCTGGAACAGCGAGCTGGACTGGCACCGAGATCCAGGTGTGCCCCACCCCCACCCCCACCCCGCACAGAGCAGAGGCCTGCGGCTGCCTCATTTTCGTCCTGTCCCAGGCCGTAGACCCTGCTGGCCTGGGTGGTCCACAGCCAGCCGGCCGGTGGTCAGGAGAAGACATCTTAAAATGCAGGCACCAGGAGCTGTTCCAGCTGGAGAGACCTCTGACATCGTCCCCGAGGAACAGAAAGTGGCCCTGGCAGCCGGGGGTGGGCCCGGCCCTCACAGCTCGGTGTCCTCACGCAGACACGGAATATCAACACCAGACAAGGCCACTCTGACTGACAATCAAGAGAAAGACAAGACCCCTCGGTCATCACTGAACACGGACGACAGCGTGAACGTCGTGCCGGCCACAGAATGACCAAACCCAGCTCTAGCCGGCTGCAGGCCCTGTGGACTAGGGCTTATTATTATTATTATTATTTTTTTTTTCAGTAAGCTCTGTGCCCAATGTGGGGCCCAAACTCACGACCCCAAGATCAAGAGTCGCACGCTGTACCGACTGAGCCAGCCAGGGGCCCCTGGACGAGGGTTACCGAGATGCCCCCTTCCTGACAGCGCCCAGTCCGGAGCAGAGCCCCACCTCCTCAGGCCCCTCGGTGCCCCCCAGCACCCGGCCAACACCCCGTAAGTCCTTCCTACCCCCTTGCCGAGCACCCCCCGCTGCCGTGGTGGCTCTCCCTCTAGGCCACGGGCGATGGCCCCTCCAGTGTTGGTGGGGAGAACATGAGAACTTTGTGTGAGGCTTTCCTATGGCGGATTTCATTCGTTGCCATGTGGCTAAGGGTTAAGATGGACTTGGGTCGGCAGAGGCCCTGTTTAACCTTGGAGAACACGGAAACCCATTTTTCTCTCAGCTGGTGCAGCAGGCGGCGAGTGGGGAGGGAAGAACAGGCGAGGGGCTCGCTGGCCTCGGGCTTCTCTGCGCAGGAGCCCCACACCCCCCTTACTGGGGGGACGCAGCCGAGTGGTTACTTAGCTTACAGAGCATTTTCTCACAAAGCCTTAAGGGCCTACTAAAAAATAATAATAATACCAAATATCCCAGCACCTAGTCGGAGAGCCACGGGATGCTGCCCAGTCCCTCACTGGGGGTGGGGGAGCTTCCCAAGGTCACACAGCTGGTGAAGGGCAGGGCCTCCACTGGGACCTGGCAAATGTGACTTCCAGCTCTTTCCAGCCCAGGGTGCCGTCTGCTGCAGAGGCTGTTTGGACAAAGAAACACCAGGTCACTATAGCAGTGGGACAGGATCCGGGGACGGAAGTGAAAGATTATAATGGACACATATTGGCTGTCACTCTCCATAGATAAGGTCTGGGATGTGGGAAGCGCACAGGGAGACTGCAGGGGGTAGCGGAACAAGGACAGAAGAACCAGCTCTCTCCCGGCCCTCCTGCTCGCTCGCTGTGTGCCTGCGAGACAGTCACTTAGCTTCTCTGAGCTTTGTTTCGCCATCTGTGCCCGCCTACCTCACGTGGCCATCAGGAGGAAGGAAAGGCTGGGAAAGCGCCAGATCACTAGGGGTTAACATGTTTGCGACATCTTTTGTTTTAAGACTCGGTGGCTGCCCTTGAGGAGTTCACAGGCTGGTTCTTGTAAAGACAAGGCATATGCAGCATAGGCTCAGGGCTAGAGAAGTGGTATGGGCAACACATGCTCCAGTGGTGGTGATCTGGGGTGGCTTCCTGGAGGAGGAACAGCTTCAGCTGTACCTTAAAGAATGAGTGGAAACTTCATGGAAAGCAGGGGAATAGTGAGGGGTAATTTGAGAAAGATGCTTCAGGGCCATATTGTGAAGGATGTTGGGGATACCAGGCTGAAGAATTTGGATCTGTTCCATAGGCACTAGGGAGCCATTGAATGTTTTTGAGGAGTGACAAGATTGGTGTTCTTAGGGGTGTGAGTCTGGGAGGTGGTTTGGAGGATGATAGAGGTGGAAAGAGGCTGGAGGGAAGCACAGCAGTGAAGAGCTGAGGAAGTGAACTCGGGCTGGGCACTGAGGGAGGGCAGGTGGGAGGGTAGGGGGGGAGTGGCTTCTGCACACCTGGGAGGAAGAGCTTCAGAGCCTTGAGCAATTCTCAGTTGCCCAGCAGGGGGTGTATGTGTGAAAGGGGTTTGAGCCTTGAAAGTAGAATTAAGTAAACATTATAAAATCAAGTTAACTAAAGTACAGTAGACCCTCGGACAACGCGGGTTCGAACTGTGCGGGTCCAGTTATAGGTGGATTTTTTCCGGTCGGTACGGTACCGTAAATGTATTTTCTCTTAGGATTTTCTTGATAATGTTTTCTTCTCTCTAGCTTACAATATTGTAAGAATATCGTATATGTACAGAGAACGTATAGAGTTTGTGTTCATCAGCTTGTTTCTGTTACCGGTAAGACTCCCAGTCAACAGTAGGCTATTAGTCGTTAAGTTGTTGGAGAGTTTTTTCCCTAGTCCCGACCATTCAATTCTTCCTTCCGTTGCACAAAACACCCCCGGTCTCCTTCCTCTCTGCTGTTAGCCTGAGCTATCTAGACGTGGCTCCTGATGCCTGCAACCAACAGCGTCCTAAACCATAAGAAGGTCACTCTGGTTACAGCAAGGAGAACAGATAGGAGAATTGTCACCTAGACGATAGAAGGTGGTAGCCTGGGGAGAAAAGAGATGCTTAGAAGTATCATCGACAGGACTTGGTGCGGGGGATGAGTGAGGAAGTGGGAGAGAGATGTCAAGGAGGGTGCCTGCGTTTCTGGAAGGTTCTTTCATGGCAGGGGCTCTGTAGGGGAGCAGGGCTCAGGGGAAGGAGGACCTTCAGTTTTAGAGACATTGAACTTGAGTCTTGGGGACATGCCAGTGGGCTGTCCCATTGGCAGTTGAGGGGCTGAGGCTGGACTGTGACACAGAACTGAGGGCCATCAGCATAGAGAGGGGAAGGCTACCCCAGCAGGTGGCCTGAAGGCAGAGGCCGGCCCAGGCTAGCCCACAGAAACAGGCAGGGTGCAGCATCTCTCGGAGGCCAGGGGTGAGTGCTGCCTGGGGTCACGGAGCTGAGACCTCGGGGTGCCCTGGGACTTCACAATCTGGTAGTGCAAGGTCGCAGCATGGCAGGGAGACCCACGAGGAAGTGGATCAGCTGTGTAGACGAGTCCAGTAGGGAGATGAGGGAGAGAAGAGTGGGAGGGAGCCTCCCCAGGGCTGCGCATCCAACTAAAGATTATCGTTCTAATGGCCTCATTCATTCCTTCCACCAGATGTATTTGATGCTCCCTGTCCCTCGCTGCTCTAGGTGCTGGGGACACTTTGCTCAGAACAATGGGCCCATCCCTGCTATCATGGAGCATAAAATCCAGTGGGTGCTGGAGGAGAAAGCACCTCCTTGAACAGCTGTGTTGATGTACACACCATCAACACTCATTTTAAGTGTACAATTCAGTGATTTTTAGCAGATGTACAGAATTGTGCAACCATCCCCACAGGCCAATTTTAGAACACCTCCGTCCCCCACCCAGATCCCTCGTGCCTGTTTGCAGGAACTCCCCGTTCCCACTCCCAGCCGCTGACAGCCACTCACCTACTTTCTGTTTCTACGGATTGGTCTTTTTTGGACATTTCATGTACATCCTACCCTATGTGTGTCTTTGCGTCTAGCTTCTTTCACTTAGCATCATGTTTTTGAGGTTACGGCATGTGCCAGCAGCTCATGCCTTTTTCCTGCTGAACGGTATCCCAGCGTGCGGGTGGAGAGACCACGCGGTGTCTACCCACCACGCAGCCAGTGGGTTGTTTTCACTCCTGAGCCATGTGAGTAACACCGCTCTGAGTATTCATGCACAGTCTTTACGCGGACCGATGTCTTCATTCCTCGCGGGTGGATATCAAGGAGTAGAATTGCTAGATCACAGGTGAATAAGCTTTTTAAGAAACTGCCAAGCTATTTTGCAAAGCAGATTTGTGCCATTTTGCATTCCCGCTGGCAGTGTGTGCGGTTCCCCACGTCCTCACCAGCACTGTCTGTCTGTCTTTTTAATGGCAGCCATCTTTGTGGATGTGAAGTGGCTTCTCCCTGGGGCTTTGATTTGCATTTCCCTGATGACTAATGATGTGGAGCATCTTTTCCTGGGCTTACGGAGCGTGCGTAGGTCTTCTTGAGAGAAGCCATATGAAAGGGATGCATTTGTCGCTGCTGGTAGGAGATGGTGACTTACGTTTAATTCTGTGGTGGAAGGTTTCATTGGCTCTTCCATGAAGCCTTTACTGACAGCTCTTGTCTACACTGGTCTCTCCTTTCTCTTAAAGTATAAAGCAGAAGTCAGATCATATCTGAGGCCTAATGCCTTCCAAAGGAACTGCCCCTGGCACTTAGAATAAACTCGAGCTCCTCACCTCTCTGGCCTGTCTCCCACCGCCCTCTCCCTTCTGCACCTGCTCATTTTGCTGGAGCCACAGCGGCCTCTGAGTGCCTCAGGGCCTTTGCACTGGTGGTCCCCTCTACCTGGAATTCTCTCCCCCTTGCTCGTTGCAGGCTGGCTCCATCTCACCATTTGGAGCAGCCTGGCCCTCTCCTCTTAGAGAAGCTTTCCTGACCATCCTTCCCTGATGAGCCACAGTCTCTTATCACCTTCTGTTTGCTTCAAAGCATTGATCACTGTCTGGAATTATCTTAATCAGTTATTTACTTGCTTCTTTACTTTCTCCTGCACAAAGCCATCAGCAAGGGCCACCCCAGCCTTCAGCTGGCACTGGCCTGGCAAGAGCGGGCACTGGATAAGTGACACTTGGATGACTGGCCCGAGGAGACTCAGGTGTCGGCTCACTTGTGACTGTCTTCACCCTCCACCCGTGTGGCTCCTCCTGCCCGGGCCTTTGCCATCCATCCCCAGGCTGAGATGAGGCAGAACTTGAGGTCAGGGTGACATTCTGTCCTGCATGTCCTCGATGGTCACTTGGTGAAGCATTTTTGGACAGTGTCGAGCAGCAGGCCTTGGGGGCATTGACAAGCCAGAGCAAGGCCAGGCAGTGTCTGAGGAATGGTTTAAAATCTGAGGAAATGTACTCTTAAGAAGAGAAGATTTAAGGGTACCACAAAGTATTTGAAGGGCTGTACGTGAAGAGGAGTCATAGGTAATGGGATATGTCCTGGAGGTGTCTCAGAGGGCAGAAGAAATGAGGAGATGGATGTCAGTTGGGCTTAGGGAGGGCCTTTCTGTTAGCATTGCCTATTCTGGAATGGTTCATCTTACGAGGTAGTGAGCCTCCTGTCCTAGAGAGAGTACCACTCCCCGGGGTGTGGTAGAGAGGATACAGCATTGAGAAGGCTGGAACAGGTGGCTTGTCGGGCCTTTCTCCCTCTGAGCCTCTAGGAATCCCCTCAGCTGAAGGTGCGTGCTGCACTGTCCCAGCATTCAGAGGTGGCCTAGAATTTTGATCTGGTGCTTCCGGAAAAGAGGAGAGCACCATTTCAGGGCAGGGTGAGGAAGGCGAGCAGCGTGCATGTGCCAGCCTGGGTACTGGCCAGCACGGAGAGGATTTTCTGCTCGCTGGCTGATTTGTGGAATATTCCTCTCCCCCATCGCAGGTCTGCCCCGTGAGGGCAGGGGCTCGTCTCACTCACCATGGCATCCCCAGTGCCCACAACAGCGCCCAGCACTTAGTTGGTGCTCAGCAGACCGGACTTCAAAGCCTGGCTCTGGAATCCGAGTCCTTGGGAGAATCCCTGCCCACTCACTTGCCGTGTGCTCTCAGCTCCTTCGCCTCTCAGCGTCCGCCTCCTTGTTTGCTCAGTGTGTGTGGTGATGTGAGGGTGACCGTCATCCCTACCAGCCAGGAGGTTGCTCTCCTGCTCTCCTCAGTGGCAATGATCTTTGTGGCTGGGTCCTGCCTCCTCCATTCCCACTGTCCATCCACCGGGCAGGCAGTTTGCAGATCCCACCCACTGGCTCTGGGGAAGAGCACCCTGGCTGGTGGAGCCAGGATGTGGACGGGTGCCCAGGGAGGGTGAACTTGGGGCTGGCTGAGCGCTGGGCCCGGTTAAGGCTGAGTCACAGCCACAAAAACTGAGGGGTGTGTCCTGGTGATACAACACTCACTTCCGGCCAGGAGGGTGCTGTGTCTCATGGCTCAAGGCAAGGGAGCCCAAAGAGAAAGGCTTTGAGAAAGAAAGGAAGCAAGACAAATGGAAAATCTCAACCAACAGCCACCGGGGAATCCCCTTAGCTTGAGAGGATCTTTGGAGCTTCAGCTCCCCACCAGCATGCGGCCTGGCCTGTCACTTGGCCTAGAGTGGCTTTCCTGTCTGCAAATACAGGTGAACCTCTAGGCACCCTCTTCCCAGCCATCCATGCCCGCAGGCCCATGCACTGTCTTGTCCCAGGACCACAGCTCAGGCTGTGTTCCCCCAACCTGGCGTGCTCTTCTGCACCGCCCCGCCCCCACCTGCTGAAATCCTGCCCTTTCCTGAGGCCCAATTAAAACACCATGTCCTTGAGGCCTCAAGCCATTTTCTGATGCAGCACCTGCCCCCTCCTCTGCCTGCCCTCGACATTTCAGGCCTCGGCGACTATAACCTGCAAGTCAGTTGATGTCCCACACTTACCTTAGGCTCATCTCTCTCCCCCACACTGGATCATCTTCCCTTCTTGCCTCCCCCCCACCAGCTTGAATATGGTTCTGATGGCCTCAAACATTTTCATATAACTCCACACATATTTAACCAAATTGATCACAGGTGCTTTTTCTGATCTCACAGTTCTATGACACAAGAGTCTGTAAATACAAAATGATTGCCCATTGAAAAAAATATATATATTGCCGCTTCCTAGTACTTACCCAAACGAGCTGACAGCTTGGGTCCTCACAAAAACCTGCACACGAATGCTCACAGCAGCTTTACTCATAATTGCCAAAACTTGGAAGCTACCAAGATGTCCTTCAGTGGCTGAATGGATACACTGTGTTGCATCCAGTTAATGGAATATTATCACAGATAATAAGAAATGAGCTATCAAATCACAAAAAGACATAGAGGAAACGTAAATGCATATTGCCGAGTGAAAGAAGCAAGTCTGAAAAAGCTACCTGCTGTGTGGTTCCACTCCATGACATTCTGGAAAAGACCAAACTATGGAGACAGTTAAAGACCGGTGGTTGCCAGGGGTTGGAGGGAGGGCGGGAGGGACAGGTGGAGCACGGAGGATTTTTAGGGCAGGGAAACTATTCTGTATGACATGGTAAGATGGACACATGTCATTATGCATTGGTCAAAATCCATCAAATGTATGACAGAGTGCAGCCTACTGCAAACTGTGTATTTTTGTGAGTAATAGCATTGGTTCATCAACTATAACAAATGCACTACACCAATATGGATGTAAATAGCAGGGAAATCTCTGGAGGGGGAGTTGTGGATAGGTGGGAACTCTGTACTTTCTTTTTTTTTTTTTAAGATTTTATTTATTTTTTGACAGAGAGAGACAGCAAGAGAGGGGACACAAGCAGGGGGAGTGGGAGAGGGAGAAGCAGGCCTCCTGCTGAGCAGGGAGCCCGATGCGGGGCTCGATCCCAGGACCCCGGGATCACGACCCGAACAGAAGGCAGACGCCCAACAATTGAGCCACCCAGGCACTCCAGGTGGGAACTCTGTACTTTCTGATTAGTTTTTCTGTAAACCTAAAACTGCTCTAAAAAAGGCTACTCATTAAAAAAAAAAGAAATCAGGGTGCCTGGGTGGCTCAGTCATTAAGCGTCTGCCTTCGGCTCAGGTCATGATCCCAGGGTCCTGGGATCGAGTCCCACATCGGGCTCCCTGCTCTGCGGGAGGCCTGCTTCTCTCTCTCCCACTCCCCCTGCTTGTGTTCCTGCTCTCGCTATGTCTCTCTCTGTCAAATAAATAAATAAAATCTTTAAAAAAAAAAAAAATCACTTTTTCTATGGCACTGAAGATGTTCCTCCTTTGGAGACTGCGTATCTCCCCTCTATGTGGTTCCTCTCTTTTTCTCCCCAAAGGCCTGAGCCACAGGAAGACCTCCAGGGGCTTTGGCTGAGTTTCCTACCAAGCCCGGTGCTGTAGGCGAGAGATTTACACATCTGCACATCAAGGGTTTGGGCGGCAAACAGTACCTGAGCCCGGGGTAGGGGGCTGTGGGGTCCTGAGAGGCCTGGGTTGGGCCCACCGTGGAGAAGGGCTCTCACACTCACAAAGGTTGGGCAGAAATGACTGCTGCAGATCCTGGCATCACTCCTCCCTTCCTCGAGCTAGGTTTGTCACTTCTCTGAACCTCCTTTTTCTCATCTGTAAATGGGGAGGATAAATCCTACCCCACAGTTGGGAGGATTACATCTATTCCTGGACTGCTTCCTACTGTCAGGCATGGGCTTGGCTCCTTGGATCTGGTTGGAAGGCCCACGGACTTTTTTAAAAAAGTGTCCAACCTGCAATTTGACAAATGAAGACAGCAGGAGAGTTGCAGGAGACGACTTCTGTGTTGTCAGAAAGCGGTTTCCAAAGAGGGAGAGGGCTATGTGGGAGGTCTTCTGGAAGCATCCAGAGGAGGGCCTCCAAGGAGGAGCGGTATTTGTCTGGGAGGGCACATTAGCCATCAGCTGGTGAGGAATAGTCAGCAGGAGCCAAAGAAAGAAAGTTGGAGAGAGCACCACAGAGCGAATGCCCAGAAGCCGCCTCCGACGTCTGGCAGGGCTCCAAAGCCACAGCTCAGGCAGACTCCCGGACCAGGGAGGCAGCCTCTGCTCTCTCTGTGCCCTCTCTTCTGAGAGACTCCGCATGGTCTGGGGCAGTGTGAAAGGCATGCTTTGGAAGCCAGACAAGAGCTGTGTGACCTTGGACAAGTCACTTTACCTCTCGAACCTCCGTTTCCCCAAGTGCAGAGTGGGATTGTTGTAAGTGGCTGTATATAAAGCACACACTCATGGGGCCTGACACCATGGAAAGGGGTCATTTGGGTGGCAGCCATGATTATTATTGGGGGCTGGGAGAAGCCAGGGCCACTTGAAGCCCTTGGACCCTCCCTGGGTGCCCAGCCCGAGATCTGCCCCAGTAGGTGCTCATTGTAGGCTGATGGACCCATAAATGAGGGAGTGGTGGCTCTCTGCCAAGACCTGGTCCCGGGGAGGGCCTGGCGCTGGGTGCCACTGTGGACACACCGCACGAATGCTGTGACCTGTAATTAACCCAGGCCTGGCTTGCCGGGCGGGCGGGCAGGCTCTCCCTGGTGCCCACGTGATACTCTGGTCGGCCTCAATGAGCACACGTGCCACAATCCGAAATCCCAGCCGCAGGCTGGAACCAGTTGCACAGAGAACAGAATTGTCACAACAGGAAGGGCGTGTTTGGAGCCTGCCGGAGGGACCGTGGAGGGAGCCTCGGCCCTGCTCTCCTGCACCCCAGGCCACCCAGGAGCGGCCAGACCCCAGATGCCTAGAACATGGCTATGAAGACCGTGTGCTTGGCAGGGTGCTGGATTCAGCCCTGGCCAGCCGCCCCTGACTTTGGTCTTGAACTGTAAGGAGGGTTGTTTGCCCATAGCCTTTAGGAATCTGCCTGCAGTCGACCTCAGGCCAGCAGCCCCTCACTCCCACTGCCCCCATTACCTGCCCCTGATAACATGTCCTCCCAAGGCCTGCTTATCTCTTCAAGGATCTGCTCAAACTCTGCTTTTCTCAGGAGCTGCCCAGGACCCCAAATATTTGCTTGGACCCCTCTGGAGCCTTGCTCACAGCCTGCCTCCTCTGGTCCCCCACCCAGCAGGAGGTGCCTAAAAGTGGGGAATGTGTATTTTTTATTCATTCCTCCCTTGGTCCCCGGTATTATGTGTCTGCTGTGTTAGAGGGAGAGGTAGGGTTAGTGTGGGGAAAGAATGTTGGAGAAGGAACCAGAAGCCCCAAGTTTGAGAAGGACCCCTGGTGCTGATGACTGGAAAACCTGGGCAATTCACCTGACTTCCCTGGGCCTCTGCTTCCTCACCTTAGAAGGAGGGTAGGACTCACCTGTCATCCTTTGGGGTCTTCTGGCCTTGGTACTGTCTGGTCCCAGTTGCTCTCCCCAGCCTCTTCCTGCCCTTCTCTTCCCTGCCCCACTGCCTGCCCCGTACTGCTAATGTGAAATCATCGATCCCCGTGCCTCTTAACCTGCTGGCTGCTTATTCTGGTCTATCGTCCTTCATTCATGCACCTGGATAAGAAAAGGAATATTCCATAGTCACACACACTTCTGAGGCTCTGCCACATGGCGTCGACAGCGCTGGTTCAGTTGATTCAAAACCATTCGTACTCACCCTGGCAGCCTCTAGCTTGGATCTCTCATCTGCCGCCCAAACTCAGAAGAGAAAGTGGCTGGCATGGGAGGTCCACCAGGCAGAGGAATTGTTTGAACTTGATATGGAGGGTCTTGACCTCCCCTACCTTCCCACCCCCAGTGGGGTTGTTTGGACTGGAGGGTGGGTTTGTTTGTTTGTTTTAAAGATTTTATTTATTTATTTATTTGACAGCACAAGCAGGGGGAGTGGCAGGCAGAGGGAGAGGGAGAAGCAGCCTTCCCCAGAGCAGGGGGAGCCCAATGTGGGCCTTGATCCCAGGATCCCGGGATCACAACCCCATCTGAAGGCAACTGAGCCACCCAGGCGCCCGGGAGGGTGGGTTCTGACGTGTTGTTCTCAGACTTGCTTGGACACTCCCATGGAGGGAGAAGGGGGGACAGGAGATGAGGCAGAGGCAGGAATGAAGCTTGGGAGGAACAGAGGGCCGTGGGAGTGGGAATGCAGGCAGAGGGTGGGGCGGCCTGTGAGAGCGAGATGGTGCCCACATTCCTCCGTGGGTGATAACCTGAGAGCGAGGCCACCTCCCCTGGAACAATGTCTACTCTCCGAAGCAGCGCCCTTTGGCTCTGCTGCTCTTGGGCCAGGGAGTGTGGGAAAGGGAAAAGGAGCCCACATGTCCATTGGGGTCTGCCAGGCCCCTCACCTGCTCACTCTTCCCTTCGCAAACCAGGAGGTGGATCTGGCAAGCAGGTGCACGATGGCATGAGCCAATACCAGCATCCATCAGGCTGGTACCTACTGTGTGCTGGGCACCGTGGGAAGGATTTTTCATCTATTACTGCATTTAATTCCTCAGTGGCCATCCTGTTAGGTAGGGGCGAGCCATCACTCTCCTGTCCAGATGGGGACATTGAGGCTGAGAAGTGAGGTGACTTGCCCAAAGCTGTACACTAAAAACAAACAAACAAAAAAACCAAAAAAAAAAAAAAAGAAAGAAAGAAAAAAAAGCTTCAAACAAAAGCAAAACAAAACAAAATGAAAAGAATGAGGAACCTCTGAGCCTGTGACTGAGTCCTAGGCTATTCTAATTGCTGGGGGAAAAAATCTTTTTAGCAAAAGATTAAATAGCCCATGTCGCTCGGGCCTCTCCTCCTCCTTTCTTCTGACGCCATGAAGTGACTGGGACCTGGGTAAATATTAACCACAGTGGTGGTGTCTGTGGGAGCCTGACCTCCACTGCCTGCTTCTTGTACTCCTGCCTTGATGGTGGCATTATGGCATGTGGCATTATGCCACATATAATCCTGGGCCCAAGATCATTCCACCAGGAAGTGACCCACCCACCCCAGGAGAGGTGTGGCCGCCCCTGAGGCAGAGTCCCCCTCCCCCCCATCCAGTATTTCACAGATGGCGATTGAACACGTCAGGTGCAGACACACGGACGCAACAGCTGGTCTGGGGGCCAGGAACAGCCCTTGATGGCTCCCCACTGTCTTCAAGTTCTTTGTGTCTTTATCTGTGGCACTCTCCATGAAATCTTACATGTGATCAGTAGCAGCATTTGATGGGTGTTCATTTATTTTATAATGTAATTATGATATACAACTTCTTTTATAAGTTCAAGTTTATAACATTCATCTGTGATGAAGCGAATCAATAAGGGCAAAGTCACTTTTTTTTTTTTGATGAATGCACATTTTGAGGCTGCTGCAATGTTTTAAAAAAATTAGGTTTGGTATGCCATTTTATTTTGTATCCAGGAAATCTGGAATCACAGAAGTAGTTGCATATGGTAACATTGTATAACAAAATAAAACAAGATTTTGTTATACAATCACAGGATGCCCTTCGATTTAGCGGATCCAGGAGCCCGCCAAGGGAAAGATGATGCTCTGGATTGAGAATGCAGTCACTGTTGGCATCCAGAACCTTCTAATCCTCCTGAATGGCAGGAACTCAAAGAGGGACTGTGGGAGTGAGCCTGTATGTTCATCAGAGGGTAGAAAATACTTTATACAATGTATCACATAAAGTCTGGGCATTAAGTCCTTCCTTCAAAGTTTCAAAACATTCACTTTCATGCATTGGTTTCCTTGTTGCCACTTGTTCCAATTTGGCACAAACGGCAACACTGAACCCTGTCCGTCCCCCCCCCCCCCAGCCTCCACACTTTGTAAAAGTATGAAGAATCGTTCAGGAATAGTGCTTTCAAACCATATGAGGCGTAAGAACCAATTGAGGAACTTGTGGAAAATGGGGCGCTCCTGATGCAGGGTGTCCTGGAGATGCCCACAGGGGGAAATGCTGTCCCGTTGATGTGACCACGTCCTGCTGACTTTGGGTGGGAGCTGGTCTCAGGCCCGAGTGTCCTACCCAGCAGCGTGGAGTTGAACGTGGCCCTCGTCAAGTACAGCTGCGTTGTTGATGGTACAAAGTTACGTGAGCAGACGTGCACAGGCCAGAATGGAACGAAACAAAGCGAGGCAAGAAAGGCCGGGATAATTGCCTCCTAATCAATGACACATTGCAAGGAATCCAGATCTTTCTACAACTTGGCAGGGAAGAGCTTCCTTCTGAGGTATATCCAGAAATGTGCGCCTTTAGTCGCAACACTTAACGCTTAGCTATCTCTAAAATATTAATAGTTGATGCAGAGTACATGTTCTTGCATCTGGCTTATTTGATCACAGTTAAACAAATTTTAAAGTTAAATCTACCCTGAGGCACTCTTATAAAATGTGTGTGTTGGGGGGCGGAGGGGTCCTTGGACACACTCAACAGCGGCCGACTGTGCCAGGATCCGTCCTCAGAGCAGGTATGATCTCATGAATCCTTGAGGTTTCCCTAAGCACTTGATTATATGATTATCCCCATTTTACAGTTGGGAAAATGGAGACCTGGAATGACAAAGTAACTTGCCAGCACCCATAGCTATTTGCGGCTCAGCTGCCTTCCCCACCTTATTTCCCCTTCTGCCTGCAAGGCTCTGGCCAAGCGGAACCCTCCTCTCTTCCTGGAGAGCAGGATTTCTTGCCTCTGGGCCTTTGCTCTCCTCATTTCCATTCACTTTGGATCAGTTAAATGCCACTGCCTTCAATATTGTTGCCCTCCCACTGGAGGGTTTCTGGTTCTTGAGGATCACTGCTGTCCCTTGATGGGGAGGTCTCTTGTAGACTCTGTGTCTTTGCTGGGTCTTCTCAGGAGCAGAAGCAGCAGGACCCAGGTCCATCCCTCCCTGAACTGCCAACTCCCCCCTGCCCTGCCCCACACATTGTAAACACTGGAATTATTTATAGAGTGAATGTCTGTAGCAGATTTTGAATTTTTAAAAAGATTTTATTTGTCAGAGCGAGAGAGCGCGCACAAGCAGGGGGAGCGGCAGGCAGAGGGAGAAGCAGGCTCCCCACTGAGCAAGGAGCCAGATGCGGGGCTCCATCCCAGGACCCTGGGATCATGACTCGAGCTGAAGGCAGACACTTAACCAACTGAGCCACCCAAACGTCCCACAGATTTTGATTTTTTTTCTTGAACAAGGAACATATATCACTGTGTAAGAAAGACTATCTTACCAGCAATACAATTATATCTGGGTTTTTGTTTTTTGAGAATGTTTTGATCTCAATTAAAATACATGTTGACTTGGGTCGTGTGTTTATCGAGACTGCTTAGGGGGAAATGACTAATAAAGGACTGAGTCAGTCTTGGTCCCAGACCCAGGTAAGCGCACATTTTGCGGGGAGGAGGGGACAAAATGGCAGTTGACGTGACCGCATGTTAACAGCTCAGATACTGAGCACTCATACCTGCATGCCCAGAGCTGCTCTCCATACTTTTACTTTTTTGTCCCACTTACCCCTGACCACAACCCTGTGAGATGTGCTCTGTTATGACCCCCAGGTCACAGATTGGCACACAGACGTGCAGATTGCTGCAGTGACTTGCCCAGGCCCCTCAGTGGGGAAGGGACAGAGGCAGGTTTGGGCTCCAGGCCAGTATGAATATGATTGAAGAAGGAGGCTGGATACACTATTGTGAAATGTTTGCAGGGATCAAAGCTGGGATGGTCACAGCTGGCAAAGGGGAATTCTCTTTGGAAAAATACCCTGATAAGCTGCCGGGATGGAAGGCAAGACTCAAAGAGTTCAGCAACAGTGTCATATTGCTGGGGGCAAGAAAATGAGAGGAATTTTGGTTTTGCCCTAATGTTAGGAGTTAAGTAGTCAAGGTCAGGGTCCCCAACAAGAAAATATGAAGTCAGGACAGCTAAAATAAAACAGCACTGACATCCTGTTCTGCAGCTTAGACAGGACCCGCACTAACATTCTGCTTTGCAGCCCTTGCAGAAATGACTTCTGCAAAATGTCCTAAAATAAGACAGTTAACCACAAAAGCATTTGTCAATATCACGGGCAAGGGGCAGTTAACACCTAAGCCCCCAGATGTCAGCCAAAAAAGATCATCAGTGCACAAACGTTAACCTAACAGTAGACAGATATGTGACCAAAGCCCTGATTTGTACGACTCAGCACAGCCTGGCTGCTTAAAATAGTTCCGCAAGAGAGCTCATAAAACCCCTAAACTTAGAAACTCCGGGTGCAACCCTTTTGGGCCCCCCTCCCTCTCTGGGACCTTTATACTATCGCTCAATAAACTTCGCTTTGCTGCTCACCACTCTTCATCTGGTTTACCTCGTCATTCTTTGAAGTGGCCTGACCAAGAACCACAGGCACTAAGGGGACAAAAATCCTGTAACACTAAAAAGGAAAGAAAGAGACAAGAAAGGAGCCAACGTGTAGATGCTGGAGTACTGCCTGGGTCATATGGCTAGGAAGTGACCTCTAGGGCTAGGAGGCCAGAAAGGCTCAGGAGGTGTCTTGTTGCTGGGCAGTGCCAGGCTCACCACCTCCCTGTGGTGTCCAGTCTGCAGGAACCCCTTCCAGCCTCACCAGTGCTTGGTGTGAAGGGGGATGTGTGTGAGCATGTGCGTACAGGAGAAGGGGATGAGGGCAAGGACTGAAGAGCAGGAGGCTGGAGGACCACGCAGGTCACCGGCACCTGTTCAGAAACCTCTAGCCACAATTATCTATTGCAAGCACAATGCTACATTCCAAACAAACAGTTTGGAAAGTGAAAAACCACGCTATTTCTTTGTGGTCTGTCTCAGTTCCTATCCATAGGTAGTAGAATCATATACTCCCCACCATTTTGTGTCCTGCTTTCCCTTTGACCATTTTAGTTTAAGCATTTTCCAGCATTGCTACACGGTCCTCCTGATTATTCTCCAGGTGGTGATGTGGAACCAGCACAGGCCTGGGTTGGGGGGGACCTGGTTTCTAATCCTGGCTCTGCCATTTACTCTCTTTACTCCAGCCATCCCCCCCCCCCCCCAAGTCGCTCAGGCTCCAAACCCTCCCTTGGGCATAGGGTTTTTGTCCTCTCCAGGAGGACCACAGGAAGCAATGCTTGGAAAGTGCTGAGGGTAGTGAGCCGTGAATGCAGCGATTTTTTACTCATTATTCTCTCTTTCTGTAGAATGGGGCTGATAACCCATTAGGCAAGGTCTGGTAAGAACTAGAACTAAAGTGGTCCATTGTGCAGCGCCCGGCGGCTCTCCCTGGCTGCTCCGTCCACACACACACACACTCCCCCCCCCCCACCTCCCGCCCCCCGGCTTAAACTAAGCGGCTCAAGAGGGATCTACACCTGTGGCGGGAATCTGAGGAAGCCCTGTTGACACTGGCTTTCCTGAGTGCCCCGGGAGAGGAAACTTTCAGAACGACTACTTCCCTGAACCCCCAGTCAGGTGAGGTGCTGCCCTCCCGCGCCCCCCGCGCCCCCCGCGCCTGGGTACCAGCAAAGCCGCAGGACTCAAGCCCCAGGGAGTGAGCCCCGCGAAGCACAGCCCCGGAGCGACCCCAGGACAGTGACCGCCCCCCCGCGCCCGGCACCCTATCAGTTGGTTAAGTAGGCACTCCCCCTTTGATGGACAGGAGATGCCGCCAATGGCGCCCGGGGGAGGTCCTTTTGTGCCCCAGGGGCGCACCGCCTCCTTGCACCCTGGCCCAATCTGGGATGCCGAAGGGGCCGTGGGGCGGGGCCCGGCGCCCAGCAGCCAATGGGACGAACACAGCGGGCGCGGCGGGGGCGGCGCGCTGGTGGCTGGCGGCAGCGGCGGCCGCAGCGGGGCAGGGCAGGGCTGAGGAGCGCGGCCGGAGCGAGGGCGGGAGTCGGACCCGGAGACGCCGTCGCGGCCGGAGCGGGGTGAGCGGCGAGTCGGGAGGAGAGCGGCGGCCGAGGTGAGGGCCGCGCCGCGACGGTTGGGGCGCCGCGGGCGGGCGGCGGGGCCCGCGCCCTGTCAGGCCGCCGCTCCGGGGCCGCGCTCCGCGCTCGGGGGAAGCCTCTGCGGCCGCGCGGCCGGCGCGCGGACTTCCTGTCGCCGTGGGAGGGGGCGTGTTCGGGGGCCGCGGCGGGCGCCGGAGGGCTGGGGAGGGCGGGTGGGAGCCGCGGGGGGCGGGCTCGGCGCGGGGCTCCGGGACGCGGGCGGGCGAGTTGTCGGGCGGAGGTCGCGGGAGAGAGAAGTGCCGCGGCGGGGCCCGCGGGCTTGGAGCTGCTGCCGAGGGCAGGTGGGCGGCTCCAGAGAGACTCGGGGAGGAGCCGCGGGCGCGCTCCAGGGGAACCCGCGAAGCCGAGGGGCGCAGAGGTTCGCTGGGGGACACGCGGGAGGCGAGGGCGGCTGCGGGAGCGGCGCCGGAGCAGCGATGTGGCTGGTAAGCGCCAGTTGGAGGGCAGGGCTGGGTCCGAGGGGTGGCGGGGGCAGGCGGGACGCAGACGCGGATGAACTTATTTGGGGCACTTTGAGACAGCCCTTCCTTTGCACCCTCCCCGTGTCTCTCCTGTCTCCACGGGGGTGGGGGCGGCGAGGCCTTCCTTGCAAGCAGATCCTAGGGCTGGGGGGACAGGCAGGAGAGGCTGGGGCTGTTTGCCCGTCCACCCTCGGGATTTCCCAGACTGTCATTGATTCTTAGAAACGTGAGCGCTTTCTCTCTTCTGGGGTTTCCGAGCCTGCTGGCGCATCGGAGGGGTTCCGGGCTGGAGAGGTAGCGATTTCTGCCCCCTAATTTCAGTCGTTCATTGGGGTTTTGGCTCCACCAGAGAAGGGCGATTTTCTTTTCCGATGGAGCTGGTCGGGAGAGCAAGCTGTGCTGTCTCCTTGGGGCCCCGCTCAGCTCTGGCCTCTGAGGATGCTGCTCTCCAGTTGGGTGCCCAGGGGAAGGCGGCCTTCAAGGTGGGGGGTGTGTAACCATTCCTGGGTCTTCTGTACCGCGACTATCCTGTGTTCTTTTTTGTGGTTAAGGAGGGTAGGCTGCCTAGAGTCTCCGCGGCTACTCATTACACTGTTTACCAAACACTTCCTGGCTGTCCTGATGAGAGAATTGCTAAAAGAATTCAGACCTGAGCTGCTGCCGGTGAGCTCACAGCTTCCTTCCCTCCTCTGCAGTTGTATGATGAAGTTCTGTTTTAACCCTCCTGGGATTGCCAGCTTGGAGCCCAGGACGAGGAAACCAACCAGGTGGGCGCAGTTGAATGCCAGCCCTCCGGTTCTGGCCCCAGATGTTCTTACTCCACTTGATTCACAAGCCTGCTTGCAGCCTCCACATACAGGCATTGAATAGGAGCCAGTGCAACTTGGGTTTCTCTTGATTCGTTCACATGGGAAACTCATCTGTGTGCATTTAAACTTAATTCTAGAGCTTGGCAATCAATCTCCTTGGTGAGGTTATGCTAGTTGAGATATGAGGTCACATCAAAAACTTTTCTGTGGTGTGTGATTTTCTTTTGACAACTGTCTTCAAGCTTTAAAGAAACTGGCCAGTAGGCTGATGATATTTATTACTTGGGAAAGTAACATAACATAGAGGAATAGAAACGTGATTAGCTCTGCACTCTTGATTGACTTTTTTGGAGAAGAATAAAAACCCATTTGAATGGAAACAGCTCGTGCTGTTTGGGAACTGGAACTTTATTACTTTTAGTCTTTTTTTTTTTTTTTTTAAAGATTTTATTTATTTATTTGAGAGAGAGAATGAGATAGAGAGATCATGAGGGTCAGAGGGAGAAGCAGACTCCCCGCTGAGCAGGGAGCCCGATGCGGGACTCGATGCCAGGACTCCAGGATCATGACCTGAGCCGAAGGCAGTCGCTTAACCAACTGAGCCACCCAGGCGCCCTACTTTTAGTCTTAAATATATGAGAGGTCATAATATTTAAATAACCTAAAAGTATGCGTATGTAAAAAACAGTACTTGGGTTTCGGACATAGCCTGCTGCTAGGAGATAAGGTTGTCTTTCCCTAGTGCTGGATGCCTAATCCGGATCTCTGATAGCCAGACCAATGGGGGTGGGAACTGAGGGGCATTTGTCCTTTACCTTTTCATTTTCTCCTCTATTCACTTGAAAGTCTGCGTAGACCAAGTTAAGGACATGATGCTCAGGCTTCCTGCTTGTGACAGGGTCATCAGTTGATTCCAGGATGTTATGGAATATCAAAAAGATTTCATAGATTCCTTAATAATAGTAATGGTGCCTTGTGTTTAGAGATCAGGTAGCATTTACCAAGGGCTTTCTGGCCACCCTCACCTGAACTTCCCAGCTGACTCGAGCCTGCCTTATCTGCCATCAGATTGTCATGGCCGCTTTGCTGAGGCCACCTTGTAGATTATGGGCGGTAATGACCACATTCATGTGAACGGTAGTGCTGGCTCAGTTTTTTTCCCAGTTAGGTGGTTTGGGGCGGCAGTGGCGTACCTGAGAGCAGCGTAGCAGTGCCCTCAGTTATGAAGTCAGTTTGCATTCCACAGGTGGAGACCTTTCTTTATGGCCCTGGCAGTGATCCTTCACACACCTGAATGCGTCTCGGTGCCTGAAACCTGACTCCTGATGGGTCCCAGTGCTGGTCTCTGGGATGGCTGTGTAGGAATTCCTTCAGATATTTAGTATTCAGATAATTATGTTCTGTCTGCTGACTGGAGAGACAGTCTTAAAAGAGGAATTCTCAAAGTATACTCAGAAGTGTTCTGTGCCATGCTACATTCTTGGCATATGTGTAGTTCCAAAGATAACTATTTGAAGAAGAGTGGCCATCTAAGACCACACGTGCTGGTAGTTTGATTAAAAGCACATAAAACAACAACAGTCTCCTTTCTTTATTGATTTCTTTTTGTTCCTATGATTGAACATTTATGTTTGTTTAGTAAAACAGCACCATGTAATCTATTTTTTATTTTCTAGAATAAAATCTTCATTTTGTTTTTAATTATTTTTAAAGATTGATTATTTTAGAGACAGAGTGTGCGCATGTGTGTGGGGTTGGGGGGGATGGGGTAGAGAAGGGCAGAGAGATAAGGAGAGAGAGAATCCCAGGCTGACTCAGCACTGAGCCTGATGCAGGGCTCTATCCCAGGACCCTGAGATCATGACCTAAGCCAAAACCAAGCGTCAGATGCTCAACCGACTGAGCCACCCAGGTGTCCCTTAATTTTTTTTTAAAGATTTTATTTATTTCCTTCCTCCCTCCCTCCCTTCCTTCCCTTCCCTTTTTTCTTTCTTTTCTCTCCACACTGGGGCTTGAACTCACGACCCTGAGATGAAGACCTAAGCTGAGATCAAGAACTGGATGCTTACCTGACTGAGCCACCCAGGTGCTCCTTAAAGATCTTATTTTTAAGTAACCTCTATACCCAATGTGGGACTCAAAGTCACAACCCTAGGTTTGAGTCAACACACTCCACTGACTGAGCCAGCCAGGTGCCCCCAAATCTTTATTTTTTAATTGAGATATATTTGACATATTCTTATGTGTATTTAATTTCTTTTTTATTTTTTTAAAGATATTATTTATGTGACAGAGAACACAAGCAGGGGAAGTGGGAGAGGGAGAAGCAGGCTTCCCGTAGAGTGGGGAGCCCGACACGGGGCTCGATCCCAGGACTCTAGGATCCTGACCTGAGCCGAAGGCAGACGCTTAATGACTGAGGCACCCAGGCGCCCCGTGTATTTAATTTCTTTAAAAAAATTTTGATATCAAAAAATCATTTGTTTCTTGGCTGCAGGCACCGAACTAGGTAGAGAGGGGAATACAGAAATGAAGGAAAAGCTGTTTCAACCAGCAAAGACCTCAGCAGGAAGCCTTGAGAAGAGAAAACTGAGGATAAAATCTTTGCTATGACTTTAGCAACCACACGTGCGGCGGCTTGTGTAACACACTCTGTGGCTGTCTGAGATTTGTGTGACTTTTGTCCTCCCTAGAAATGTGGCATGGTAGAGTGGGAGGAGCATGGATGGAGTCAAGGAGCCTTGGGCCAGCCTTTCCCTCACTAACCTTGAGGCCTAGGACAGTCACATATCTTAGGGTCTCAGTTTTTATATTTGAAAGATGAGGGGCTGAGAGGTTCTTAACCTTTTGAGAATATGATAAAAATTGTGGCCTCCTTCCCAGAAAGCACGCAGCTTCAGAGGCCTGGGCCAGATTGAGGACTCCGGGATCACCCCATGTCTAAGCTCCCTCTCACCGATGATATTCTGTAATCCTATTTTCTCAGTCATCTTTGGGCTAATAATAATAATGATGACTTGTATTTATAGAGGCCACATTCCAAAGCATTTTCACCTCTCTTTTTTTTTGTCCTTAAAACATTTCTGAGTGGTGTGGGTGGTGATGGATATTCGTTCTTGTGATGAAGAAAGGGGTACAGGGCTGGCTACCACTCTGGTAGGATCACACAGCCAGAGGCTTGTCATGGGACCAGAACTGGGGCACCTGGTTGCCAGCTTGGGGTTTTTCCATTAGGTTTTGCTTCCTTGGTGGTTGTCATTATGAGTTATGTTTGGCAGTGTAAATATCCCAGAATGTGTCACTTGCGGAGGAAACTATTTGCTCATCTGCTGAAAGGACTGTTTTTTGTCTGAATTTGGATCACTAAACACCTTTCTGCCTGACTGTCAAAGGGATACTTATTTTTGTTATTTTTTTCTTGCCATATTTTTCATAGGGACACATTTGTAGGACTTAGGTGTTTTGAGCAGACTTGTTTAATGTTTATTGATTAAAGGGTGCATTGAAATGATTACTGCTCAGTTGCTTAGCACTTGAAACACTTGTGAAATAAATGTTAAGTGAAAACTCCAGATGTTTGACTTGTTCCATCCAAATATGTACTTACAGATGAGACATCCCTTCCAGCCTGTGAGCCGCTGGGTGGGTTTGAGAGTTGGGTGTGGGTTGTGCCAATGATCATGACTACCCAACAGCGGCTTCTTGTGGCCTTCAGGCCAGATTCTGAATATTGTAGGAACTGATTTTTTTTTCAGTTTATTAACAGAGCACAGAGTCTCAGTTCTTTAAAGAGCTCATGTATGCAAAAGAAGGTGGAATTTTAAAGACTCACAGATGTTAAGTGGTTCATTACTCATGAAAAGAATCATCGTTTTTTTTTTTTTAAAGATTTTTAAAGATTTTATTTATTTATTTGAGAGAGAGAGAGCACATGAGAGGGGGGAGGGTCAGAGGGAGAAGCAGACTCCCTGCCGAGCAGGGAGCCCGATGCGGGACTCGATCCAGGGACTCCAGGATCATGACCTGAGCCGAAGGCAGTCGCTTAACCAACTGAGCCACCCAGGCGCCCGAAAAGAATCGTCGTGATAAAGATGATTTGAATACTCAGATACGGAGGTCTAGTTGGGTATACAGTAGGTATCACTCAAATGTGGTGTGAGTCTGTGTGGTCCTGTCTTCCTGTCATGTTACGTCGGGGACGATTATTCATTGTCCAGACATGGAAAAAGGTTATTTGTTCGTTTCACAGTGCACTTCTTTAGGATACTCACAAGGACGAGGCAGACATGCACGATCTCCCTGACATTGAATAGAAAGCCTGATGCCATGTGTCATCTTCCTTAAATGCATTGCTCCCCAGAGAGAGGGATTGGTGGAGGCTGAAGGCAGAAGTGAATTCTGAGCATTTGGAAGTCACCAAAAGTAGAAGCCTGGTCAGGAAATGATGCTGTTGGAGAGCAAGGCCCATGAGGAAGGGTAAGCACCAGGCTGCTACCACCTTTGCAGGGATGGTGTCCAGTTAAACACGTAACCTGCCATAATGCCTCCTTCATTAGCTCTGCTGGTATTTACAGTCCTTACTCTGACCAGGAAACTTGCATCCATAGGTTGGCCCTTCTCTTCCAGTGGCCTCCTGTCTGTGATTTAAATATTGATAGAGAGGCAGGGCTGTCACTTGTGAACTCCATTAGGCTGCCATGTCGAAGTGCCTGCTTTTTATTTTAATTTCACTCCTGGGGCTGAGAGTGTTTGGGGAAGTGGGCAAGGTGGGCCCAAGGGGGGGCAGGGGGCATCCTGGCTGCTATGTGTGCAGTGCACCTGGCTCTTCCCACAGCTCTGGGATCCCAAGATTAAGGTGACTCTTGCACTCTGGAGAGGCAGCTCAGTCAGGAGGCGGACGTGGAAACCATCACATTTCATTGTGACAGTAGCAGATAGGAGTGTGTACAAAATAGAGGGGACAGAGGTGGGAGGGTCTGACTGCCCTCAGGACACTGCAGAGAGCTGACCTTCAGGGAGGTGTCTTTGGAGTGGTTTCACCAGATCCACAGGTGCTCTCCAGCTGGCCATGCCTGGAAGGAGAATCTCTGGCCGAGGTCCAGAGCTATGAACAATGTGGGGGTGTGAGTGGCTGGGTGTGAGAGGAGCCACTTAAGGTGGAGGGAGGGAAGGCTGGGTGGGCAGGCTTCAGGTTGGGTAACCTGCCTTGCATGCCAGGCTTGGGTTTGGACCTCCTCCTGGAGGATGGAGTTCAACGGGGAGCTGTTTCAGGGCAGTAGACACGGCAGGTTGAAGCTCCGCACAGGAAGGAAATGTCAGTTGAGAAGTCAGGGATGCAGACGGGGAGGGGTGATCCAGCTAGCTCATTTTATTACATGTATAGGATATGTCTATGTCTATATCTATATCTATCTCTATCCTATATATAAATACTTATTTTTAAGATTGTATTTATTTATTTGACAGACAGAGAGGGAACACAAGCAGGGGGAGTGTGAGAAGGAGAAACAGGCTTCCTGCTGAGCAGGGAGCCCGATGTGGGGCTCCAACCCAGGACCTTGGGGCTCCATCCCAGGACCTTGGGATCATGACCTGAACAGAAGGCTGTGCTTAACAACTGAGCCACCCAGGCGCCCCCAAGCAGCTCATTTTAACAAAGGTCCCTGGTGTCACTGGAGGCTCAAAGATTGCCATCAGAGTTTCCAGGAAGCAGTGGCTGCACTCTCCAGTGAGAGAGGCTTCCAGAGCGGGATTGGCAGCAGTCTTACCTCCATTTCTTTATCTGCATTTATGTATTTTGTTGGTTCTGCTGCCTTTCCCGTATGGCTTTTGGTCACAGATCCATGCAGTCAGGAGGTAACTTTCACTGCCAGAAGAAAGGCCCTATTTCAGTGAGGTGTAGGAGGTAACATGGATTCAGAGTCACACAGCCCCCGGTTGAGTTTAGCTCTGTCACGAGGTAACTGGGTGGCCTTCCTTGGCCGCATGCTTCAACATCTTCAGAACGGGGATGCTGACAGCCTCCTCTTCAGACAACTGAGGGAGGGCAGCGTGGGGTATTGGACCCTGAGAGGTCAGCACCTGTGCCAGGTCCATGGTGCTGGCTCAGTAGCTTTGCGATTGCTCAAAGTACAATGTCTACTTAAGTGAATTTGCTAATTAAGCAAAGTGTACCATTAAAGTGCTTAGTTTGATGTTATGTTATCCAGTTCTATTGCAAATCCTCCTACAGTGTGTTCTTTTCTCCAGCCTAAGTGTATTTAGTCTATTTGGACCTTTCCTTGGTGACTTGGGGTTGTAGGGATGATATTGATGTGGGCAAGGCCTCTGGCCCTGCATGGAATGCCCTCCCTCCCATCCTGGCACTTGCCAGGCCTGGCTCCTGTCTTCCCACCATCTCTCTGCTTCTGTCCGCTTCTGCCCTTCCTGTTGGGTGGAGGGCCTGAGGGTGGTCCTATCGTCTCTGGGGTGTGAGGGCAACCCAGCCTCGCCGAAGCCTTTCTCCTTCTGGGTTGGCGATTCTGGGGCTGAGTTGAATGTTCTAGGTTATAGAAATCCTGAGCCTAGGATGACAGGCTGATGCTGTGCCTGGAGGCGCATGTGTGAGGGTGATGATGGCTCGCACTGAGGTGACGAAAAATATCAGGACTTGAGAAAGCAAATTGTCAGGTACATCACATGTGTAAAATATTTAAATGTAGACAGCCATGGTAGTTAGGGTTGCAGAATTATGGAAAGTTTCACCTTGTTTCCCAGACTGCACCATTACCCTTTTACTTTTAGAATTAGTATTTAAGTAATAACTTGATTTTAGAATGAAAATAAATATATATAAAAACAGCTTGGTTGTGTAGGCACTTGCAGTTTACCAGAACTTTCCCATGGCTTGCATTTTGTTTCCAAAGCAGCCTGTTGGTTGGCTTCCCTCTTTCTTGTTCAGAGGAGAAGAGGGAGGACTGGAGGGTTGGTGGTTTTGCCTGAGGCGAGCTGGCCAGGACCCCACACCGGCCTCCACCCTAATTTGGGCTCCCAGGGAGCTCAGGTATGGGGCCTCTGCTGGCGCCTGCAGGCAGTCTTTAACATACAGAATAGCCTAGTGTTTTGAAGTTTCCTGTTCAACGGAATGAAATTTATAAGTGATGCTCAAACCATAGTTTGTGAACATTTTCATATTTTAAACTATGTTTGTGTGCCATTGTACCCAATTATGTTGTCGCCAACTGAGCGTGCCAAGTCTATGAGTTGTGGTCTTCAGAGGAACCACAGAGCAGCCTGTGCTCCCCGCACGGACCTCCAAGGCTGCTGTTAGTGGGTTTTGTAGCTGACTGGTTGCTGGAGGATGGAGCTGGCCTGCCTGGGTGCTGTTTAGCTTGGACATGACAGTGTTTTAATTAAGGAAGCAATTGTGATGTCTGTACCAGCAAATGCATCATCAGCTGAGGAGTCTGGGCAGGTTCCAGGGAGGAGGACTGCGACAGCGGGGGTTGGTCGGGGTGGGAGTCATCATCTGGGACAGGCCCCTGGGTTCTGGGGCTTCTGAGGGATCATGTAAGAAGCTTTACATTCCTACTCATTTCATTCTTGTAACAAGATAGCATTAACTGCATTTTACACATGAGTAAGTGAAAGCTCTGAGAGATGAAGTGACCCTCACAGTGTCGTCATCAGAGCTGGCCTTCCACTTGACTCTGTAGCCACATTCTTTTTTTTTTTTAAATAAGCTCTGTGCCCAACCTGGGGCTTGAACTCACGACCCTGAGATCAAGCGATGCACACTCTACCAGCGGAGCCAGCCAGGCACCCCTGAAGCTCCACTCTTGCCACTTACCTTGCTGCCTTGAATAAGTGGATTCTGAGTCACTCGCCCTCATAATCTTCCCTCCCCACCTCTCAGAAACAGAAAAGAGGCAAGTTATGTGGTCTTTTGTTTTAAGGTGGGATCTACGCCTGCCACTAACTTGGTTCAGATAACCTGCGTTTGTAGCCATTTACACAGCAGGAAGATGGGGCAGAAAAGGGAGAGGCTTCTCCACAGCCCCGCTGCTGGGTGTGTGATCAGGGTGGTGGCGTCACCCACCCGTCAGTCGTCTACACGGCTGCTGTCCACCTGTCCATCTGCTGCCCCTGTCCTGCTCCTGACTGGGAGAATGGGGAGCAGCATGCCTGGGGATTCCAGAGCTCGCGGCTTAGGTGCGCCCTTCCTCCCCCTCCACTGGCGGTATTTTGAAAGTGTCACAGGCTGTTCAGAAGCAGCTGAAAGAGAAGAAATGACGTTTCCGTAGAGCATTCATTTTGCGCTATGGGAAACTGTGAAAGATCCTCACATTTTGTTGACATTGTGATATCAAATGAAGATCAGTTGAGGTAAATTAGAGCAGATGGTGGTTTTTATGCTGTGATAATTGTCAAAAGACTTTTTCCTCTCATTCTTTTAGTTCTTTTATTTATCTTTATTTTTTATTTTTTTAGTTCTTTTAAATATTGAAGGTGCAACATAGAAAATAGAATTTTCTGAATAAAGAATTCTTTTTTTTGTTTTACCTTCCACAGGCCTGAGGTTTTTAATGTACCTTAGAAGGAGTAGCTGCCGCCTACTAGCTGCCTGCTTTGTCCCAGGCTTCAGAAGAGGCCAGAGGTGCATCGCATTGCCTCTGTCTACCTCTGAGGTTCCTAGTTTGAATGCAAGGACACTGAAGGCAGGGAGTGAGATCGTGTGCCTAGTCTGAGGTCGTTCAGGTTGTCCTAGAACAGTAGCTCTGAAGCCCACATTGACCACACGTGCCTGCTTCTTTTTCACTAATGTTTCACTGTTAGGATTGTATTAGTCAGATCCACTTAAATATTTTATAAGATTTTTTCTGGGTTTTTACTGTTTCTTTAACAAGACTTTTAATGATTGCATAATCCTGTGGATGTAATGAGATTAAACCATTTCCCTACTGCTGGCTCTTTTAGGTAATTTCCAACTTTTTTTGCCATTGTAGATGAATTTGTAGTTTACAGTTTTATTTTCCTTTTTTCATTTGTGTGATTAGTTCCCGGGAATAGATTAACAGAAATAGAAATCCTGGATTAAAGGATATGAGCATCTTCGAGTGTTTTGAATGCCTCCTCTGTTGCTTGTGGGTTTATTTTTCTGATCTTTATGGGTGAAAGTATTGAGGGATTCTTTCTCTTTAAGATGCCTTGGCCTCTAGGACTTCCAAGTATCTGTGAGATAAGACATTTTCGTGAGGTTTTCTCAAATGAGTCACATTTCCTTTCTAGGTTTCTGGATATCATTTTACTTGACTTAGATGCTTTCCTTTCATAAGCAAGAAACAGTCTTTGAAAAAGTCTTACTACTGTATTTATAATCACCCGAGCTAATGTTCTGCATTCCCAAGGCTGTAAATGTGGTTGCATTCCTTCATCAGCCCAGTGGTCCTGATACTCGGAACCACAGCATCTCTTCGAACTTGTTCTTTTCTTTTCCTCATTTACAGTGTGCATATTGGGAAGGACTCTGCCAGCTTGCTGCTGCCAGGGTCGTTGGTATGGCAGGACAGCCTGGGGATCAAGTCATCCTGCAGATTTTACCTTGTGTAGCTTCTAGATGCCGCTCTCACAGATGTTCCTGGCCCCGTTAATTGTTAGAGACCAACATCTCAGAGAATGTTCCGGGAGGTTTATAATGTTGGTGCTTACTCTCCTTGTTTTTGTGTGTGTGTTTCTGTTGGGAAGTTGCTGTGTCCTTCCCTGCCCTTCACAGCTTGCCTTCACCGTGGGCTGGCTGGCTGGCTTTTTCATCGTCCACTGTCCCTTTTGTATCCACCCTTAGACTGAGCAGAATCCTGTTTTCCTGGTGGCTCGTTTTCCAGGGTCTGCAAAAGAAAACATGAGGGATGAGGAGGGGCTCAGGTGGGGAGCAGTGCTAGGCCTCAGGGCCTGAGCTCTCGCCCTCCAGTCTCTCCCGTGGACTCCTGCTGTGCCTCCCTCACATCCTCCCATCTCCGGGGTGGGCAGGGCTTGCTTCCCTTTAGTTCTCTGGCCCCTGGGGGACAAAAACTCTTCTTGGTTCCTCTTATCCTAGCTAAGAAAGGCTGACGTCCACAACAAAACAGAAGACGTTTCTACACGCTAAGGTAGAAGTAAGAGGAAATGATCACAAACAACACAGAAGTGTGACAAGAGTGTTGCCTCTCAGACACAAGTGGGGTTTTGCTGCGGGCACAGCATGGCGAGCCTCACCGCCTTGGCTGGCCTGGTGCCGCCTCGATTCCTGCTGCCCCTCCCCACTCGTGTTTATTCTGTCAGTAAACCCACATTTCAGACTCCTGCTTTGCTCTGTGCTTGGCCTTCTGTGCTCGTATCACAAGTATGGAAATTTACTTTGCCCTGGTTTCCACAGATGCGAAAGTGTGCCTAGGTTGGCTGTTGCCTAGGCAACTGGCTGAGCCTTTGGTTGTGTGTGTGGTGAAGGCCCTGGCGGGGGCTGGAAGGCTCAGCATAGTTGTAACTTCTTAGCCAAGCTGGATGGTTACTGCCAAGCCTCAGAGGCACATGCTCTTCGCTTCCCTTTGTCTTTTCCACACTTCCTGTTTTATTTCCCGAGAAATGTCTGCTCAGCTGCCCTGACTGGCTGCGTGGCATGGCATGGGGCTACTGAATTTCAGGACAGGCTCTTTGGTAACTGACCGTGAGGCATGATTCCTTAGCAGTCTTTGACCCAAGCTTTATTCAGGATTCAATAGGGTGCAGGTTGTTGCCCCACCTGAACTGGTTTTTTACTTCATCATTATCCTCATGATGTTTAAAAATTTAATATTTATGGAGGCTTATTTGGTGGTAGGTGCCCTACTTTTCAGTGCATGATTACATTTGTCCTTGTGACCGCTTTGTTTTGCATGTGGGAAGCTGGGCTTCAGTTACGGGGCAGGCGTCATAGCTAGGCCGGGGGGGTGTGTGTTCCATCAGTGAGCACTTGGGGTTGTGGAATTCAGCAAGCTAGGCCTGAGGGCATCATCAGAAATGCCAACAGAAAATTAAGTGTGCCCATTTTGTCCTGGACACCTCCCTTCTCTGACTGGTTCCCTTAGCAGTCAGAAATGTGATCTTTGCCTGTCACATCAAATTGCCTTGCTCAAGGATGGAAACGTGAGTGGAGCCTGCTTTCAGGCCCCTACATGATAGACAGTATAGACACTTGAAGTTACCAAATATATATGTATTTACCGTTAGCAAAATTGCATAATCTCTCATCCTTGGTCCCAAACAATTGCCTTGTAAGTGGCATTTGAAATGCACATTATTTAGTATTTGGCTTATGGAGGAGGAGATTTGGGGTGCCTGGGTGACTCAGATGGTTAAGTGTCTGCCTTTGGCTCAGGTCATGATCTCAGGGTCCTGGGATTGAGCCCTGAGTCTGGGCTTCCGGCTCAGTGGGGAGTCTGCTTCTCTCTCTCCCTCTGCCTCTCCCCCTGCTCATGCGCGCGTGCGCTTGTTCGCTCTCTCTCTGTATCTCTCTGTCTCAAATGAATAAATAAAATCTTAAAAAAAAAGAGATTTCTATGCACACTGGTTTTTTCCACATCAGACAGTTGTTTTCTTATTTTAACTTTTAAGGCACTGCCCAATGGACAGAGTAAGTTGCTTTTAAAGTTTGTATCCTCTGTAGTGGGTGGAATGGAATAGCATCTGTGATCTTGCCTCAGCCCCTGACATAACAGAATCACTATTCTGACTGGAAGTTTGCAAGCTGCCATCCTCTTGGCATCAACAGCTGCTAGTTCTTTAAATATTTACATTTAATAACTTCATAGCTCTGCTTCCTTCTCAGGCTTGCCACAACTTCATGCCAAACACAGAACTGCACCTTTAGAGTTATTTTGAAACATGACTACATGCCAGGGTTAAGTTTCTCTGCAGCCAGCTCACATCGTGGAGGAACAGTCGGATGGGGTTCCGCTTGGTGCTAACTCAACATTGCAGTGTCCAGTTATTCTTCCTGGCTAGTTGGGTCTGGAGCAGCCCCGAGTCTGGGAGAGGGAAGTCATCCTTTGTCTATGTGCCCAAGGGACGACTGTTGGAAGTCAAGTCCTGAGGGAGTCGGGGAGGCATTCTGAATAGTTTCCAGTCTAAAGGGGTGAGGAGGTTGGAGGAGTCTAGATTTGAAGTCCAATAAGATGGAGGTTGGGGAAGTGGTGGGGGTGGGCGAGGTGGTTGAGGAGAGAATATGTAGGATTTCTGAGTCTGGGGGAAGCAGCTGTGTGGCTTCTTTCCCTGGCTGGGAGGCTGTGTCTGGGGGTGGGGGGCAGATGTTCAGGGGCTGCAGTGGACCCACAAACCTTGTCCTAGACCGGGCACATGGTTCTTCTCCCTGGGGCCCTCTTCCAATGTGATTCTCCCTGCCGGGTGAGGAATCTAAAAGGCCGAGGGTCGTGCCTACCTGGAACCTGTGCCTCCCCTTCCAGACCTTGTGTGGAGACAGAGACCCTGGAATTCCCCCTAGCCCACTTGTAAGAACTGTGTAGGCCTCTTCCCTGGCTGGGTCCAGCTGAAGGTGGACTGTGCCTCCGGGTACCCACACTTAAAGCTGAGAGGTGACCACATGGTAGTATATGCGTGGAAGGAGCTTGGGTGTGCAGGCTGGAGTGTTCCCATGATCCCATGTGGGGGTCTTGTGGTGCAGGGCACTGCTCTGGATTCATTGTATATTTGGTTTCTTGAAATAACAGAGTCCATGCTTACTTACTGAGTGTGTTTGGCCTTGCCATCTTTGCTGCTCATGGCACCCTGCAGAGCTTGGAGGGGTCCCTGCCTGTTTGATAGCTGGGGTTTGGGGAGGTGCTGTCCCCTTCTCAGCTGTTCTTACCACTAAACCAGCCACACATGGTGAGGATCACTTGTACTGCTCCATTTTATCTAAAGTCTTCTAGGGTTTGGCTAATTGAGATCTTTTGGATTTTGTTAACATTCTGGCACAATAGCAGAAGATTCCAGTCTATATCATGGTCTTTTTTAGAGCTCTCATATTTCCACTTTAGCTCAATGGACTTTAGCCTGGAAGATTCCCCAATGAACAGTTTTAATGTTGACATAAGAAACTTTTCCTTGCAGCAAAACACAGATACTCTGGCTTTGGGGTAAATAGCTCTTTTAGAAACAAGGCATTTCACTTCTTCAGCATTCTAGGAACCTTTTGGGGCACATACTTCTTGTGTCTTCTTGTCCGCCGCGAGCGGAGGACACAGTGTCTTGGGTCACTGCCACAGTTGGAGTGTCCCACTGCACACATGATCTTCCCCAGTGCTGCTGGAGCTGGGGTGATTCCCCTCCAGGAGCAATTGCCCGGTGGGAGATGGAGATGAGCCAGGGAACTGTCTGAGGATTGTGCAGCCTTTAGTATCCCTAGCCCCGTGGGTCACAAGAGCTGGTCTGAAATGGTGTTGTCACCAACGTGAGAAAAAGAAGGACTGTGTTGTTTTTATATGTTAAGATTAGCAATTACCTTTTCTTGGGAAGGGCTCCCTTTTAGTATAAAATTGTGGCCATTCTGTCTTACAGTTTTAAAATGTCCTTTTCATGTTGGTGAAAAGAACTGGTAGTTTTTTTTTTTTTTAAAGGGAGGTTTTTTTTTTTTTTTAAGATTTTATTTATTTGACAGAGACACAGAGAGAGAGGGAACACAAGCAGGGGGAGCGGGAGAGGGAGAAGCAGGCCTCCCGCTGAGCAGGGAGCCTGACGCGGGGCTCGATCCCAGGACCTTGGGATCATGACCTGAGCCGAAGGCAGACGCTTAACCGACTGAGCCACCCAGGCGCCCCAAGAACTGGTAGTTTTTAAAGAGTATTCTTAGTTGACAAAATAAAAAGTAAGCAGTTTATGTTATTCTCCTCCCAAATTTTAATTTTTTTAATTTTTTTTAATTTTTTTAATTTTTTAAAAATTTTTTATTGTTACGTTAATCCCCATACATTACATCATTATTTTTTTTTAATTTTAAGTAGGTTCCACACCCAACATGGGGCTTGAACTCATGACCCTAAGATCAAGAGTCGCATTCTCTACCTACTGACCCAGCCAGGTATCCCTACTCCTCCCAAGTCTAAATAGTTTTATTGAGTATAATTAAAAAGCAATAAGTTGCATGTGTTTAAAGTTTACAATATCATAAATTTTGACATATGAATACACCTGTTAAACCATCACCACGATCAAGATGATGAACCTATCCATAACCCCCAAAAGTTTTTCTGAGCTGTTTTAGTCCTTTCTGCCTGCCCCTCGCCACTCCTGGGCACCTGCTGGTCTGCTTTCCATCCTTGTACACTAGTTTGTATTTCGTAGAATTTTACAGAAATGGAATCCTACAATATGTACTTGTTTAAATCTGGTTTCTTTCAGCAAAATTATTTTGAGATTCACCCATGTTGTGGCATCTATCAGTATTTCATTCTTTTTTAATCTAGTGTGTGGTTTTGCCACAGTTTGTCCATTCATTCACCTGCTGATGGACATTAGGGCTGTTTGTGGTTTGGGTCTATTACAAGTAGAGCTTCAGTGAACATTTGTGTACAAGTCTTTGTATGTCCATAAGCTTTCATTTCTCTTGGGTGAATACTAGAGTAGAATGGCTGGATGGTATGGTAATGTTTAACTTAACTTTTTATGACAATGCCAAGCTGTTTTGTGTTTCTAAAGTGCTATATCATGTCATACTCCCACCAGCAGTGTGTGAGAGTTCTAGTTCTTGCGTGTCCTCACCAACACTTGCTATGGTCTGTCTTTAATTGTTGCCATTCTGGTAGGTCTGTAGTGGTGTCTCATTGTGGTTTTAATTCGCATTTCCCTAATGACTAATGATACTGACCATCTTTTCATGTGCTTATTTGCTGTCTGTATACCTTCCTTGGTGAAGTAGCTATTCAGATCATTTGCCCATTTAAAAAGTTGGTTTGCTTATTTTATTACTTTTGAGATTTCTTTATTCTGGATACAAGTCCTTTATCAAATATGTGATTTGTAAATGTTTTCTCCCTGTGTGTAGCTTGTCTTTTCATTCTCTTAACAGTGTCTTTTGAAGAGCAGAAGTTGAAACAATTTGATGAAGTCTGTTCTACGGTTTGTATCTTTTTGGTTGGCTAAAATCTTTGTCTAATCCAGGGTCACACATATTTTCTTATATTTTCTGTAGTTTTATAGTTTTAAGTTGTAACTTTGTTCTGTGATCCATCTAGAGTTATTTTTTGTGTATGGTATAAGGTATGGAATGCTGTTTATATTTTCACATGTGGATAGATATCCAGTTGTTTCAGCACTATTTTTTGAAAAGTCCCCCAAATTTGGGGGGAAAATTTTTAGTGAAATCCAAAGGTCTGGGAATTGTGGTTCTAGGCACACAGATCTCCTCCCTTTTGTGACTGTGTACAGTTCTCCTCACCCTCACACAGCCTTGCTTTTTCTTCATTTCACTTGTGACTTAAGCCCCTTGACAGCAGAGCCCTCTCACCGGGTCGGGTGTGAGAGGGACCGGGAGAAGTGTGCGGGGTGGGGAGGGGTGGGGGGGGTCTCCTGTGGTCTCCTCCTCTGTTCCGGGTTTTCCAGAGCCCTGGGCACAGAGCCTTTAAGGACTTCCTGGTGGGTAGGTTCCAGGCAACGTCTCATGTGTAGAGGTGATTGTGGAGGCCTGCCGGGTGTAAAATGATGAGGGGACAGTAAGCCTCTGTGCCTGGGTGGGTGAGGTGGGACCAGCCTAGAGATGTGGGAAGGTGAATGGGGCCATTCACCATCTGTGTGGGCTGGCAGCGATGTGAGCTGCCTCAGACTGAGGGCCCTCTCGGCCCAGCTTTATGACCATGCGTGCAGGGGCTGGGGTGCTCTTTCTTATTTTCCCTTCAGTCCCAAAGGGGTCCGAGCACCCTTCTCCTTTGTACTGATATGCAGCAGCTTCACAAGCGGCCAGAAAGTCGTCTTCGTCTGCTTTCTGACCTGTGCGCAGTTATCTTGTGTACTGCTTGGTCCTTCTGGAGCTCCTGGTACTAGCACTGCTAATACCATCACCAGCACCCAAGAGCAATGGAGCGTTTCTTGGGCTCTGGGTCCTTTGTGTGCATTACCCATGTAATCCTTACAACAGCCCTCTGGGGGGCTACAGCCCATTTTACAGATGAGGAAAGAGGCACAGAGCAGGTGACCAGATGTAAGAGGTCTTTGGGCCATGCTTATCAGTAAGTTACTGAATGTTGGAGGAGGGATTTGGTTTAACATTTTTCATTAACTCTTTTGAACCAAAATAGGAAGGGTGATTTATGTTGTTCTCCTGAGTCTTCATTTCCTTAGCAGTGGGAGCAGTTGGGCTGCTGTTTGGCCAGATTAAAATTCTTTTAGTGGCTCCCTGTTGCCATCACAATAAAGTGCAAGCTTGTGATCTGGCCCCTGCTGACCATTTCAACCTATCTCTTGCCACACTGAATTTTGTGTGTTTTTCCCTTTCCACAGATCCTGTTACCTCTGCTGCAAATGCCCTTTCTTCCCTCTTTGCCTGCTGAACTCGTACTCATCCTTCAAAACTCAGCACTCACTACTTTTACAGCCCCCCATCCCAATCCTGGTCCTGCAGAGTACAAGGCCCTTACCTGTCCCAGTGCATCTCATATATGGTATGATTGACTGACTGACTGCCGGCTGGTCTGCTGGGCCGGGAGCTCAGTGAGGTGGAGGCAGGCTGTGCCTTTTATATTGGAATCCACAGTTCTTAGGTCTGTGCTGGCATGTAATAGCCAGGTAGACATCTGTGGGATGAAGGAGTGTGGCGTGAGTAGTATGTGGACCCTCAGTTTTCAGGGCTGCCTTAATAGGGGAAGTTACATGGACTGACTGCAGAAATTAGGTGTATTTAAAAAGCATCACTCAATGATTCCTTTAAATCCTGAGCCAGGCTTACATGGATCTTTTTTTTTTTTCCTCTTTGAGAATAAGTCTTTTTTTTAAATTTTTTAAAAAGATTTTATTTTTTTATTTGACAGCGAGAGACACAGCGAGAGAGGGAACACAAGCAGGGGGAGTGGGAGAGGGAGAAGCAGGCTCCCCGCTGAGCAGGGAACCCGACATGGGACTCGGTCCCAGGACCCTGGGATCATGACATGAGCCGAAGGCAGACCCTTATCTACTGAGCCATCCAGGCGCCCCCAGAATAAGTTTTCTATTGTATTAAGAAACATACTATTTCTTTGACTGTCTTTTATTTTTTATTTTTTTATTTTTTTAAAGATTCTATTTATTTATTTGACAGAGAGAGAGACAGAGAGAGAGGGAACACAAGCATGGGGAGTGGGAGAGGGAGAAGCAGGCTTCCCGCGGAGCAGGGAGCCCAATGCGGGGCTCGATCCCAGGACCCTGAGATCATGATCCGAGCCGAAGGCAGACGCCTAACGACTGAGCCACCCAGGCGCCCCTCTTTGACTGTCTTTTAGATCATGGATTTAAATTTGTGCATTTTTTTTCCAAATGTGTGTAATGGCATAATTTTTATGGCAAGCTCAATAAATAATTTGAATTTTTGAAAATGTTTCTTTGGAACTGTGGAGCCAACATGGATTAAGTGTAGTATGGTGTCTCTTTTTGAAAGAGAAGGAAGTTTGGTGAGAAACATTAACTGTGTTAGTACAGGGAGCTATTTAGAAATGTTTTGCTGTGTTTCACTGTAGTCCACATGCCACGACTACATGAGTTTACTCCTGAACCGCTGCCGTCCTAGGAGCAGTTAGACTTCTGGCCAGTGGGCCCTGAGGCTGGACTCGTAGGGGTTGGTGAGATAGGAACCTTTGAATTAAATTTTCAGTTCATTGCAGAATGTTTTTTCCCCTTGAGTTACTAGGAGGTAGGATTCCTCAAACTCATTATTTGGGGGGGGGACAGTGGACGGAGGTAAGGGAAATAGAAGGTTAGGTTATATCTTTATGAAAATGAGTTCAAGTTTTATTTGGCTGTGGTCCACTCCTGTTCTAGGCACGTGCCTGCCTTTTTTTTTTTTTTTTTGAAGATTTTATTTATTTATTTGACAGGGAGAGACAAAGTGAGAGAAGGAACACAAGCAGGGGAGAGTGGGAGAGGGAGAAGCAGGCTTCCCGCGGAGCAGGGAGCCCGATGCGGGGCTCGATCCCAGGACCCTGGGACCATGACCTGAGCCGAAGGCAGACACTTAACGACTGAGCCACCCAGGCGCCCCTACGTGCCTGACTTCTGAACATGGCACCGGGGGTGGGGGGTGGTTATCTATTGTTCCTGAACTCCGAGTGGGTGGTGTTGAACCACTACGGTGGGTGGCCAGTGAGGTCCCTGAGGGGAAAGCTGGCTGTGTTTAGGGGTGTTGTCTAGGGGCTTGGGGTAGCGTCTTTCTGTGTGGAGAGCAAGCCAGCCCATGTGGTACCAGTAGGAGTCGTGGTGCAGCACTTACCACATGGCAGCTACGTCACCTGCGTTCTGTTCAACTCTCAGTGTTTCAAGGCCAGTATTGTTACCTCCTTTTTTTTTTTTTTTTTTTTTTTTGGTTACCTCCTTTTTACGTATCAAGGAAACAGAGCTCCAGAGAGGAAAAGGTATGTGTTCATGGTCCCGTAGCTAGTTAAGTGCAGAGCCAGGATTTAAAGCCAGTCTCTCTTGGTCTTTCACCTCTGCTCTGGGCTTGGTAGATGTGCCACACTCTTGAGCTCCTTGGCACAGACCCCTCTGGGTCTAGTGAGGATAGCTGGGGATATGAGCACGTGGCCTCTGCTCACACATAGTTCCACATTGGGGTGTCAGTGGTGATATGTGTCCTGTGTTCATCTAAATGCTGTGAAGTACAGGGCTCTGGCCTGGTCTGCGGGGCCTGACGCAGGGGTAGACTTGCAGACACTCCCCAGCCATGGGGCCTCCATGAACGTGTGGTGTGAATGGGCAATTGAGGTGCAGGATCTGAGATGCCATGGGAGCGGGAGTGAGTGGCTTTGCGGGTAGCACGGCAGAAAGGGGGACTGGGTGCCAAGGTCGCTCTTTTCAAGTTCGTTGAGCTGCATTGATGCTGCCCTTGGTTTATACTTGTGGATATTTCAGCTGGGGGGCCACTGCTCTTTCCTAAATGGCTGGGATGTCTGCCAGGCTTGCTGACCACTTCTGAGGCTGAGCTTTGTGGCTTACAACAGCGGCATCGTTTTGCTTAGTTTGGATCGCTTTTCCTTTTCATTGGGCAAGTTCTCTTTTGCTAGCTATCATTTCCTTCCTTTAAATCTCCCAGTGGAGCTCCTGGTCTTCTTTTCATGTCTCTCTTTTGTCAAATACTTATTTTTCTGTATTAATTCTGGGAAAAGGGAAATTGACTTGGGGTGGCTTGATCAAGATTACAGAGCAAGATAATCATCGATTTTGAAATGACAGCCCCAACCTCCTGGCTCTGGACATTTGCAGTGAGCCAGGCCCCAAGGTTCAGTCAAGATGACCTCGATGTGTCCTTTGCGCTGATCTTGTGGTCGTGGAGACGGGCAGCCAGCAGCTCTCTATGTACCCTTAGTGGACAGGTCAGTCCTGCATTCCTGTGGCGAGGTGGGGCATGGTGGGGATGATGGGGGTAGGGGTGAGGGTGGGGGTGGAATTGCTTCAAGTGGAGATAGGGCTGTGGAGCCTGGGGCGGGAATCTGGGTTTGCTCAGTGAATCTGGGGTGGGGGTAGGGTGATGGCACTTCCCGGGTTATAAGGGCTTTTTTTTCCAATTTGACTCTTCCTGCAGAATATGATGTGGTGCAGAGGCAGACACAGGTTAAAATCAGCCGAAGCTGGATGGCAGGCCTGTCCGGGTGTGTGTGTATGTGTGTTTCATTGTGCTCATTTGTTTATGTTTGCGAGTGTTTCAGAACCAGGTGGGGCCTTCTGAGGGGTTGGCTGAGGGCTGGTGGATGGTGTGTGGCTGGTTGGGGGTGCTGGTTAGTAAAGGGGGGCCCTGATGAGCCCCAGAACTGAGTCTGGATGTGGTCAGGGTTGGGAGAGGGGACCAAGAGTTAGCACCACGGAGCCTCCAAATGCACCCATCTTCAGGCCCTAATGGGTGGAGTGTGGAGCCCATAGAAGTAGCTCTGGGGGTGAGCATCCTGTTCTGAGAGGTGTGCTGCTGAAAGAGGAGAGGGCTTCTCTCTGGTCATGTTGTTCCACACACTTCCTGATTTCATTATTTATAGGAAGTAGCCGGCTTTCCTGATTTTTGGTTACCTTAACAAACCAACATATATCCATTTTTAGGATTTAATTTAGAATAAGGAAAATGAAGTATTGGCCCCACTTCTGTTTTCCAACTACACCCTCCCCCCCTTGCTTTTTTTGGGCAAGCAGTTGCCTCTTTTGGAGTAGGCCATCATAACCCCTTGGCTTCACACTCTCATCGTCATTAACTTGGTGGCATTGTTGATGTGCCAAGGGGAGAAGACCTGTGTCTCTGTAATGGGGAGGTGTTCAGCCTTTCCTTGTAACAGTTGTAACAGTCAAATTAGGCCACAGCTTTGCAACCTCTTGGCATAGGTGAGGTAAGAGATTTAATTTCCATTTCCTTCTGGTTAACTTTGCTCCGTATTCCCGGATGCCCTGAAGCACCGAGTAAAAGGAGTGGTTTTTCCACTTGGAGCCATCTTTGCATCGGGTGGAGCTACCCAGCTGTCCCGGGTCAGCCATCATGCTTTTGTCCCTGGTGGGTGAGTTCTCCCTGCACCCCCAGATTCAGTTTGGGGAGATGGCCTTGCACAGGCTGGCAGCAGAGTTTTCTTAGGCAAACATTGACATTACAGTACCTTCAGGGAAGCCTGGGGCTTTTCTTTCAGATTGGAAATTGTTCTGAATTAGGTACTTTTATTAATTTGTCCTGGTCTTTAAACAAATTATATAGCTGTTCTGTTTTCATTGGTGGTAGGAAGAATGTTTTTAATGCTTTGCTAAGTGCTGTGCCCCATAGGCTGTGCATGCCTCCTCCAGCCGAGTCTTCTAGTTTATTTCCTGTGAGGCAGCACTGTCCCTAGTATTTGACATGACAGCTGACCAGTGGTCACTTGGCATTTGTCTCATGAGACTGGGACAGGCCACCAGTCAGCTAACTAAAGAGGCTGGATAAAGCAGGAATCATACAAAACAATACATAATGTAGGCATTTTATTTTTAACTTAAAAAAAAACAGTGCATCTCATGTGCCAATCTTTTTTTTTTTTTAAAGATTTTTATTTATTTATTTGACACAGAGAGACCAGCGAGAGAAGGAACACAAGCAGGGGGAGTGGGAGAGGGAGAAGCAGGCTTCCCACCGAGCAGGGAGCCTGATGCGGGGCTCGATCCCAGGACCCTGGGATCACGACCTGAGCCGAAGGCAGACGCTTAACGACTGAGCCACCCAGGCGCCCCCCCTTTTTTTTTTTTTTTAAAGATTTTATTTATTTATTTGAGAGAGAGAGAATGAGAGACAGCAGGAGAGGGAGGAGGGCCAGAGGGAGAAGCAGACTCCCTGCTGAGCAGGGAGCCCGATGTGGGACTCGATCCTGGGACTCCAGGACCATGACCTGAGCCGAAGGCAGTCACTTAACCAACTGAGCCACCCAGGCGCCCTCATGTGCCAATCTTTTATTGACCTTTTCTTTTACTTTGAATTTGTGGATCAGAATTATCCCTTGTTTTCTTGAATAAACCACACCCATAATCTGTTGTCTTCGTATTCAGGTTTTGCTTGAAGAGGATTGAGAACTAATACGATGGGTGAAGCAACTTGAGTTGCTAAATTCTAGATTTTTACAAATTTTCACCCAATCCTTTATACTTGTCTTACCTGTCTCACCTACACCTGTAATTTATTTAGGGTTTATTTTATTTAGGGTTTCTAATTTTCATAGAAACAACCGTGCAGTTATTTCATGGGTTTATATAGTTAAGTGTGTGTGTGTATACATGTACTCATAAATATATATGTATATCCATATATAAATGCTTATTTTTACACATATTTACTTATAGGTGTAATTGGTATAAATAGGTTTGGGGATGTTAACTTTAAAGATTAAAAACTCCCAGTTATTTTACCAGCAAAAGATGGGTTTATTCAGGAATAAGAGAATTGCAATTCGGGACAAACGAGCTTTGGCAAAATCATAGGCAAGTCCAGGGAATGAAGGAAAGGTAAGCTCTTCTTAAGGAGAAAGGGGTAAACTGGGAAGGTTGTTATAAACTAAAAGTCCATTGAAGTAACGTGGGAGTTGGAAGTATGGTGGTTTTTCATTGGCTGAGCCCTTGACCGAGGGATAAGGAAAGCATCTCTTCCTCCGACTGGAGTAGTAGAGTAGTATTCGTACAAGGTCAAATCTGTGCAAGGTCAAGTCCATCTCTCAGAGGTAGGGCTTGGGAAGTCCCCCTGCCAAAACTTCCCAACTCCATTTTAGTGAGCTATCTCGTTAATAATTTTCACAGGGACACTTGTTTAGCACATTGGGCAGCATATGGGTCTCTTTGCCAGGTGCAGTTGGTATGCCAAGGGGGTCCTTTAGTAAATTAGATAGGGATTCTGCTCCCAGGAAGCTTCTAGCCTAGTGGGGGCCATGTCTGTATTTCAGTGACTTAAACACAAGTTAAAAAGTGGCAGATGCAGGGGCACCTGGGTGGCTCAGTCGGTTAAGCGTCTGCCTTTGGCGCAGGTCATGATCCCAGGGTCCTGGGATGGAGCCCTGCATCAGGCTCCCTGCCCAGTGGAGAGCCTGCTTCTCCCTCTCCCTCTGCTGCCTCTCTGCCTGCTTGTGCGCTCTCTCTGTCCAAAAAAAAAAAAGGGGGGGGGGGCTGATGCATTCAGAGAGAGGTGTACTCCCAGCAGGAAGGTATCAGAGATTTCATGGAGAAGTAGGTATTTGACCTGGGCTAATCATTTCTTTCTGTATTTAGTTGAATATTTTTCTCTAAGTAGAGATTTAAACAGATGTAACTATCATTGGGTCTTGGGAAGTGGTCAGAAAATCTAAAGTAGTTTTGAAGTTTCTGTGTCTCAAACCTTTGTAGAGAGGCACAGTCTGTTTCTCCTAAGTGACAAAACTTTGTAACACCTCTGTGCTCTGCTTCGGGGAATTGGTCAAGAGGGATGGTGTTCCTTTCAGTCAGGAAACAATGTATGCCAGTCACGGTTGGTTCAGTGGTCCTAAGCTAACCTCACAGACGGAAAAGGAGCCAGGGGGAGGGTTGATTGTCTCCAAGGGGCGGAGGGATTTCCCAAAGCTCAGTTGGAATGCTGTTGCCAGAAGGAGACGTGGGTGCTGGGCAAGGAGCAGCCTGTTTGGAAATGCATTGTGGGGTGCCCCGTGAAATGGGATAATACATTAACCAAGCGCCAGGATGCTTCCAGGATGCGAAGACACTTTCGTGTGTGTCTCAGATGAGTTCACCTGAACTTCTATAAGCTAAAAAGTATAGCACATCATCCATAGGAACTCAAGAAATACTGTAATATGTAGGAGTTCAAGACATGTTTCCAGACCACCTCACAAAACTTACTGTCGGTAGGAGAGGTGAAGGCTTCTTGATTGCCCCCTTTGTGGGTGGGTGAATTCAAGTGAGGAGAAACAGAGTCATCTGGATGCAGAGAGCCCAGCTTTGCAGTCATCAGCCTGATAGAAGGTGGACTCTTGGCTCTGCCACCAACCTGATGTGGACCTTATGCCCTTCTTTTGTTGTGTGTCAACAAAAGCTGTTGTAATATTCTTTATTAGATTTCTCAAAGTTACAGGTTATGCCTTGGTTACTCTATGTTCATGCCAAGTGCAACAAGAAGATGTAAACCTATGGAGGTGGTAGTAAACTTCCAGTCTCAACACTGTTGAGATAAACCAGCACTGATCTGGTGCAGCAGAGCCTTCCACAGCTTTCTCTAGGCTCTCACAGGCATCAGTGCATGTTTTAATAAAAGTGAGAACATACTGTAGGCACCACTCAGCAGCTGGCTACTTCCCTTAGTTTACTCTGAGAGCAAAGATCTAACAGAGTGCGCTGTGTGTTGTAGGTGTTTATTGTTGAATGAGTGAATACTGCGCTGTGGATGTCTCCACCTGTCATTAATGTTTGGTAGTTACGCCAGATTGAATTGCTTCAGCTTTTTTGTAGGACATAATTACACCAACAGTGTGTGAGTTGTGTGCCTTTTCTGGGCATTCCCAGTGGCACTAGACATTGTGTTTTGCTAATCTGATGGGTGCAATAGTATCCCATTGTTACATTTTCCTGAGGACCGGTGACGCTGAGCAACATTACACATATTTATTAGCCATTTGTATTTCTTCTAGGAGTTCTTTATCCATATTTCTTTTCCATTTTTTTTCTTTTATTGGATTTTCTTTACAGTTTTTAGGAGCTCTTATATATTGGGCTATAAATCCTTTGTTGTATGTATTGCAAATATGTCCCTCTGGCTATTGTTTCTATAATTTGTTTTTATTTTCTTTAGATGTTTTTTCCCATAAAGTTTAAAGATTTTTTATGTAGTCATATATGTCTGTCTCTTTATAGTGGTTAGATTTCCTGTTCCTTTAATGGTCTAGAGAAGACCTTAGACCAATTTCCTGTGTGTGTGTGTGTGTGTGTGTGTGTGCGCGCGCGCGCGCATATGTATGTTTATATTTACGTGCAACATTTCTAAGTATATTTCTAAATTTATTTCTAAATAGAACAGTTATTTGAATATAGTGGTGTATTAAAAGATTACAGAGGGGAGCTGGGCAGGGGGATAGTGAAATAAAGGGGATGTGTGGTACACGTATTGTGACGAGCACTGAGAAATGTATAGAATTGTTGAGTCATTGTACTGTGCACCTGTAACTGATTTAACAGTGTATGTTATACTTTTTTTTTTTTTTTTTTTTTTAAATATTTTATTTATTTATTTGAGACAGAGAGAATGAGAGAGACAGAGCACATGAGAGGGGGGAGGGTCAGAGGGAGAAGCAGGCTCCCTGCCGAGCAGGGAGCCCGATGCGGGACTCGATCCAGGGACTCCAGGATCATGACCTGAGCCGAAGGCAGTCGCTTAACCAACTGAGCCACCCAGGCGCCCCAGTGTATGTTATACTTGAATTAAAAAAAAAGATTTACTCTCCACGACCAAGTAAGGTTTGTTCCGAAGTACAGGGATATCCTAACAGGAGGTATGTCAGCTGGAGAAGACTCTGACTCGGGGCTTAAGAGCATGGCGTATTCCAGTCCTGATGTCTGCTCACTCTCTGACTTTGGCTGAATTATTTAAATGTCCTGAACTTCAATGTCATCTGTAAAATTAGCAGGACAAGAATAGTACCATCATAGAGGTTTGATGTAAGGGCTGAATGTGGGATAATATACGCAAAGTGATTAGAGCAGGGCTTGGTGCATAGTATAAGTGCTCATTTAAAGTTATGCTTAACAATTCAGTGCATAACATGAAAAAGAAAACCTATATTGACTATATTAGCAGATGTTTAAAAGGCATGTAATAACCAGCAGCTAATCCTAATAAAAATCTAAGTAAAATGGTCATAGAAGGAATCTACATAAATACGGAAGTATTTTCCAGAACCCAACAGCAAGCACATTAAGTCATCATTCCATTAAGCTCCAGCTTGACAGGGAGGCGTGCACGCATCACTGTTCCTCCACATCTGTGAACCCCCAGATGATCCTGTGGATGTGACAGGCTCATGGGGAAGGGGCCAGAGGAGTGGCTTCGGCAGTGTCTGCCCAGTCTGAGCTGGCCCTGTCCCTCTCTTCTGTCTGGAGCTTGTGACCACCTGTCCCTGAGGGCTTCCCACTGGCCTTTCACCACCAGGTGTGGCTCCTGGCGTCATCCTGCAGGAACCAGGAATGAATTCCTGGGGTTGGGTGAGGAAGAGGATTGTTACTGTAACAAGCCACCTCCCCAAGGCCCAGGGAGCAGTAGGGCAAGTACCGGGAACCAAGTGTGGCATCTAGAGTACTGAGGGCCAGCTGCAGGCGTAGGTAGCCTGGCAGGTACCCATGGTTCTGTTCCTCTCTCTGTGAGGAATCAGCTCAGCCATCATTTCCAACCTCTCCCTTCTTCCACATGCCAAATAAGTGGACCAGTGTTCTTGAAATGGGGCGTGGGGGGCAGAAGGCCTGAATGCTCTGAACTCTGGAGGGCTTCAGGTCAGAGTGCAGCTCCTAGACTGGCCGGGAAAGCCTTTAGGGGTTGGGGGGTTTGGGGTCTCAGCATTTGGCTTTGGCCTGATATTTGTTGGACACCTGTGTTTCTCTCCTTGTGTCTTTCTTATGGCACTTGTCTGGTCTACCTCTAGTTTTGAAATGTTTTATTAGACAATTTAAAGTTCATGTAAAAAAAAATAAAGGTCATATAAAACAACAGGTGATAGATGTGTAAGTTTTGAAGCATAATAATAAAGACCTTGAAGCCAGCCTCCCAGCTTGGGAATTTAACCATCCTGCACCACAGGAAAGCTCCTAGGAGGCATTTCCTGCCAATGGGTAAGGTGTTCCAGGATATTTTATCATTCCCTCATTACCTTGCCTTTTTAAAAAAAGAATACTGGGGCACCTGGGTGGCTCGTTGGTTAAACATTCAACTCTTGATTTTGGCTCAGGTCATGATCTCAGGGTCCTGGGATTGAGCCCCGTGGTGGGCTCTGCGCTCAGTGCAGAGTCTTCTTGAGGATTCTCTCTTCCTCTGCCCCTCCCCCTGCTTGCATTTTCTCTCTCTTTCTCTCAAATCTTAAAAAAAAACAAAAAACAAAAAACAAAAAACAAAAAACAAACTTAAAGGGGCCCCTGGGTGGCTCAGTTGGTTAAGTGTCTGCCTTCAGCTCGGGTCATGATCCCAGGGTCCTGGGATCGAGCCCCACATCGGGCTCCCTGCTCAGCCGGAAGCCTCCTCCTCCCTCTCCCTCTGCCTGCCGCTCCCCCTGCTAGTGCACACTCTTTCTCTCTCTGTGTGTCAAATGAATAAAAAAAAATCTTTTTTTAAAAAGATTTTATTTATTTATTTGACAGAGAGAGACACAGCGAAAGAGGGAACACAAGCAGGGGGAGTGGGAGAGGGAGAAGCCGGCTTCCCACGGAGCAGGGAGCCCGATGTGGGGCTCGATCCCAAGACCCTGGGATCATGACCCGAGCTGAAGGCAGCTGCTTAACGACTGAGCCACCCAGGCGCCCCGAATAAAAAATATCTTAAAAAAAATTTTTTTTTAAACTTATATATGTATAAATAACATATTCACTTCTCGTTTATGAGCTTTGTAAAAAGGAATCATAAGTAATCTGCCTATTCATTTTTACTGCTGAGTAGTATTCCACCGTGTGCATTGTATTAGTCAGGGTTCTCCAGAGAAACAGAACCAATAGAATGTGCGTATCTCTAGAAAGAGATTTAAGGAATTGGCTCACGTGGTTATGCAGACTGACAAGCCCAAATCTACAGTCTGGGCCAGCAGGCCCAAGCCCTAGCAGAGACTGTGGTACAGCTCCAGGCCCCTCCAAAGGCTGGCAAGTAGAGGACTCCCCCTCACTTGGGGGAGGGTTTTTTTGTTTTTTGTTTTATTCTGTTCGTATCTTCGGCTGATTAGATTGGGGCCCTCCTACATTGTGGAAGGCAATCTGCTGATTAAAATGCTAATCTTGGGGCACCTGCATGGCTTGGTTGTGTCCAACTCTGGGTTTCAGCTCAGGTCATGATGATCTCAGGGTCGTGAGATTGAGCCCAGTCTTGGGCTATGTGCTCAGCGGGGAGTCTGTTTGTCCCTCTCCCTCTGCTTCTCCCCCTGCTCTTTCTCTCTCTCCCCCCACCATAAAAAAATAAAATAAGATAAAATAAAATGTTAATCTTACTCAAAAACACCATTGCAGAAACACCTGGAATAGTGTTTGATCAAATACCTGGGCACTTTGTGACCCAATTAAATTGACACATAAAATTAATCACATGGATAAACATCCTCTCCCAAATTGACTATTGTCACACTTTTTTAAAAATTATTTTTTATTTTTATTTAACATTTTATTTATTTGAGAGCGAGAGAGCATGCTCATGGGGAGGGACAGAGGAAGAGGGAGAAAGAATCCCAAGCAGACTTCCATGCTCAGCACAGGACCCTGAGATCATGACCTGAGCCTAAATCAAGAGTCAGATGCTTAATGGACTGAACCACCCAGGGGCCCCTATTGTCATACTTCTTAATTGTACCCATCTAGTAGCTGTCAAATATTCCTTTCATTCTGTCCTTAATTTACCTCTCCCTGGTTACTGATGAGGATGAGCATCTTTTCATATGGGTGTTAGCAGTTCATGGGTTCTCTTTGCTGACACATCCGATGAGTCTTTTCCTGTACTTCTCTTGGGTTGTCTGTATGTCTACGGCCGTACTACCCTGAACGTGCCCAAACTCGTCTGTATTCTTATTGATTTGTGTTGGTTCTTCATACTGCCTAGAAGCCAGTTTGCTGGTTCTATGAGATACAGATATCACTTCTTACCTTGTCCATGTGTTTTTACTGTCATCGTGCTATCTTTTGTTAAACATTTTTAATTTCAGTGCAGTTCACTATATTAATCTTTTCTTTAATGATCGGTATTTTTAATGTTTTTTTAAAAAAGATTTTATCTATTTATTTGCCAGAGAGAGAGCGTGCGTGCACAAGCATGGGGAGCAGCAGGCAGAGGGAGAAGCAAGCTCCCTGCTGAGCAAGGAGCCCGATGCGGGACTCAATCCCAGGACCCTGGGACCATGACCCGAGCTGAAGGCAGATGCTTAACTGACTGAGCCACCCAGGTGTCTCTTTTAATGATTTTTTAAAGGAAATCTTGGGCACCTGGGTGGCTCAGTTGGTTAAGTGTCAGACTCTTGGTTTTGGTTCAGGTTGTGATCTCAGGGTCCTGGGATCAAGCCCCACATCGGACTCCAAGCTCAGTGTGGAATCTGCTTTAGATTCTCTCTCTCTTTCTCCCTCTCCCTCTGCCCCTCCTGCTCGTGCTATCTCTTTCTCTCAAATAAATAAATAAAATCTTGAAAAAAAGATAAAGGGAATCCTTCCTTGTCTTGAGGTCATAAAGATATACTTTGTTTTCTTTTAACAATTTTAAAGTTTTGCTTTTCACATTAAGCCTTAGTCTGTCTGAAGTTGATTTTTGTAATTGATTTTTGCATGGAGTAGGAATCCAATTTTATTTTCTTCCATTTGGATGACTGGTTGAGTCTGCATCACTATTGAGAGACCCCGCTGTGCCTTGGGACACCACCTCTGTCATAGAGGAGTTTAGAAATATGTGTGGATCTGTTTCTTTGCTTTTTTTGTTGTTGTTAAATTTTACTTTTTTATTGCAGGAAAGTATGCATAATATAAAATTTACCATTTTAACCATTTTAAATTATACAATTCTGTGGCATTAAGTACATTTACATTGCTGTGCAGTCACCACCACAATCCATCTCCAGAACTTTTTCATCTTCCCAACCTGAATCTCTGTCCCCATTAAACAACTCCCCATTCCTCTCTACCTCTTCTAGACCTGTGGGTCTGTTTCCAGTCTGTATCTGATCAACATATCACCACTAGAGGCAACCCTCCCTTCCTCTGTTCTGATTTTTATTTATTTTATTTTAAAGATTTATTTATTTGAGAGAGAGAGAACAAGTAGGGGAGGCAGAGGGAGATGGAGAGAGAATGTTAAGCAGACTCCATGCTGAGTGTAGAGCCCGACTCAGGGCTTGATCCCAGGACCTCAAGATCGTGACCTGATCCAAAACCAAGAGTCGGATGCTCAACTGACTGAGCCACCCAGGCGTCCCCATTCTGCCTTTTAATAAAAGTAATTTGGTTTTAACTTCCTTATGAGTGAACCACAAAGATGGACAGAGACTCTCTAAGTGGATCTCTGTATCCCTTAAAATTAGCATTTTATGGTGAGCATGTGATGAGAGCTTAATAAATGCTAATAATTGAGTACTGGTATTGGGTTTTGATGAGTTAGTAAGTTAAACTCACTCAGGTTCGGACCTGTGAGAGAGTGATGCAAGAGTGTCAGAATAGGACGAGATACCCACTTCTTAACAGGCGTGGAGGATATAGCGGAGTGTAGTAGCCAAGTGGGTTTGCTGACTCTCCCTGACCCACCTTCTGGTACAGCCTCCTTGAAGTTCAGCTGGGTCTGCAGAACAGATATCTTTGCTTCAGATGGCTGCCTTGCATTGGTCTGCAGTGGAGAGAGAAGGAAAAGAGGCCTAATTTCCATTGCTTATGATCTTTTTTTTTTTCTTCCCTTTTTGCTTTGTTCTTGAAGTATAGTTGATGTACAGTGTTATATTAGTTTCAGGTGCACACATAGGGATTTGACAGTTTTACACATTATGCAGTGCTCACCATGATAAGTGTAGTCACCATCTGTCACCATACAGTGTTATAACAGTATTAAATTGACTACATTCCCTATGCTGTATTTTTCAGGTCTGTGACTTACTTATTTTATAACTGGAAGTTTGTACCTTTTTAAATATTTATTTTTATTTTAGAGAGAGAGCATGGCGGGGAAGGGCAGGGGGAGAGGGAGAGAAGGTCTCAAGCAGGCTGCACTGAATGTGGAGCCTATTGAGCCCATTGCGGGGTTCGATCCCAGGACCCTGAGATCATGATCTGAGCCAAAACCAAGAGTAGGATGCTTAACTGACTGAGCCACCCAGGCGCCCCAGAAGTTTGTACCTCTTAATCTCCTTCACCTGTTTTGCCCATCCCTGCACCTACCTCCCTTCTGGCAACCACTGGTTCTCAGAGTATATGAGTCTATTTCTATTTTTTGTTTGTTCTGTTTTTTAGATTCCAAATATAAGTGAAATCATATGGTATTTGTCTTTCTCTGACTTATTTCACTTAGCATAATGCTCTCTGGGTCCATCCATGTTCTTGCAAATGGCAAAATCTCATTCTTTTTTATGGCTGTGATATTCCAGTGTGTGTGTGTGTGTGTGTGTGTGTGTGTGCGCGCGCGCGCGTGTGTGTGTAAGTATCTAGATACAGATACATACATATATCACATCTTTGTTACCTATTTATGTATTGATGGACACTTGGACTGCTTCCATATCTTGGCTATTGTAAATAATGCTGCAATAAACATAGGGGTGCATGTATCTTTTTTGATTTATTGTTTTCATTTTCTTGGGTAAATACCCAGCAGTGGAATTACTGGATCACATAATATGTCTATTTTTAATATTTGGAGGAACCTTCATACCATTTCCCACAGTGGTTACACCAATTTACATTCCTACCAACAGTGCACGAGCGTTCCTTTTTCACTGCATCCTCACCAACACCTGTTTCTTGTCCTTTTGATTTTAGCCCTTCTGACAGGTGTGAGGTGGTATCTCACAGTGGTTTTTATTTGCATGTCCCTGATGGTTAGTGATGTTGAACATCTTTTCATGTGTCTGTTGGCCATCTGTATGTCTTATTTGGACAAATGTCCTATTCAGTCCTCTGCTCATTTTTAATTTAATTAATTAATTAATTGGTGTTGAGTTGTATAAGTTCTTTATTTTGGATATTGACCCCTTTCCAGATCTATCACTTGTAAATATCTTCTTCCATTCAGTAGGTTGCCTTTCTGCTTTGTTGATGGTTTTTGTTTTTTGTCTTTTCTTTGCCATGCAGGAGCTTTTTATTTTGGGGTAGTCCCGATAGTTTGTTTTTCCTTTTGATTCCCTTGCCTGAGGAGACAGATCCATAAATATGATGCTAAGGCTGATATCCAAGAGTTTACTGCCTATGTTTTCTTTTAGGAGTTCTATGGTTCAGGTCTCATATTTAGGTCTTTAATCCATTTTGAGTTTATTTTTGTGTATTGTGTAAGAAAGTGGTCCATGTAGCTGTCTAGTTTTCCCAGCACCATTTATTGAAGAGACTGTCTTTTCCCCATTGGATATTCTTGCCTCCTTTGTCAAAGATTACCTGACCATATAAGTGTAGGTTTATTTCTGGGCTCTTTATTCTGTTCCATTGATCTGTTTGTTTTTGTGCCGGTTCCATACTGTTTTGATTACCACAGCTTTGCAGTGTATCTTAAAACCTGGGATTGTGTTGCCGCCAGCTTTGTTCTTCTTGCTTATGATGTTTTAATGATGATCTCCACCCAGGGGCGCTTGGGTGGCTCAGTTAGTTAAGCGGCTGCCTTCGGCTTAGGTCATGATCCCGGGGTCCTGGGATGGAGTCCCGCTTCAAGCTCCCTGCTCTGCTGGGGTCTGCTTCTCCCTCTCCCTCTGCTCTCTCCTCCCTGCCCCCCCCCCCCCGCCCTGCTTGTGCTAGCTCTCTCTCTTTCAAGTGAATAAATAAAATCTTTTAAAAAATGATGATCTCCGCCCAGACAAGAAGCCTGTATTTGACACTTCCTGGAGTGCCCTCCAGGAAGAGCACTCTACTGTTTTCTCCTGGGGAGGACTTAGGCATTGTGTTAACAGACCAGGAGCATCGAGAGAAAAACCCTTCCGGGGCGCCTGGGTTGCCCAGTCTGTTAAGCATCTGCCTCTTGATTTTGGCTCAGGTCATGATTTCAGTGATCTCAGGGTCGTGAGATCAAGCCCCGCATCCAGCTCCGTGCTGGGCATGAAGCCTGCTTAAGATCCACGCCCCCCCCCCCCCGGCCCCCGTCACCATGCTTGCTCACGTGCTCTCTCTCTGTCACTCTCAGAAAAAGAAAAGAAAATCCTTCCTCATGGAAATCAGTGGAGAGGTAGATGGAATACAAATAAAATTCATATTCGATTAATAGATGAGTATGTTGCATGTGGTACCTGTCATCTGGTGCTCATGGGAAAGAGCTGGGGGGGGGGGACAGTAAAGGCGCTGGCTCCTTGGTGGAATTGGCTTTTTGTTCTGTTGTACCTAGGTCTTAGTGGGCCAGATGGAGGGCAACCGGAAGGGGAGTGGATAGAGAGATTTGGAGGGAAGGAGACTTAGATTTTGGGACAAGATGGGCTGTCAGGTATCAGACCAGGTGTTTTGTCTTATTTAATCCTCTCTGCAACCTGAGAGGTGGGAGGTGCTGGTCCTCTTTTTACAGTCGAGCAACCCACCTCCCTGGGCATCTGGCGTAGGCTGCTGTGCCTGGCACCGGTGTGAGCCCGGGCACGCGGCCCGAGAGCTTGCCCCTGAAGTCTGAGCTATTGAATGTGTAAAATCCAAGGCGTATTTGGAGGGTTTCTAATTCAATAAAACATTTAAAAAATGAATGGAAAAAGCATATGTGCCCTTTTCTCAATGTGAAGTTGAAGAGCGAAGCCTCAGTGGAGGGCGTGGGTCAGTGGCACTGTACAGATTCCTGGTTGCATAATTCAGAGCACTGGGGAAGTTTTGACCTGAATTTTGCAAGACATTCTTCAATTACTGGATAAACAGAAATGATGAAGCTGCTCATCGGTGAGAAGCATGGCAGATTCTGTCGTTTTCAAACTGTTGTTTTGGAGAACAAATACAACTTTTCTTAATTGTCTCTCTTTTTTTAAAGGATTGTTTCAAAAAATCACTGCTGGTTTTCTCTCTTTGTCTTTTAGTAATTTTGTTGCAGGGCATTTGGGCAGGAATATTTCACATAAATTCTTCCTTGAGCTGACCTTCAGGTGCAAGACGTTTGCTCAGGTGCCCAGGCAGACAGCTGGCTGCTCTGACTCTAGCCATAGAAGTTTTCTTAAATCCCATTCAGAATGAATTAAATCTGCACATGTGATTCATACTTTGAAAACCAGGTGTGTGCTTTTATTTCTAGAATTGTGTCCTGTTTCAAACATAGGAAGGTACTCTTATAAAGAAGCACACTATTTATATTAAGTGCAAAGCTATTTAAAAGCATGGGTGAATTTTCAGTCATTGTGAGGCGGTAGGCTCAGTCCTTCCAAGCCGTGGTCTCCTGGTCAGAAAGACCAAGGCAGAATCCTGCTTCTTCCAGCCCATCCCCTGTGCAGGGCTACAGCTTCCGATTTCCTAGTGCAGTTCTGATCACAGCTCATCTTTTCTCTAGATACATAAAAAACCATTTTTTAAAGCTGAATTATCATATGGTGGTATGTAATAATCTCCTTTTATCAGTTTCACTCAGTGAGTTTGCAGACTCTCAGAACTTGCTGCATGAATGAAGAGAGGCGCTGGAGGGGAGAGGTAAGGCAGGGTGGGGTGGGGGAGACCAGGCAGGGCAGTCTCGTGGTTTGGAAGTCACTCTGTCAGCCCAGTTCATTATCACAGTCAGATGCTCCGTGTCCTGGGGTGTGCTCCATCAGCTACCTCGAGTGGCCTTCAGCTTACAGGGGCCCTGCCTTCATTTCAAGGTGCTTCCTTTCTTTGAGACAGTTTTGCAGATTGTTTTATTTCTTTATATGCTTCATCTTCCCTGGCTGAACTTTGTTTTATTTTATTCGTTTATTTTTTAAGTAGGCTCAACACCCAGTGTGGAGCCCAGTGCAGGGCTTGAACTCATGACTCTGAGGCCAAGACCTGAGCTGAGAGCAAGAGTCAGACACTTAACCTACTGAGCCACTCAGGCACCACCTCCCCGTGGCTGCATTTTAAAATGAAGACCTCACGGTGCCTGGGTGGCTTAGTTGGTTAAGCGCCTGACTTGATTTTGGCCCTGGTAGGCGGGCTCTGGGCAGTGTGCTTGAGAGTCTCTCCCTCTCCCTCTGCCCCTCCCCACAGTTGTGCGCGCTCTCTTTATCTCTCTCTCTCTCTCTAAAATAAATAAATCTTAAAAAAATAAATGAAGGCCACATTGCCATTGACTCTTGTGACAGATATAGTGAATATTTATTAGCCAGTTAAATTTTTTATATTATTTCTGTAATAAACTTTTTATTTTGGAAAAAATTTAGGTATACAGAAAAGTTGCAAAGACAATACAGAGCATTCCCATATACTTTTCACCTAGTTTCCCCTAATGTTAACATCTTATGTAACTGCAGCACAGTTGTCAAAATGAAGAATTTCACATCGGTGCAGTGTTATTAACTAAACTACAGATTTGACTTGGATTTCACTGGTTTTTCCACTGCGATTCTGTCTGTTCCAGGATCCAGTCCAGGATATCACATTGGGTTCAATTGTCCTGTCTCCTTGGTCTCCTCCGTCTATGACAGTTTCTGTGTTATTTTTCGCAACCTTGACAATTTTGAAGAGTGCTAGTTGGATATTTTGTGGAATGTCCCTCAATTTGGGTTTGCCTCATGTTGTTTTTTTTTTTTTTCCTTCTTTTTCACATTATTGGACTGGGCTTATGAGTTTTGGGGAAGAATACTGCACAGGTGAAGTGCCTTCCTTATCACATCGTATCAGGGAGTGCAGTGACGTCAGCATGACTTACCCCTGGTGAGGCTCACCTTGCGGGCTTGGTATTTTTATTCCTCGGGTTTACACATGTTTTACGTGGGCTCTGGTTCCCCATAAAGTTGCCATTCCCTTCAGGTGAGGACCTCTGCTCTGCTTGCTTTGTCTCCTCTTTCCAGACTGAGGACTACTGCTGTGGACCTGCCAGGTCACGTAAAAACACATTTGGGCCGCATGATGCCATGAGCATTTAACAGTTTTCACAATCACAAGTGAAACAAGATTGGTCCTCTATTGATAATTGCTGAAACTAAGCATCATTATTCTAGTCTCTACTTTTTATACATTTGTCATTTTCCATAAAAGATGAAGAGGAAGACTTTCCAGCCTACAGATATAATGAATCCCAGATTGTTTTGATAGTGTAGGTGTTATGGTATTGGTTGTTGCCAGAGTTGTTCAGGCTGTTACTCATCTTAAAGGTATTTGGTTCTTCCCCAAGGTCTCCATAGGAAGAAAAACTTGTGTGTAAACCATCGTTAAGTGGTACTGCTAAAAATTATATAATAATAATATTTCTCAACATCTTTGAAGAAGAAAAATAATTGGTGTGCCATCAGAAAATAATTCTACATAAAATGAGGTTACGAATTAGTTGAAATACATTTGTGGAACAGAAAGAAAATCTTTACTATTTATTGTCATTAATTTGTTGGAAAGAGTATCTGAATCTAACAAATTTGGGACGCGGCCTATTTCTTGTAAGTGCACTATTTTGACATTACAAACTGTGAGTCTGGTGTTTCAGTAAGTGTAGCAGGGAAATACTGATACCATTTAAAGATCCTATTTCCCCCTCCTGAGCCTCAAGACATTTTTTAATAGGTGGGGAATTGTAAGTGGATTTGGAGGGCATGTACTGGGGGGACAAGCACAAAAGGACCCAGGGTCTGGGTGAGCTCACTCTTGGTGTTCCCCTCCCAGTAACCTGCAGACACGCGGTCACAGAGTGAGGAGTTATGAAAATGAACACTGTCACAGAGCATAGTGAGCACACTCGGTGCCACATTTTCAGGCCACATCTTGGCCCTGGAAGTCAGTACTCTCAGCTGTTTATAAAATTTCCCCCAACCCTAATCCAAGTGCATAGGTCCTGTCACAGGACCTTCTGACCTGTCAGAGGTCTTTATACAGCTTTGCGTGCTTATGTTCATTGTCTGGGTTTGGTGGTCACCCGGCTCTGTGGGTCGTGTGTGCTGTCAGAAGCACTGGGATATCTGTCTCCTCTTAGGGAGGGGGCTGTCTGGCTGCTGACTCCCCTTTCTCAGGTTTATCACTGGGAGGGGTCTAGTTGTGAGAGCTTGAGAAGTTTCCCTTGCCTGTGTGTGGCTGCCACTGGGGATGGGGCCTTTCATTTGGTTCTGTTCACCTGGTAAACTAAGACGTGCTTATTCTGCAGAATGTCTCCCTTAGACCTGTCTCGGCATGGGATTAATTTGTGTGACGTTGAGGTCTTAAAGAACCTCTATACTGGGAATGAGCTTGGTGGTCTGAAGCCAGGGCCAGCATCTTCTGCTTTTGGATGCAGCTGGAGGGCCTTGACCCTTCCTGGGACTTACGTTTATTTACAGAAGTGATTCATAAAATCTCACACTTTATGGAGTGAATTGTGGGGTGCGCCCAGGAACCCCATCCTTTGGCTTTCCCACATGAAGTATTGCACGATTGGTGAAGCCAGCTGCGAGGGTGACGCGCCTTCCTCTGGAGGATGAGGCATCAGGCTTTGGGTGATGGCATCTTGCTCCAGGGTTTATCCAAAACAGGGGAGTTTATGGAAGTCTTGCAGGCAGGGCTCTGCTCTCTGTATCTGTTGGTGCTCAGAGATAGGGAGCGTTGTGGTCCCGAGCGCCCTCTGTGCCTCAGTGGTCTCTCCACAGCCCTTCCAGTCGCTGCCTTGGAGTCGCCCGTCTGGCTGTAAAATCTAAGGAACTCAGGGTGTTCCTTCATTATGAAATCAGTGCGTGGACTTTGTAAAATACAAGCACAGATACTCAAAAGGAGAAAATCACTGTCAGTACCTTGATGTACGCTTTTCCACCTCACAAATGTGATTTTTAAAGACAAATAGAATCATATGATTTAAACTGTTTTGTAACCTGCCCTTCTTTACCTCACTCTCACAAATGGGAGAAATGCGTTCCTCGTCTGTACGGTCTTAAGCTGGGTCACCTGTCACAGATGCAGAGCAGCCACTGGCAGGCCGAGCAGCTTGCTTTCTCCCTGTGACTCGTGCCAGGTGGCTCACAGTGTGCCCATGAGACTTGTTCTGGGCTCGGTACTCTCTGTGGCTCAGCCCAGTTGGCCTCTTGGCGAAGTCCCTTCACTTTCTTTTCCTTCATAAGACCTTCTGAACCAGCCCCATCCGTGCCCATACTTCGTTCCTTGTGGTCACTGTGGGTTTGCTTCCGTTCAGATTGTCATTGATTCCTTGATTTTTCTCACCTTTATTGGTTGCCTGCTCTCTGACTTTCCTGGGGGTTAACCTTATGCCCTCCACCTAAGTATGTGCCTACTGTGTTTCAACCCTATCCGTAGAGAGGGCCCTTTGACCCGTGACTTTAGCTGTGATCAGCGTCATTCAGAGCTTCTGGTTCTGTCATCAGGGGATGAGCTCGGTGGCTAACATTCAAAAATACACTGTACATTGTCTCACTTAATCTTCCCAAGCCCTGGGTGGTACCTGAGGCTGTCCTCATGTTACAGGTGGAGGAACCTAGAAGCTTGCCGAGGCCCTGTATCTGCTCACCACTGCCCCTCTCTGTTGCTTGACCCCACTCAGCTCTGCCTTTTCCACGTAGGTGTGGAGGTCCTGTAGGGGACCAGCCTCTAACCTCCTCACTTGGCAGGATCTCATTCCATGTTGAAGTACAATTGGGAGCCTTGTTTAAGATTGTTTAAGTACAGTAGACTTCAATTTTAAATGGTAAAAGTAGAAGAAAAACATAAAATTTGTAAAATGAGATGCACTTTTAAGTTTGTAGTTGGTATTTCTAAGATTATTTATTTGAGAAAGTGTGTGTGTGAATAGGGATAGGAGCAGAGGGAGAGGGAGAGGCAGAGAATCTCAGGCAAACTCCATGCTGAGTGCGGAGCCCAATGTGGGGCTTGATCTCACGACCCTGAGATCATGACCTGAGCCGAAACCAAGAGTTGATTGCTTTACCAACTGAGCCATCCAGGTGCCTCAGTTGGTGTTCTTTTTTTTTTTTTTTTTAATATTTTATTTATTCATTTGAGACACAGAGATACAGAGAGAGAGAGAGAGCATGAGCAGGGGGAGAGGCAGAGGGAGAGGGAGAAGCAGGCTCCCTGCTGAGCCAGGAGCCCAACGTGGGGCTTGATCCCAGGACTCTGGGATCATGACCTGAGCCGAAGGCAGACGCTTAACCATCTGAACCACCCAGGCGCCCCTCAGTTGGTGTTCTATTTATAATCACATTTCAGACCTGAGAATGGAAGCTTTTAGGGGTTAGAGACCATATCTTTTAGATTGAATTTATATAGCACTCAGCACTGCCTACAGGCTTTAGATTCATTCATTAAACTCTAAATGTATACTTATTACATGCCAAACTGAAGTATAGTATTCTTGAGGAAGGGTTTACATGTCCCCTGTTTCTTGGCACATTGGATTCTTGATTTTATTTTATTTTTTAAAGATTTTATTTATTTGGGCGCCTGGGTGGCTCAGTTGGTTAAGCGACTGCCTTCGGCTCAGGTCATGATCCTGGAGTCCCAGGATCGAGTCCCACGTCGGGCTCCCTGCTCAGCAGGGAGTCTGCTTCTCCCTCTGACCCTCCCTCCTTTCATGTGCTCTCTCTCTCTCTCTCTCATTCTCTCTCTCAAGTAAATAAATAAAATCTTTAAAGATTTTATTTATTTGAGAGAGAGAGAGAGAGATCGATCATGAATGGGGGGGGGAGGGGCAGAGGCAGAGGGAGAAGCAGACTCCCAGCTGAGCAAGGAGCCTGATGCAGGACTCGATCCCAGGGCCCTGGGATCATGACCTGAGCCGAAGGCAGATGCTTAACCATCTGAGCCACCCAGGTGTTCCTTGATTTTTTTTTTTTTTTTAAGATTTTATTTATTTGTTAGAGAGAGAGTGCGCACAGATGGGGATCGGCAGGAAGAGGTAGAAGCAGGCTCCCCACTGAGCAGGGAGCCTGACATGGGGCTCCATTCCAGGACCCTGGGATCATGACCTGAACTGAAGGCAGACACTTAACCAACTGAGCCACCCAGGTGCCCCGGGATTCTTGATCTTTTCCCATTTTTCCCATCTTCTTTATCCCTAGCACTGGTCCAAATGGAGAAGGAGAATGAAGTGGGAGCATTCTGGAATGCTTGGGATCATGATTTCTGTTTATTTACATATTTATACCTCTCTCGGCTTCACAAAGGGTTTGAGTTGGTTGTTTGGGACTACCAAAAAAAAAAAAAGGCAGAACTGAATTCTTCCTTTGCGATCTCCAAAGCAACAACAATAAAACATGTTTATTTCTGATGAGGACCGCAGAGGTCACCCCAGCAGGCTTGTGGGACCAGATGGGCTCCGCTGTTAGAGGGAACCATGTGTCGTAGCTCTGTGCTGTGACTGCTGTGTGACCGTGGGCAAGCCACTTTCCCCGGGGTCTAGTGTTGTCCCACCTTGCAGGGTTATCATGAAGTATAGAGTCATTGTATGTAAAGATTCTGGCAAATGTATATAAAATGTCATAAAATAGTCCTAATTTTAGCCTCTATTTGCAGGGTTTCTAAACACCAGTTCGTGATGGTATTTTTACTGCCATGGGGCTAAAATATCAACATTGTCATTATTCTTTACAAAGCTAGAGATACTTAGTTTGAGGCTTTTGATACATTCTGAAGTTGTATGACCTGCTTTTTAGTGTTAAAATGCCTTTTTTATTATTAAAATGCTTTTGAAATGAAATAATGGGAGGTGATTGGTTTTTCTTTTTTTAGTGCCCTTAGTGGAGGAAATACAGTCGGCAGCCTTGTGTTGGGTGCTTCTACCCTCAGGGGCATACCCTGGTCGGTGAAGCTGGGGGAGGAGGAAGCCCCAGCCAGAGAGGCGAGTGACAGGGCGCCTTCTTTACCTGACACAGCTCCGCGCCCAGCCTCCCTGGGGGTTCCCCACATCTGCCCCGCTCTCCCAAGCAGGGCTCCCTGCCTAGGTGTGCCGTTAGCACTTGTCACACTGTGTGGTCCTCTGGGTGCTTCTCTGTCGACCCTACTAAACTCTAAGTTGCTTAAGGACAAGTGTGGGGAATTATTTAGCTTGTAACTTACAGAGTCTAGCATAGAGAGGGCACAATAGAAATAAATGAGGGGGGAAATCACACTGGCAAACCTCCAGTAAAACATGAATGGAGCAGATCTCTAACTTTATTCCTGAAAATACCCAAAAGCTCACCACAGATCTTGTTCACCACTCCATTTTGAATTCAGACCTTCCTTCAGGGATCACTTTCCATCTTCAGTGAGTTGTCCAAGGAAGGCTTGAGCTAGCCCCAGGACTGCGAGTGACATCTTAACCACTGAGATGTTGTTAGAAACCCAGGTGTTTCTTCTCATGATGGCATTTTATAAAATGTGTAAGAAAAGAAATTAACATATTTTTCATATCACATTGGTGCTTTGAAGTTTTTCTCAATTGGGCTTTCTGCTTTAATTAGTTTGGCTTCATTTTTTTTCTTTAGCTTTGGGTGAGTGCCAGGGAAGCAAAGAAGCTTATATAAAGGGTTTTAAATTTTTTTTTTTTTTTTTTTTTTTTTTACTTTGCCAAAGATAGAACTGGTACTTTTAGTTCAGCTTGTTCTGGCACCTTCTTCTTTGATCGAGAATGTTAGAAATTTGGCTCGGTTTATTCCTTTATATTTATATATATGTGTGTGTATATATATATATATGAAGACTAAAGGCAAGATGGCTCTATTTATGTCTTGTTTCATGAAAAATATGAAAGGTTAACACGTAAGATTTGAACATAGCTGCTACCCTCTTTCCCCAACCAAAAAGAAAAAAAGATTGACCTATCAGAATGTTCTATATAACCTATTTAAATTCTAGAATTTAAGATTTACTTACCATTTGAAGAAAAAGAAAAGCTAATACCTGTAATTATCGCATGAGATTTTACTTGTTTACTCACTGTCAGACAGCCACTGGAGCCTGTCACTGAAAGCTGCCATTTCCGAGTCGCTGCCTGACGTTATCACGCTTTTTACTGCAGGGATATTGGAGAGCTGAGTTAACCTGGTTAGAAAGTGGACCGTTTAGTTTCATCAGAATCATTTGTGTGTGTTAGAGGATCAGCTTTTCTAAGAACTGAGGCCCAGTGCAATGCGCGCACGGCCCGGGGCTCGGCGGCACCTTGCAGGCCAGTCCTTGGTGGAGAGAGTGGACGGCTCCGTTGTTCAGGCTCCGCGGCAGGCTTCTCTCCCTCATCCCCCCCCTTCCCCTCCTCTCCCTTTTCTCTTTATTGAGATATTAATTTACATACAACAGAATGGACCCATTTAGGGGCTTTGACAAATGGATACGCCTGGGTGGCCACTGTCCCAAGCAAGATAGAGAACATTTCCATCACTTCAGAACTTTTCCTTGTGCCCTGTGCAGTCAGCCCCCACCCAGCCCCTGGCCACAGGCAAGCATTGATCTGTCATGATGGATTTGTTTGGCCCGGTTTAGAATTTCATGTAAATAGAACACACAGTGTGCACCCTTTTGCATCTGGCCTCTTTTGCTCACCATGAGGTTTCTGTGATGTACCCGTGTGCATCTGTCAGAAGCTCATTCCTCGTCAGTGTTGAGGAGTTTTGTATTGCGTGGCGATGCTTTACAGAGCTGTTTCCGTGACCTGTATGCTCTGTGGAAGTATGTGCATGGTCTGTATGTAGATCCCTTTCCCCCAACTCTCCTTAGCACTTGAGGAAGGCTGGGGGGTGGAGCAGAGGAGGCACCTTTTCCTCCAGGCCATCACTAGTCCTGATAATCAATCCTTGAAGAGTTTGGCTTCTCAGAACAACTCTTGTTCTGGTTACCCCCAGCCTATGGTAGCGGATACCATCCTCGTTTGTCTTTCTGGAGATGAGGAGATGGGCATTCTTAATGGTGTAAGGTCTTGTGACCAGAGGGGTTCTTCTAGAGCTTTTGCATGATTTCCACCATCCTGGCAGCTGCTAGACCACCTGGCTCTGCTAAGTTCAGGCACATGAGAATCGTGGAGCCCATCTAGCATGGGGCGGCCAGATACCTCCACCTCTCACCTCAGTGCCTGCCTCTAAGTTGTCTGGCTTTTCCCTGGTCCTGTCTGGGCTCAGCTGTTAGCTTTAGCCCAGAAGGGAGGACTGAGGCACAGAACTGCAATTTGCACTGTGTTATTAACAACCTGATGACTGTGTGCCCATTACTCTTTAAGAATCACCTTGTAAGAGTCACTGGTTGTTTTGGGCTGGGGAAGGGGGGAGAAGGAGATGGCAGCCAAAGTGCATGGGGTTTCTTTTTGAGATGATGACAATGTCCTAAAATTGGGGTGATGGTTGCACAGCTTGTAAATATACTAAAAACCATTGAATTGTGTACTTTAAATGGCTGAATTATGTGATATGTAAATTACATCTCAATAAAGCTGTTTTAGAAAAAGTGTGGCATTAAAGCAAGGACAGACCAGTAGAGGAATGGGGAAAAATCACATGGTGAAAATTTTATCCTTTACCCCACGTGACATGACCTGTTGCCAGATATCCTCGTGTTCCTCATGGGTCTAGTTCCGTGGCAGGCATGAGTGTGGCGGAGAGAGGATGGGCTTTGAAAGTATCAGGTAGACCTGAGTTCGAATCCCATTCTGCCATTATTTGCTGGGTGATACTGGGCAGGTTGCTTAATTTCTCTGTGGTGGTTTTCCTTCCGTAAAACGGGGCTAGTAGTACCTATCTTATGGAGTCTTTTAAAAGAGCTCGGTGAAGGTAGCCATTTTCATCCTGTAACAGGATAGAGGTATCAGAAGAGAAAGCCGGTCCGGTGTTGCCCTCATGTCTGTGCCTGATGCTAGGTTAAAGGACTGCTGTGTGTGGACTCAGCCATCAGCTGAGGACAGAGGTCATGAAGGCATTGGTAGTCTTCAGCTAACTTGCTGGATTTTGTTTCAGAATTTTTTTCTACCTTAATCTACATGGTTTGAGTAGGTTGATGGCAGGCTCTTAGAGAACCCACTCCTGTCCCTTCCTTCATAAGCCTTCCCTGACCCTGCTTCCCACCCTAGCTCACTGCTCCCTTCCCAGTGTTCCCTCAGCCCTTGGTGCATGTTGGTTCTAGCAGTTATCAGCTCGTGCATTTTTATTTATTTACGCATCTGCCCTGCCCATACACTGAGCAATCCAGGGCAGGGATGTTGGCTTTTTCAACCATGGGGCCCCGTGGCCTTAAGCCCTGTGCCTGGCACTAATGTTTGTTGAATGAATGCCCAAAGGTTTCAAGTCTGATGACAGAAACCAGATTGGAACTGGAAACACCAGTTTAGGCACCACGTGCGAGAGGTAGCAGGTGGGTTTCCTGGAGCAGTGTTTCTGTCCCGGTACCACCTTAGGGGGTGGGACAGCTGCCAGAGCCAGCCTTGTCCTCCTCCAGAGGGTCAGGACAGCTGGTCTCCAGCTAGGAACCCACTGGCCGAGGTTGTGGGGACCAGCAAAGAATGCCCCAGCCACTGGAAAGCCGGGCTCATTACTTCATAGTGCCACTGCTATCTGCATTCTTAATTCACTTCAAATCAGATTTTTATTACGTAGCAGCTATATCCAAGACCGGCTTCTGATTTATTGAGGGAAGCCAAGAAGGAGAGGCAGTGTAATGGCTAACAGCTGTATTCTGGAAGCTGACTACCTGGGTTGGGATCCTGGCTCCCCCATGTGCCAGCTTTGGGATGCAGGGCAGGTAATATAACCTCTCTGTACCTCAGTTATTTGAGCTGGTAAATGGAAGACGGGACAGTCCCCTGATAGGATTATTTTCATCATTAACCATAAAATAAGCACTATATAAATGTTTACTGAGCAGCTTGTGTTTGTTGGATTACTTAAAAAAAAAAAAAAAAAAAAAAATGAATCCACTTTGCCGTGCTTGTCGTCCTCTCTCATAACCAAGAGCCCTAAGTGGGGCTCTGAGGCAAAGAAGAGTTTTTGGTCACACTAGCTGATGAAAAGGAAAAGTAGATAGTCAGCTTGGTCTGCCAGAACTCAGGTGTTTATTCTTTCTTAGTGGAAGAAAATACCCCCAGAAAAGGACTTCTGTGACCATACTTTTGTGCTGCTTAAATTTAGTTAAAATGCTTTGGAAGATAACTGCCAGGCCATTAGTTTTAGAAAGTCTGTGTGTTGTGGTCAAGCACACTGAAGTAGTCTCTAGAAACATTATTTAGCCTTTTCCAGCTTTAGTGTCCTTGGATAAGATGACCTTTAGGGCCGTTAAACCCCCCGTAAGCCCCGGGTTGAAGTAGCCGGCCTCCCTGCAGACTAGAGAACATGGCTGGCCTAGTGCCCCAGCATGTGCCTCTGTAAGCGTGCAAGTGATCTAACTAAGCTGATGGTGGAATACAGCGAAGTTTGCGTTGTATTGGGTTGACTTCTGTGTTGTTGTTGTTGCTTTTCGTTTGTTTTTTGTTTTGTTTTTTTTGGTGGGGGAGAGGGTAGTATAATAATTTTCCAAGTAGTATGAATTATTATCATGTCAAATAATTGAGCCTTGTGTTGATGTGATCTTTGCTTTATTGGTGTTTTTCCATCAAGGAATTTCTAAACACAGATTTTGGAAAGATATTTTTAACCTATTTTGTTTTGTGTTATAAGGTCAGACTAGGGGCCCATGTTCCAAGGGAGGGAATGGTCTGGCTCTGTTCTGGCCACCACCACTTAAATGTAGCATCTAGCTTGCCATAGGGGTTGGGGGGGGGGTGCCCATGTATCTTCTGGGAGGGTACTTTGGGGGAAACTGAGCTCTTGAAATATTTGTTTCTTGTGTTTTTACAGATTAGTTTCAATACCTGCTCTTTCTTGTAGTGTTTGTATTTTTTTTATATTGTTGCATACGTTTTTCAAGCACTTTTTTTTTTAAAGATTTTATTTATTTGACAGACAACACAGCGAGAGAGGGAACACAAGAAGGGGGAGGGGGAGAGGGAGAAGCAGGCTTCCCGCCGAGCAGGGAGCCCGATGCGGGGCTCGATCCCAGGACCCTGGGATCACGACCTGAGCCGAAGGCAGACACCTAACGACTGAGCCACCCAGGCACCCCTATATTGTATGTATTCTCATGGGCTCATACATTTTAAAATGAGTTAGGACATCTTCCTCTTACCCTAAAGCTATATTTATTCTTATTTTTCCCTTCACTGTTTTTTTTTTTTTTAAAGGCAGGTCACCGGTGACCTGAGATGCTGCATTTTTCTTTTTAAAGATTTTATTTATTTATTTGCCAGAGAAAGAGGGAGAGAGCACAAGCAGGGGGAGTGGCAGGCAGAGGGAGAAGCAGGCTCCCGGCTGAGCAGGGAGCCCGATGTGGGGCTCGATCCCAGGACCCTGGGATCATGACCTGAGCCGAAGGCAGATGCTTAACCGACTGAGCCACCCAGGCGCCCCTCCCTTCACTTTTAATTCTTTATAAAACTCTAGGAAGAAAGGTGTTTTGTGGTCTGGTTTTTACTTCTGGGGAATCACAGGTGCACATCTGAGTGCCTTCGGAGGCAGCCTGTGCTGCGGAGAGACTGGGGTCTCCGGCACTGAGGCTGCATCCGCTTCCTCTGCATCTCCCACTGTTGAGCTGCTTTGCCTTGCTGTGTGGAGTCACAGAGGGAAGGTGAGTTTTATATGTAGGGACCATGTCAGATCATCCCATGCAAGGAAGTCTCTGTGACGTTAACTCCTGTGATGCCTGGCACCTTAGCTCCAGAGCAGGTCTTTTTTCCCTCCTGAGTGGAAGGATCAAATACAAGGAGAGATCTAAGACTGTCATATGCAGTGTAAGCTAGTTCATATACAAGTTGATTTTTGGGGGGTCATATGACTTCTCCGACCTCCTCTCTCTTTCTCTCGAATACCGAGATTTCTGTTTGGCCACTTTCTGAAAAGAAAGCTCTTCTGTGATGGTCCTAGCCGGCCTGGAGCAGAGGTCTGAGGACCTGGTGCCCGGAGGGTGCCTGCAGCAGGGTAGGGGACTGGCCTCATCTCGCTGCAAGGAGTCGGCAGCCAACAGGAAATGATGAAATGTGCTGGGAGAATTCGGCTGGGAGCTGGAGGTCAGACGTACCAGCAGGGTCGGAAGGAGGCAGGTACAGAAGCTGATCTGCAAAGGGAGGCAGTCGAAGCTGGCATTTGACAGAAAAACGTGAGTGTGCTATTTAAGGCCTGTATTTCCTTTAAGGGAGACCTTTTCAAAGCAGAGTTTTCATTGATTTTTTTTTTTCGGAGTGCTTGATTGAGAAATTCACCTTTTAAACACACTTAGTTTTAGAGCTTCTTGATGGATATGTTCACCCAGTTCAGTATTAACCGAACAGTGTGGAGTGGAGTGTTTTATTCAAAATGCTTTGAGAAAATGTCAGAGTAAATGTTTGATTTTCTTGGTGAATAGATTTTGGCCTAAACAAGTGAAAGATCGTGCTTTATAATCTTTACTCTGGTTTTAGAACATATATGCATGCTTCATTCCTAAATAGATGGAATAAATTAGAAACTTTGGCATAGCGTAGGTCAGCTTACTTACTCCCAGCTGTATTGTTTTCTTACTGGGGAGCTAAATGAGTTACTTGAGTTAACTATTAATAGAGGGTTGCTTTCTTTTCCGACTCTCAGGCATTATGTCTTTTACATACTTTCTTAACAGCCAGATCTAACCTACAAACACGGAAATGGGACTCGGGAGAAAAAGCGAACAAATTAGCTTCTCTGGTTGACACTGATTGCTGTTTCATGGCCATCTGCTCCAGCCTCCCAGAATGAGCATGTGGCCGGCTCTAAGGCCCCCTCTGCCTTCCTCCTCCGTCAGTTCTTTCTTATTCCTCTTCGCAGCTGGACCCGGTGCCCTCCGTTCCATCTGACTGCTGTCACTAGACACTGTGCTTTTATTTTTAGTAGGTACCAAAATGTAAAAGTTTTTATTGTTCCAACAACTGAGCAGCCTTACATACATATTTGTTTCTTATCTGCAAGTCATATTCTGGAATTGAAAATTATGGCTCCCCTTCCCTCCTTCTTGTTTATGCAGTACTGTGCTTCTAATTAGAGGGTTTTGTTTTTTTTTTTAAATCCCGAAACTTGAGTGATCCGTCGCTAAATGAATATACTTTCTGGGTTACCTATTGCCGTGAACATTAGAAAGGCAGCGTCAGGGTCTTCTTTCTGGTCTCCGGAAGGTGCCAGGCTGGTATAGTCTGCGCCACACAGAGAAGCCTGTTTCCTTGTTAGGGTGTTACCTTGGATGATTTGTGTCTTTCTGACACTTTTAGGGTTGTGTTTTCCTATTTTTTTTTAGAAATCTCCCAAACATATGATATTTCTCTCAGACCTTAATGAGGTCCATAGGTTTTGCCCTTGCTGTTATAATTCTGAGTATCTCCTCAAATTCTTCTTCGCACTAAGATATCTTACTGAATTCTAGATGAACTTTAAATGCTGCATTTGTGAAAATAAGAGGTATCGTAACTTCAGACTGAAACATGTCTTGCAGGTCTGAGATTTATGCCAGTAGTAAAAATAAGCCTCCCCCTCTTTCTTTTTATACATCGTTAGTCCTCTGTTTTGCCCAGCCACATAATTCTGCTATTCATTTGGTGGCATAGTTAAAAAGATGGGAACATGATATTTAGAGTTGTAATGACTCCTCCTGGCAGTATAGTCAGGCCCTTCATTTTTTTTTTTTTTTTTAAACAAAGGAATTAAGACCAAGAGGCGACATACCTTGTTGACTTGTCCGAGGTCACACGGCTTGTTGGTAGCTGAGTGAATCTAGACTGACTTCTGGATCACCAGCCTCTCTTCTCCTGCTTTCTTCACATATTATCTCACGATTAATAGGACTTGGCTAGGAATGGCTTTTTTCTTCTGATGAGTCCATTTTCATTTGTTTCATTTTCAAATATTCGGCTTTTATGCAATAACTTCCCTAAGTTAGTACCACTGGGTATAGGTATACAGTGAATTACCTGAGGCCCGAAGAGCATTGACATTTCTTCCCCCAAGAGAGATTTTTTTCTTAAAATAAAGAGCTCTCTATTGCATAAAGTTTTTCTTGCTTCAGCCCTAAACCAGGCCTTACTCAGTTGTTACTGTTGTAAGCATACCTCATTATATGATTACCTGCTAGCTGAGAAATCCAAACTTAATAAATTCACAGCTTTTACAAGAGACAGACAAAAGTACTCAGTTCTTTGAAAGAGAATTCTTCAGGATGTGAGAAGAAACCCTGAAGTCTGGGGGCATTTCAGTCTGTCTGAGGGAGTACTGATGGCTCTAAGTCTGGACTGCCCAGGTTTTAGAATGTGGCAGACTTTATTTATTTATTTTTTAATATATAATGTATTATTTGTTTCAGAGGTACAGATCTGTGATTCAACAGTCTTGCACAATTCATAGCGCTCACCATAGCACATATCCTCCCCGATGTCTATCATCCAGCCACCCCATCCCTCCCACCCCACCCCCCACTCCAGCAACCCTCAGTTTGTTTCCTGAGATTAAGAATTCCTCATATCGGGGCGCCTGGGTGGCTCAGTCATTAAGCGTTTGCCTTCGGCTCAGGTCATGATCTCAGGGTCCTGGGATCGAGCCCCACGTCAGGCTCCCTGCTCTGCGGGGGGCCTGCTTCTCCCTCTCCCACTCCCCCTGCTTGTGTTCCCTCTCTCGCTGTGTTTCTCTCTGTCAAATAGATAAATAAAATCTTAAAAAAAAAAAAAGAATACCTCATATCAGTGAGGTCATATGATAAATGTCTTTTTCTGATTGACTTATTTCGCTCAGCATAACACCCTCCAGTTCCATCCACATAGTTACAAATGGCAAGATCTCATTCCTTTTGATGGCTTCATAATATTCCATTGTATATATATACCACATCTTCTTTACCCATTCATCTGTCGATGGACATCTTGGCTCTTTCCACAGTTTGGCTATTGTGGACATTGCTGCTACAAACATTGGGGTGCACGTACCCCTTTGGATCTCTACATTTGTATCTTTGGGGTAAATACCCAGTAGTGCAATTGCTGGGTCATAGGGTAGCTGTATTTTCAACTTTTTGAAGAGCCTCCATGCTGTTTTCCAGAGTGGCTGCACCAGCTTGCATTCAGAATGTGGCAGACTTTAAAATGATACATTATCATGTTTAAAAAAAAAAAAAAAGAGGGTAATGATTTAATATATAAAAGTGGAATTTATCCACAACTTTCTAGACTCAGTTAAATAGAGTTTCTTCTAAAAATTGAATTTGAGGGCGCCTGGGTGGCTCAGTTGGTTAAACGACTGCCTTCGGCTCAGGTCATGGTCCTGGAGTCCCGGGATCGAGTCCCGCATCGGGCTCCCTGCTCAGCGGGGAGTCTGCTTCTCCCTCTGACCCTCCTCCCTCTCATGCTCTCTGTCTCTCGTTCTCTCTCTCTCAAATAAATAAATAAAATCTTCAAAAAAAAAAAAATTGAATTTGAGTCCTTCTGAAATTCAAGTCTGGGAATTAGATGCGAAGAGAGGCCTGACTGAGAGCAGCGGGTACCTCTTCTTAGACCCTGACATGGTGTCACTGTCTGTCCAGAGTCACCTGAAATTCCTTGCAGAGGTTCATAGAAAAGTACTTACTTGTATTTTTTGAAGTATTTAAGAGTGTATGCCTTCAAGAATTTCAGAAACAAGTACACTATAGGAAAACAGGTATTTTCATAGACACTTTAATTGTATTTGAAATTGTGGTCAATAACTTTATACCTATTTTAATTTATAAAAGCTAAGAATGAAGTAGGATATGTGAGCAATGTTTCTATGCAGTAGGTCAGCACTCTGTCTTCCCCCCTGCTGTTCGGGCAGGCACTTCTGTCATTACCCTTGAAGAAGCTGCTGCTTTCAGTTGAAGAGCCAGATGACTACATCCAAGGGCCAAAGAAAGGGCGAGGGGAGAGTGGCTTGGTTCACTTCTCCCATAATTTAGTTACCTTTGTTCCCCAACTAGCATTTTATCTTTACTGTTATATTTTCAGTACATATTAAGTATAATAGTTTAACTGGCTTCCTTTTCTTAATATATAATTGGTCTTTTTAATATATATGCATATTTATAATTATACATTATAAATATAGGTATGCATAAACATATAATTTATATGCAGTTGTCCTAGTCAGTAAGTAATGTTTGATATTCTTCCTTGCCCCTAGCTTCTGTTTACTTCAGTGTGAATTCTGGTCTGCCTATGAATTTACAGATGTGAAGGGGGAATATGGTCCTGGCTTTGTTGCAGACTGTGCGGGGGTTAAGGGCTGCTTTTGGCCCAGAAGTCTGTGAGAGTTTATGCTATTGGTGTCATCTGGGCCTTCCTCATTTTCATCTCTGTTCAGGGCTTCTCTCCAGGACAGCTTCTAGTCGTGGCCTTAGAACCTTCTCTAAGGCTATGGAAAAACTTCTCTCAGTATGTCAGCTAGATCCTAGGGCCTAGAGCCAGGTAAAGAGCAGAGCGAGCGTGTGCATGCGTGCGTGTGTGTGTGTGTGTGTGTGTGTGAATGAAGGGAAGTAATAGTGGAAAACATGGGCCATTAATTTGAATGAATGAATGAGTTGCAGTGGTCCCCTTTTCACGGAGGCTGCTTTTGAAGGCACTGTAATCCTGTTTCACTGGACTGGTCTAAATGCATTTGCATCTTACAGTTCTGCCTTGATACCAGATGACAGACTAGATGCCTACTTAACATCTCCTCCAGCCCTGGGAGTCTGCCCTAAAGTTTTTTCTCATTAGACTCTGTCATTAGTGAATCATAAAGAATTAATTTTTACGTGGACCGATGAAGCATATTGTTCTATTTTTGGTTAACTTAAAGAATCTGACAGGAAGTATTCTGAATTTGAAATGTGTGCCAATGGCCATCACAGTAGTAAGGGATTACAATTTTTTCTTTCTTTCTTTTTCTTTTTCTTTCTTTCTCTTTCTTTTCTTTTCTTCCTTCCTTCCTTCCTTCTTTCTTTCTTTCTTCTTTCTTTTCCTTCCTTCTTTCCTTTCTTTCCTTACTTTCTTTCTTCTTTCTTTTCCTTCCTTCCTTCTTTCCTTTTCTTTCCTTTCTGTTCCGTTCCGTTCCGTTCCATTCCTTTTTTTAGCATGAAGCCTGTGCTGAATTTCATATTCAGTCTTGTTTCCCATCAGAATTGTTCTGCAGTGGAGTCCTTAAGGGAGATTAGGGGAGAATGATTTTGCTTACTTGACAAAATGTTGTTGATGTAGTTGAACTTCCCAATTTGGAATTCTGTCTTTGTTTTCAGTATCGGTAGTGCTAGTAGAGCAAGATAAATGAAGTACAGGGCAGCTTGGGGACAGCAAAGTGACCTCTTTATGGTTCCTTTCCACTGTGAACTGACGCATAAAGAAAAAATAGCACAGGGCACAGTGGTCTGATGACCAAATACCTGTTGACCTGGAAAGCAGAAATGTTTTGTTAATTCACCACCTATGAGTGTGTTCAGCGCAGGTTCCCCGAGGTCTGGCCCGTACCGTGCAGGAAGAATATTATACAGCGAGACCCCGAGGCCACGCAGAGAAGCATCAGGGCCACTTGTGGAGAAGTCTTTGCATATTTAATGTTGAACTCCAAGATACTACATTTATTCTTAGCCACATCCAGTGGACTGCTAAGATTGAGGAGTGTGAGTTTGGGATGGTAGGTGTTGTCATAATGATGAAGACTCATAGCAGGGCTCATGTAGGCTGTGATCATCCTACAGCCTGACTGCTCTCACTGATGGACAAGCAGGCACCTGGGCGAGCTCTGTGTTTATTTCCATCCATAGGTCACCACCTGGAGGGCCAGTTCACCTGGATGATGGGTGGCTGGATCGGGTGATTTGCTCATTTGGGCCTGTGTGCGTTCATACGGTTAGTTTGCCCACTTGGCAGAGTCTCTTGTCCACCAGGTGTACCTCAGGTCTTTCTTCTGAACTGTTTCTCTTTGTGACATTACCCCATATCTTGCCTCCAGAATGAGGAATTTTTAATCCCTGTTTCCTCCTCCGCCCCTCATTCGTACCTAGCATAATCGTTCACAGCGTCCTCTGTCCTGGTCTCTTAACCATTTCTCTTGCTTCCTCTCTAACCTCTAGAGCTGCACTGCCCAGTTTAGCAGCCACTAAGCACATGTGGCTATTTATATTAAAATGAAGTAAAATTCAGTGAGATTAAAAAAAGACAATTCCTTAGTGGTACTAGCTGTAGTTCAGGTGTTCCACAGCTGGTGGCTGGTCTGTTGGACGGCTCAGGTCTAGATGCTTGATGGTCTGTTCTCCACTCTCTGTCGGAGGGAACTTTCCTTCCTGGACTGTGACCAGGTCCCTCCCCATAACCTTCTGGAGGAGCCCAAATCCCTAGTGTGGCCCTCAAGGGGCTTAGCCTGCTGGCACCTGCTTTGCCTCCTCGTATCCAGTTCTTCCCTCTCCTCGCCCCCCACTCCACATTCTTGGTCTTTCATCCATTTTTACCTTAGTGCCTGCTGCACTTTCTCTCTCCGGAGTAGCATTCCCTGCCTGAGCATTCCTGTGCAGGCCACAGATCTAGTGCCACCCGGTTCTCTCCCTGGCTTTCTTCAGGTTGATCTCATTTTCTCTTTGTACTCCAGGTACTTGTAATCCACGGTGGTACTGGCCTCAGAGAGAGTACCGACGGGGGCTCATCCTGTGGTGTTGTGGTTTGTCTCTCTCTGTGGCAGGCACGGTGGTTAGGCTTTGGGGACAGATAGACTTAATTTCAAAAAACCAACCCTTTACTTGCCAGGTGGCTTTGGGCAAGATACTTAACTTCCCTGAGTTTCAGTTTTTGGTGCAAAAAGGTGATTTTATGAAAGCATGAGTACAGGACCCGTGGGCAGAAAGAGCTGCTGCTATTTTCCCCATGTTAAATGAATCCAATGCATAGAGCCCCCACACTGTGCTTAGAGAGCTCCTAAATCGTAGCAGAGAGCCATCACTCTAAATGTCATTCCAGTACCCTTCAGCCCTGTGAAAGCCACATCATCTACCAATAATGATGGTTTTTTTTCTTCTTCTCTAATTCTTGTACCTTTTACTTGTTTTTCTTATGGCATTGGCTAATATCTCCAGTACAATTTGAATAGAAAAGGTGATAAGCAGCTTTTTCTTGTTCCCATGCTTTCTATTTGCTACAATTCTGGTAGAGGTGTTTTGTTTTATTTTGTTGGTTTTCTTTTGTTTCAATTGAGTTCCATCATGCCTCCCACGTCCATTGCATTTGTTTTTTCTCTCCCTTTCTTTTAGTCTAGAAATTAAATTTTCTGTCTAGCCCTTTAGTGGTTATCCCCTACATGTTTTAACACATAACAAATCTAAAGTAACACTTTTCTCTTGGAAAGATTTAAAACATTTTAACTCCACACCCCTCCCAACTTATTCAGCATTTTCTTTCTGAATTTTAGAATCCTGTAAATTAGATACTATGTTTCATATAGTTAATGCTGTTTATATATGTTAGTGTATTTACCTGTATATTTGCTTGCCATTTCTTCTTGTGCTTCAGGCTTTCCCTCTGAGATCATTTCTTTTTGCCTGAAATAGACCCTTTAGAATTTTCTTTTCTGTGATGTCCTTTTCTGGGGGGAGGGGGGCGGTATCTATTTTATCTCTTTGAAAATATCTAGTTCTTATTAAAACTAGTTTTGCTGGGTATGGAATTCTGAGTTGGCAAATATTGTTGCTTGGCATGTGGAATATATCACTGCAGTGTCTTCTGCTTTCATTGTTGCTCTTAGGCCAGTTGTCATTTTTTGTGGTCTTTTCTCTCTGGCTGCCTCCATGATCTTTTCTGTGCCTTTGAGGTTCTACAGTTTTACTTTATCTTGGTGTGGCTTTCTCTCCCTTTCTAAAATCTGACTTGATTTCATTGGGCTTCCTTGATCTGTGGTTTAGTGTCTTTCAGCATGCTGAAAAATGGTCTTTAAAGATTGCTTCTTACCCATCCTTAATGTTACCTCCTTCTGGAAGTTTCTTAGATGTAAGTTAGGCTTTACTGTTTTTCTCAAGTCTCTAATCAATCTTTTATATTTTCTTTCTTTCTATTACCTCAGAGAGAAAGCTGACTTATCTACCTATACTTCTTCTTTAAATTTGCCTTTTTGGTGTCTTTAGATTCCTTTATGATAATTTAGAGTAGAATAAAGTGATGCAATTATATTTTATTCAGCTTTTAAAATTTTTCAGTGGGAGACTCATTAAGATACCTGGTTTGCCTTGCTGCTAAAACCGGAAGTCTGTTCTGTCATAGTGTGTGTGTGTGCTAGAGCCTAGCACATTCCTTGACTCATTCCTTCCAGGCATGTTTATTTTGCTCCTGTTGTGCATCAGTGCTAAGGATACAGGGGTGAACTTGACACAGTTCTTGTTCTTCAGGAGCTTGTGTTCTTGTGGGTGGTGAGAGACAGTATATAAATACATAATGTGGCACGGGAAGCTGAGTGTCATTTAAAAAAATAAAGCACAGTTTAGGGGCTGATATATCAAAGGGATGGGGACAGGTTAGACTTTTTAAAGAAGGTGATGATGTGAGCGGATATGTAACGATGTGAAGCAGCAGAGCCTGGAGGAGGGGTGTTTCTGGCCGAGAGGAAGCAGGTGTGAAGATAGGGCTAAGCCTGGTGCCTTAGGAGGCCCACGGGAAGGTCACTGTAGCTGGGGGAGCCAGGGGTAGGGGTTGGAATGAGCCGATACTGGAGCTGGAAGCTGGGGCCAGATCGCATGGGACCTTGGAGGTCAGGGTGGGGAGTGTAGATTAGTGATGAGCATTTTTCAGCATGCTGAGAGACACAACTGTTGGCAAGTTTTAAGTTTGGTGGCTTGACCCAGGGTAGCTGAAGCAGAGGTGGTGTGAGGTGGCCGCACTCTAGCTCTGTTTCAAGGTGGAGCTGATGGATGTAGGGTGTGAGGGAAGGAGAGGTGTCAGGGGTGGCATGGGGGTATTTGTCCCAAGCGGCTGCTTAGATGATGGAGCCTTCACTGAAAGAGAAAGACTGGGTAGGAGCCTGTCTGGGGGATGGAGGAGCCAGGGCTGAGTTTTGGGCAGTGCGTCAGAGAAGCCCATCAGGTGCCAAGGAGTTGATGCTGAGCCAGTGGTTGGGGCTGTGCTGGACTGGAGTTCAGAGGAGAGGTCTGTGCTGGGGAAATAAAGTCAGGAGGCATCAGCGGGGGGCTGGTTTTGAAAGTCACAGGAAGGAGGGATCACCTAGAAACTGGTGTGCAGGGAAGAGGGAAGAGTGCAGAGGCCTGGGCCCTATGGCCTTTCCGGCAGTGAAGGTGCTGCTGGGTGCTTTGCAGGACGGGGCTGGAAGGTGTTTGGGTACTTGTACTAGTGAATGTAAGTGATACACAGGCCAATTATCAGTGACTTGAAGATAAGGGACATGGTTGGATTCCCTTACCAGAAATCTTGGGTTTCATGCTTATGGACATTACAGAAGGTGCCTAGGGCACTGCCTTATTTTCCTTTTGAATTTTCAAAAGTGACCCAACCAGTATTCTTAGGGCAGAAAAATTAAAAAATACAGATACGCACAAAGAAAACTCCCAAACTCACATATTCCGCCATCCAGAGATGGTGAATAAATGTTAACATTTATTCAAGTATTTGCTCAAATGTTTCCTCCTCAGGAAGACCTTTGCTGACCACGTCCTGTCTGTAGTAGACCGCAACACTCTGTCCCTCACTGGCTTCATGTCCCAGCCCAGCCCTCAACACCACCTGCTGCGACATTCCCTCCTGGTGTGTCTGCAAGTCCTCTGGCCCCTGGAGCGTCAGAAGCCCTCAGTACACTTCGCTGAACGAAGCAGTTCACATTTTGGTACATAGCCTTCTGGACTGTTTTTCTGCATAATCACCCACTCTTAAACCTAGATTTTTAAATAAGCTAAAGTGGTCAATAATTTAGACCTAAGGTGCCACAGCAAAGCCACCTGTGCCCTTGTGGGAGTTGGGTGCTGTCTTCAGTCTGTGTCCAGCCTCTTCGAGCAGCTCCTGAGCCTGGGCCGTGGTTGGAGCACCCCATCCTCACTCTCACCTGGCCACAGGCCTCAGGCCTCCCCCTTCCTCTTCCAAACTGCTCTCCCACTTGCCCCTCCTCCGTCCTCCATCCTCTCTCCTCCCTGTCCCCTAATCAGGTGTGACCTTGGCTCTACCGTGAATTCCTGGGCTGCAGGGCTGGGTCTTATTATGGACTTACTTCACTCCCTTCCCCCAGCTCTTAGCAGGGTTTCTGGCACTCAGAAAGTCAATGTTTAAAAAAAAAAAAAAGTGAGAAAAAATAAATTAAAAAAAAAGAAAGTCAATGTTTTTTGAAGATTGGGATAAATATACATAAAATTATAAAAATATTTTGATTTAATATAATTTTACTGAGTTTATCAGAATAAATTATATATTTTATTGAAAAGTTTAAAAATTTGGAACACAGGCTATTTTTTTTTTTTTTTAAAGATTTTATTTATTTATTTGACACAGAGAGAGACACAGCGAGAGTGGGAACACAAGCGGGGGGAGTGGGAGAGGGAGAAGCAGGCTTCCCTCGCAGCAGGGCGCTCAGTGTGGGGCTCGGTCCCAGGACCTTGGGATCATGACCTGAGCCGAAGGCAGACACTTAACGACTGAGCCACCCAGGCGCCCCCACAGGCTAGTTCTTGAGCTAGCCAAACTGACAAATGTTTTATAAAGGATAGGCTCCTTGAAAGTCCTTTTGGAAACTTCTTATCTCTGCCAGCTCCAAAGTGTATAATCAGTTGCTCCTCATAATCCTGGGGCAGCAGCCCTTTCTGCCCACGGGTCCTGTCCCCATGCTTTAATAAAACCACCTTTTGCACTGAAAAAAAAAAAAGGGATAGGTTCTTTCTGCATCTGTGTGTGTATGTGAGAGAGAGAGAGAGAGGGAGGGAGAAAGAGAATGCGTGAGTATGGGCGCGTGTTTGGGCACATAGGGCGTGTGCATTTGTGCATGTATGTGAAGTATCTGCACGTGTGTGTGTGCATGTGTGCACATGTGAGCATGTATGTGTGCTTGGTAGTAAAATTGAAGTTAAGGTAGTATCCAGGGCATTTTCTTGAGAGCTTCTCAGATAATGCTTGTTATATATGGTAATTGGGTATTTTATCATAAATAGAAATGTCATTAATTCTTCTTTGTAATATGGTAACTGGAAATGTTTATTAGGTATCATCAGGAAAAAAAATATGTAAGAGGCTTGATTTTTGTTTTGTGTTCCTGGAGTTTTCTGCATGTAAGTCCTGCTTACTCCGGTGACATCTGCCCCGTGGGCCAGAGAAATCAGGAGGAGCTGGACTAGGGACAGGCAGGTAGAGATGAACACTTACTGAGTGCCTGGTGAATGCAGGCACTCACATATAACGTGTTATTTATTTTTATTTTATTTTATTTTTAAGTAGGCTGCCGCCCAGCGTGGAACCCAGCACAGGGCTTGAACTCACGACCCTGAGATCAGGAGTCCGGACGCTTAGCCGACTGAGCCACCTAGGCGCCCTAGTGTGTCATTTAAATGTCTCATAATGTCCCCATGAAGTAGGTTAGCCATGTTTGTCCCCATTTTACACGTAAGAAGAATGAGGTTTAGTTGTTAAAATTTGCCTCTGTCGCAGCTAGTTCAGACCTGCTCTTTCTCCCTGTTTAGGGGGAACTTTAGCTTCTAATTTTATGTTTGGTTGTAGCTCATTAGTTTTAGATTGTTGCTTGATAAGTGTGTTCGCTATTCATTTTTCCAAATTGCTGGGGAGGCCCTCATGTTATGTGAACTTTTTTAAAAAATAAAATCACTGTCAAATTAGAACTCCGTTGTCAGTTTGTCACACCAGGTCCACACTGGCCCCGTAGCTTTCTCTGGAGCAGAATGCTTTGGCTCGTGCTTGTACATTTGAATGAAACGGAAGACCGTCTTGAGAAAGTGCCATCATGGTTGAGTGCATAATACTTAAAAATCAAATCCTTTGTGGTTTGCATGACCTTTTTGTTTTTTTTTTCCTCCTTAACTTCAAAGGCACATATTCATAGCACTGCTTGAGAAGTATTTGAGCAGTTTATTTCCTGATGGCCCCGATGAGCGTGATGTCTATTCGGTGGTTTTCCGCCCGCGCTCACGTCAGCACAGAGTAGCTGCTCGCAGCATGGAGCAGATCTTCTTGCAGTGTAATGAGTGACTCAGGCTGGCGATCTGGATGGCGTGCCCTTCAGCGCCCTGCCACTCTTTGACAATTATCTCTCTCTCCTTAAAAGCCACAGCCACATCCCAGAGCTTGGCCTCAGAGCCTGGGTGCCCCTGGGCTGCAGTTCATATCCCTTCTGTTTGCCACGCAGTGTTCTCTACCTGGAATGCCCTTCCCTCCCTCTCCAGCTGCTGAATCCCCACTGAACGTCAGCCCCGTGCACCCTGTCTGGACCGTCCTGTGTGGTCCCACCGCGTTTTGTGCAGAATTCTCTCCTGGTACTTGGCCCTGTGGTGGAGGTTAAGTGTCCATTAAGCCCGTGAGAAGGCAGATGCCTCTGTGATCGTGCCTGAAGTCTTTGACTGAGGCTGGCCCAGAGTCACCCTCACTCTGGCAGCGCTCTGTCATCGAGGGCCCCCATACTGGCACTGTGCCAGGTCTCAGACAAAGGCCATTTGATCCTCACAACCTCGAAGGCAGATTGGATTCCATGTCATAGAGACACAGTATCAATCACAGACCTCTTAAGTATTTTGCCAGAGTGACTGGGCCATTAAGGGGTCCTGCCAGCGTGTCTCGTGAAGAATCTGAGATGCAGATTTCCGAGGCCTTGTAGATGGATGCGTCCAGGTATGCCACGTGCTTCTCTCCTGCTGTCCTCAGTTTGCAGGTGGGCTGTGACCCCTCCAGAGGACGGGTGGTGTGCTCAGGAGGCTGACTTGGAGGGAGGGGAGACCAAGTGCCGCCGCTCTGCACAGGAAAAGAGGCAGCGGGGAACTGCCCACAGAGGCCCTTTGTGTGACAGGAAGTCCTACTTGTAGAAGGGGCTGCTCAAAGTGGAGGGGTTGAAAGAAGCTGAAGTGCTTGACCTGAGGCCACTCTGACTCATGCGTGTTGTTAATAATGCCCTTTGTTGAATCTTGGGAACCTGCTTCAACAGACCTCGGAGGCCGCCTCATAACCACCCGCTCCCGGAGGCCAGTGTTCCTCTTCCTCTCTTTCCCTATCATGTCTGTCCTTGGTGAATGCCCCTTTTCTTGCCTGAACAAAGGACAACCTCCTGACCCAGTCTATATTTTTTCCTTCTGCCTTTGCCAGAAGACACTTTCTGGCTGATCTGGGCCTACGTGACTTTTCTTTTTTAGGGTTTAAGTAGTCTCTTGAGTTGCAAAACTTGCAGCTCAAGGAAGAAATATCGCACTGGGCAAGTGCTTCTGATTGAGGGAAGGAATTTTCGGGGGAGTGTTTGATGTAGGTCCTCAAAGACTGGCATGGGGAGAGTGGGGCTGCACTCTCCGAGAGTGTCAGGGGTAGAGATGAAATGAAGGTGCCTGAATCCACAGCCCAGTTCCCTGGAACTTCATTGCACACGTCTCTTGTATCTGTGGCCCTCTGTCACTTGTCAGGTACTGCAGCTAGGAGGTAAGGACACCCTGAAGTGAACGGGGAGCTGGTGGCAGTGAGGAGCTGCTGTGTCCTCCCGTGCTCTCCAGCCCTGACACTGGCCGGGTGTGAGAGGAGCCGCAGACTTCCAGGAGGGTGTGTGTGTGTGTGTGTGTGTGTGTGTGTGTGTGTGTAAAATCCTGCTTGTGTCAAGGCATTCTAAGATTATGGTGTAGTAACACCGCTTCAGTTTTGGGCAGGCAGTTTTATGTGTTGTGGCGTAGCCGGGGCTCTTTGCTGGGTTGACATGGTGGCAAATCAATGAGCGCTTGTTCTTTAGTCCCTTCAAGTGAGTCTTTGTGGAACGTGACTGCCTGGGCAATCGGTCCAGAATGCTTACCTTCGCGAGGTGGAAGCCCCATCTGTTGAATGTGTTTAATCCTGGGTAACAGATACTTTCTTGAGATTTTGAAGACCATAAGTCATAACCCTTTTCCACATTTAGAGTGGTAGAACTTCGGAACTTCAAAGACCCTTGTTATGTAGCCCACCCCCACACTGTGGAGAAGGGAGAAGTGAGTGTGAGGAAGGTAGGAGTGGGACAGATCCACAAATGACTGTAGTTTCCTCCCCAGCATGGGATGCTACCTGGGCATGGGCTGCTACCTGGGGCAGGTGACTCGGTGGCTCAGCCTTTGTTTGACCACATGTGAAATGAGGCCTCCTGCAGACTTGATGTGAGTGTGAGGGGCCACGTGTGGAATGACCCAGAGTATGGTAGGCACACAGCATGTTACTCCCATCCCCAAGTCAGGAGGCAGGAGGGACCTGTGATGTGTGCCGAGTTCTGGCACAGGGTATCCCCTGCCCTGACAGGTCCTCAGGCTTTATTATCTTTCTCCATTCTTCACCCTTGGACTGCCTTAGACTTGGGGCACTTGTACTTCTGGATGCCCCACCCTGGATTATATTAGATACATTACTTAATGTACTCTACTATGTACTCACACTCAGTTCAAACATTTAAACTCATACTGCAGGTTGTTGGCGGTGGCTGAATGAGCACAGTGTGACTGGAATGCGGTGGGAATGGTGAGGCTGGAGGGGGCGGTGGTTGGAGCTGGGAGGCCCTGCTGGCCACGCTAGGAAGTTTTGGGGGGATTCCAAGTTGAAGTATAACCTAATCTTCCAAAAGACATGTCAGCCACCATGGCAGCATCATGGAGGATGAACGGAAAGGGGACCAGACATGTATGCTGTTAGTGGTCTAGGCCAAAGAGGGTGGTGGCCTTACCAAAGGTAGTTGTGGGGGTGGGTGAAGCAGGAGGATTAAGGAGGGACTATGTTGTCAGGTCTTGGAAACTGATTACGTGTGGTGAGGTCAGGAGGGGGTTGGGTGTGGGAAGAAAAGGAGTTTCTGGCTTGTGCAACTGGGTAAATGGTGGGACCATTTTCTGATGTGGGAAACCCAAGGACTGGGGTGGGCTTAGGGAAGGTAGGAAACGGTTTGTAGGGGCTTTGGGATGGCCTAGCAGCGGTGTCCAGAAGGCAGTCGGATGCATGGGTCTGGGCTTTTGGGCCAGAGATGCAGATCAGGGGACATGAGGTGAAAAGGATAATTTGATATGTGGGAATAGAAGAGCTTGCTTAGGTACAGTGTGCTACTAGAGAGTAGGGCCTGGGTCAGAACCCTGAGGATCGCCGACATCTAAGGCCTGGGCAGAAGAGAGGGAGAAAAAGCAGGAGGGGCAGTGTTGTGAACACCAGGGGTGTGATTGTAGGAGGGAGGAAGGGGGGTGGTAGGGAGGAGAGGGCGGGGCACTGAGAAGACCTGAGACTGCCATGTGTCTTACACTAGGAGCCTGGGAGTATCTGCAGCCTGACACCAGATGGTCTTGTTTTCTAGTCTGATCAGTTTCATCAGAGACGGGAGGGGAAGCTGCAGGCGGAGAGGTGAGTGGTCAGCTCTGGTAGGAAGCTTGGCTGTGAGGGGTGGATGGGTGGAGCGAGGTCCTGTGGCAGGGGGAGGAAGCGGGATGAGGGGCCAGCCTTAGACAGGGGTGTGTGTGGCGAGGCCAGCCTGGGGGCGTGGATGCCTCCGAGTGGCAGCAAGAAGCGGAGGGGTTTCTGACTGCCCGCTTGCCCGTGTTCTGTGAGAGGGAAGGGAGATGGCCAGGGAGAAGGTCTGCAGGAGCCTTTGGGGGAGAGCTGGGGAGAGCTGCCTGGACACGAGGCAGCGGGGAGGACCCCCCTGAGGAGGTGTGACTTCTCTGCAGCACCCAGCAGACTGCTTGTAACTGTGGCAGAGGGTGGTGTTTTCACCAGGCAGGCGTGATGGTTTTAGTCCCCGTGGTGCCGTGAGGGTAAGAAGGTTGAAGACTGGGCGCTGGCCAGCCCAGGACGGAGGAAAGAGGAGGTGTGGAAATGAGGGGAGGGTTTGTCTGATGAAAGACAACTCAGTATTACTGCCCCTTGAATTTCTGTTGAATTTTTCCATTAATAGGAATACTAGCCCAAAGGAAGAAACATGATTTTTATAGTTACAGAAGGAGGTTCTATGGTTACAAATAGGAATCAATTAAAAGTAAATACTGGGGAGTAAACACTGAGAAAGTGTCTGGGTGTCTGAATGATGAAAGCTTTATTGTATGTCCACTGCTCTGCTGGGCACGTTGGCACCTACCAAATAAGTGAGGCTGTTGAACAACCTCCCAGGGGCCCGACCTTGTCTCTTCCTCTACACATCACTGACAGGTGGCCTGCCCGCCTCTCCTTGAACTTCAGCGACAGCACTTACTGAGGATTCCTTCCCGGTATTGGAGAGCTTGAATTTTAGTGAATTTTGCTTTGTGTAAAGTCATGACCCCATTCCCTTGAAACACGAATCCAGGTTTGTTGTGTGAAGGAAGAGTATGAGTTCTCTTTCCCCAGTACAAATACATGCCTCTTAAAATGCACATGCTAAAGTTGTTTCACAGAAATAAGGAGCTCTCAGCTGCATTACCACATGGTCTCCTTCAGCCTTTGTCACCCGACTTCATGATTTGTTGGTTTAGACATTCAGTCACTTCTCAAATATTTGAGCATCTACTTCATGCTAAGCAGTGGGGATACAAAGATGAAAACACGCAATTCTTGCCTTTAAAGTTTATGTGTAATAAATGTCTCTGTGCTGTTTTACTCAGCTTTTTCATTTATACCCAGTTTCGAACATAAAATGATTCACCTGCTTGTCCTTTAAAATGGCTGTGTGGTGTCCCCTCTGTCCATTCACCATTGTTTTCTCAGTTTATGAGCATTGACTTGTCTCTAGTCTTTGCTGTTATAAATATCACTGGGATGAACATTTTGTTCAAGCTATTTTTTTCTTTGAGTTTATTTGCTTGGGGCATATTCCCCAGGGTGGGACTGCTGGGCCAGAGGTTATAACTCCCTTGTTATTTCCAGATTTTTCCATGAAGCCTATCAGCAATGTTAGAGTACATTGTCTTTTGCTATAGCCCTACCCAAACTGGCATTGTCCTTTTAATTTTTCTTATTTTTACAAGTTATTTCCATTTTTTAAGGAAGTTTTGCTTCCCCCCCCCCCACGGTAATTTGTTGTATCAGATTTGGCTAAGTTATGCTACAGTAACAAGCGAACCCCAAATCTCAGGCTTAACATAATAAAAATGTCTTACACTCTCTCTGCATATCCCTTGTGGGGTGTTGGGGATGCAGTTCTACACAGTCACGTTGTGGCCAGGCCGATTCAGGAGGTTTCCCTTTCCTGTAGCTACAACGCGATCCCCCAAATGGATGACAGGCAAGAGAGAGAGGGTCGGGTACTTTGAACAAGCTTTTCACTAGGTGTGGCCTGGCTTAGCAGATCGAACTTCTGTGAGCATTCCTGTCTGCACCCTAGCCATCTTTTCCCCTGTGTGTGCATCTCTGACAACTTCTTTGTGCAGTGGATTAGGATCCTTGGTCTTCATATGAGTCCTTAATATATTCTCAGTAAGAAGATCTTTATCAGTTGTGTTGAATTCATTTTTCTTTCTTTGCTTTTCACATTTTATTGTGCGGAGGTTTAAGTAATTACATGAGTCTTGGGCACATCCATCTTTTTCTCTATCTTTTGTTTCTTTAATATTACAGGTTTATCATTTTCTCTCTCTTTTTTATTTTTTCTTTAAGTAGGCTGCATGCCCAGTGTGGGTCTTGAACTCATGACCCCGACATTAAGAGTCGCACACTATACTAACTGAGCCAGCTAGGTGCCCCTACAAGTTTATCATTTTCTTAAAGCCAGAGAATAAACTATTCCTTTGAGTTGCTTAAAATAGATTTTTATTTGCCTCCAAATGAGACTTCACCTCCTCCCACTATATGTCAGGTGGTTTTAATCTTGTTAATTTTGGTCCTTGGTGATACCTGTTTGTTCTGTAACATGAAAGAAATCTGAGCACAACAGTGCAAACCTCTTCATCATAAAAACACTCAACAAAGTAGGACTAGAAGGGAGCTTTGTTGGGTTGATAAAAGGCATGAATGAGAACCCATTGGGTTGGGAAAGGAAAGACTGAAAGGACAAGGATGTCTGCTCTCACCACCTCTACCCAGGGCAGTGAAGCAAGAAAAAGAAATAAAAGGCATATAAATTGGAAAGGAAAAAATAAAACTGTCTCTGTTTGCAGATGGCAAGTCCTTGTATATAGAAAACCCTAAGGAATTCAGTAAAAAACTATTAGAACTAATATCTGTGTTCAACAGGGTTGCAGGATATTAAGATCAATACATAAAAATAATGGTATTACTATACACTAGCAATGAATATCCAAAGAAGTACAAGACTCATACACTGAAAACTGTAAAACGTTGTTGAGAGAAATTAAAAGTGACCTAAGTAAATGGAAAGCTATCCTACATCCATGGACTGGAAGACTTGATGTGGTTAAGATGGTACCACTCCCCAAATTGATCTACAGATTCAGTGTAATTCCTACCAAAAATCTCAACTGCCTCCCTCCCCTTTTTTGGTTTGGTAGAAATTGACACACTGATTCTAAAATTCTTATGGAAATGTAAGGTACCCAGAATAGTCAAAATAATTTTGAAAAAGTAGAACAAAATTGGAGTACTCATACTTCCTAATTTCAAAAATTTCTACAAATCTATAGTATTTAAGACAGTGTGGTATTGGCACATAGGGTAGACCTACAGATCAGTGGGATAGAATTGAGAGAACAGAGTTCAACTCTTATATTTATGAGGTCACTTGATTTTGGATGAGGGCACGAAGCCAATTCAATGGGGGAAAGAACAGTCTTTCAACAAATAGTTCTGGGACAACTTGATATCTAGATATAAAAGAATGAATTTGGACCCCTACCTCATACCAAATATAAAATTTAGCTCTAAATGAATCAGAGACATCAATGGAAGAGCTAAATCTATAAAACTCTTAGAGGAAAGCAGGCACAGACCTTCCTCACTTTGGATTAGGCAGTGGTTTCTGAGATATGACACCAAAACACAAGGGAGAAAAATAGATAAATTGGACTTTATCAAAATTAGAAACTTTTTTTCTAAGGATGCTATGAAGAGAGTGAAAAGACGCTCACAGAATAGAAGAAAATGTTTTCAAATCCTGTATCTGGTAAAGGACTTGTACCTAGAGCAAACATATAAAGAACTCCATTAACAACTCAGCAACGAGGTCGCCTGGGTGGCTCAGTCAGTTAAGCGTCTGCCTTGGGCTCCTGGGATTGAGCCCCGAATCAGGCTTCCTGCTCAGTGGGGAGTCTGCTTCTCCCTCTGTGCCACCCCGCCCCCCCACCCCGGCCCCGCTTGTGCATGCATGCTCTCTCTCTCTTAAAAATAAATAAATCTTAAAAACAAACAAAAAACCCCCAGCAATGAAAGGACAAATAATTAAAAACTGGGCAAAGGATCTGAATAGACACTTCTCCAAAGATGGTATACGAATGGTCAAAAAGCACATTAGTCATTAGGGAAATGCCAGTCGAAACCACAGTGGGGTATTACTTCACCCACACTAGGATTGCTATAATAAAAAAAGGCAGCCACTGACTAGCGCTGGTGAGGATGTGGAGACATCAGAACCTCACCCACTGCTGGGGGGTGTAAGGAGGTGCAGCCACCTTGTTGAACAGTCTGGCTGACTGGTCGAAATAACTAACTTTCGAAAACAGTTCCTCAAAAAGCTAGAGAGTTGTGATATGACCCTGCAATTCCACTCCTAGATATCTACCTGAAAGTAATGAAGACCTGTGTCCACGTAAAGAGTAAATGCTCATAGCAGCATTTACAATAGCCCCAAAGTGGAAATAACCCAAATGCCCATCAGCTTGGTCCTGGAGAAACACATTGTGCTCCATCTATATGATGGCACAGTATTTTGTGATAAAAAGGAACATACTAATATGTGCTACGGCATGAGTGGACCTCAAAACATGGTGCCGAGTGAAAGAGGCCAGTCACAAGAGATCACACACTGCAGGATTCCACTGATGGGAAATGTCCAGAATAGGCAAATCCGCAGAGACAGAAAGTAGGTGAGTGGTTTCCTGGGGCTGGAGGTGTGGGGATGGGGTGATTGCCAAAGGGTACAGAGTTTCTTTTTGGGGTGATGAGATGTTCTAAAATTGTGGTGATGGTTGCATAACTCTGAACACACTAAAAAAAATCATTGTGTATCCTTTAAATGGGTGAATTGTGTGAATTGTATCTCGATTTAAAAAAATAATAAACCAGCAAAATTTCAACTACTTAAACCATTGCCCCTCCCACAACCTCTTCTAGCCAAATAATATCATTCCTTTGTATGTTCTTCAGTTGCGTTTGGGTCTTTCTCATTTGTATAAACAAAACATTTTTTTGACCCTCCTAAGTTGTGACTTCAGGATTAAACACAAAGCCCCAAGGTGTGGGAGGAGGAGGCGGAGGCTGGGGTTACCAGCATGAAGGGAAGGGACTGGGAGGAGAGAAGACCAGGGCCTGGCAGGTGCCCCTCTCCAGGCCCTGCTAATCTCTCTGTCCTCAGTGTGGGGCTCACATTCTGGTGACACCACTTCGTACCTAACCCACTGACCTTGGTGGCTCCTCGTCTGTCCTCCCCCCCCCCCCCCCCCCCCCGCCCCGCATCTGTTCAAGGAGGAGTGGATATCAAAGAGTGCCTGCAGGGCTGTAGGCCCCCTGCATGTCACCTTCATTCTCACCACCAGGAGCCAGTGTCCTTCAGTCAGCAAACGGGTGCGCATATTGACTCTGCTGTGCGGCTTCTGAGTTTCAAGGTGAAGAAGATAGGGCTTGCCCTTGAGCTGCTTACAGTCTGATAACTTACTCTGCAGTGCGTTTCCTTCCGTCCTTCTTGCATACAGATAAAAATCTGTTTTTGGAGTAAGCTGCTATCCGGATTACCAAGCAGTTAAGAAGGAATTTGAGTTTTTATGCCAGCACTCTTTCTTTCCATTTGGTGCTGCTTTTGACTATCATAGATGACTGTGTAATAGGTAACATGTGTTAGGCTGATCACAGCATCGGCCTCCTGGAGCCTCCTCGCCTCCAGAGGAGCTCCCCGGCTGCAGGCTGCACTCGTGCATGCACCAGGGGAGAAGGTCCCACTTGGGAAATCTAGTAATTGTGTCTGGTGGAGCATTCCCACATTCATCAGTTTATCAAACGCCTGGTATCTACAGAGGCCACAAAAATGCAACCTCTAAGAAGTCAGGGGCTTTATCTTGCTCACTGTGATCTCACGTAGGTCTCAAGATGTGTTTATTAGTGAGGGAGGGAGTGAGTAGAGGGGCTGACGGCAAGATGCCGTGCGACACTGTGCAGTGGCAGTGACAGTCCTTTGGTCCCCCCAGAGCTGGGCAGGGCAGGGAATGGGCCTCTCTTTTAGTAGGTGGGGAAGCTGAGGCTGTGCAGGTAAAAGCCACAGTGAGCACTAGACTCGGCGCTCCTGCCCATTGTCTCCTGCACATTCTAGTCCCACTCCAACCTGGAGAACAACAGCGGTTCTGTTTCTCATCAGAGTGTTGCGCCGTGGGAGTGTGTCCCGGACCCGCTGCGGGTTGGCCCTGATGGGGACTGTGGGGAGGGGAGTAACTGGAGTCCGGCTAGGCCTGCCTGAAATAATTTTCAAATCTTGGGACTCTTCCTGTACATTTTCTTGCACTGCTGTTTGTATTCTCACATTAATATCAGACTTGCAAATGTGTCATTTTTGTCCTTTTTAAAGTAACTTTTTTATTTTTAAACCTGTGGAGCATCAAGTCAATATTTAGCTTTGGGAAATGTTCAGCCCAAACCTCCACGTTCCCAGGGTGCTTGCCAGCAGAGGGAGGTCTCACAAGTACGACTGCAAAAAATCAGTCCCAGGCACGGACTGTCAGCTGACATGTTTCCATTGCATAAGAAAAATGAGTTTAGGGGACATGGCTAAAAGCTCTTTGCTCCAGCTCCTCCTTCAGTTGTGTGGGTGAACTCACAGCTGATGGGCTGGCCTGAGACCAGGTGACTTTGGGTTGCCTGCCTTTGCTGCTGATTCTCCGTAACCTGAGACTGTTTTTACTCAGAACAGGAAGAGCCAGAGGGGCTGAAAATGACCAGGGAGGGGTGGCCATCCACTTGTTTTCTTTGAGGAATTAGGATGTAAAAGGCACCAGGGGTAAAGCATAGTCATTTTAAGAGTTACTACAGGACTCCAAATCTAGTATTTTGAAATACTAATTTCTCACATAGAAAAGCTTGTCACCCTCTAACCATCAAAATCTAGTTCAGACAGTACCTCCTCTCTCCCCTAGTCTTCCCTTCACCTGTGATCCTGTCTCATTTCTTTTCTTTTCTTTTTTTTAAGATTTATTTATTTTAGAGAGAGCCGGAAGGGCAGAGGGAGAGGGAGAGAGAATCTGAAGCAGACTCTGTGCTGAGTGTAGAGCCCAATGTGGGGCTCGATCCCGGGACCCCGAGATCTTGACCTGAGCCGAAACCAAGAGTCAGCCGCTTAACAGACTGCGCCACCCAGGCGCCCCATACTGTCTCATTCCTTGAGCACTTGTTTTGGGTTATACATAGATCGAAGGGTAGAACCCTGCCCCGTGGAATTCCTCACGGAGTAGAAAAACCTATGGGAGCCTCACAGATGGCTTGGGGTGGGAGTGCTGACTCTTAACTCGGCCAGCCTGTTGGGAGGAGATGGTGGAGCCTAAAGGCTGGGGAATTGCCAGGTGGCCTGTCGGGGCCATGCCTGTCTGAACACCCTCTGCTCAGTCTGTGCATCCTCTGCTCTCCTTGACACACAGCACATACTCAGGGAGCCCTTCCTAGAGGAGGAACGTCCTTATCCACTTCTGAAGGCTGCTCTGGGACAGAACAGCATATTTTGAGATTTGAGTTCACTTCCTGTAAGATAATTGGAAAGGAAAGGTCAAGCCTTTTAACACCTCCTTGCATATTCCAAAGGTGGAGGCTTTATTAAGCATTTTCGGCATCTGGGGCTTTCCTTTCTTCTTCATGCCAATTTTAAGAATAAAATAAACAGACACACCTTTCTCTGGATCCTTCAGAACCATCTCTGTTTTCGTTCTTAGGCCTTAGGAATGCACTGCTGAGTATTTGCGCCTCATATCTTCTGCTTCTTGGTGAGTCCAGGAAGCAGGTTAGAAACTAAATCCCTAGTGCGGATTGAGAGTGAGGGGTTTCAAGAGACCCTGCGTGTGCTCACCTGAAGTGATTGCTTGCCATGCTTTGAAACCAGGTACACCCTGCTTGCACCACGTGGCATCAGTTCCTAGTGCTGTCAGTTTGAATCTAGCACTTAGCGAGATGGTTTTGTTTTACTTCGCACAAGTGTGGGCAGGGGGTGGTGAGGACATGATCTGGGGCAAGTCTGCTGGGTGAGAAGAGGGGAGCCTTCTGGAAGTGGGGTCCAGGCCCCCAAGCAGGGAGGAGAAGCTGCTCCGGCTTCCTATAGCTGGTCCCAGACAGTGTGGGACCCTTGTTGGTGCTGGACTTTCCTGCCTCTTGGGGCTGCGTGGGGTCAGTGGAAAGGGTTTGGGGCCCCACGTCCCTGCTCCTTACCCACAGTGGACCTTGGACAAGTCTGGGTCGGCGGGGAGAGCTGAGCTCGAGAAATGCAGGGCGCAATTGCTGCTGGGTACATGCTTGTAGAACCACTGAGCCCGAGAACCTGGGCAGGGGGGCAGGGATGGACACTGGTGGGATGGAAGTTCAAAGAGTGAGGTCATTTTGTTTTATGCTCAAGATTCTTTCACAACGCCTGGGTCTTCGCTTCTGCTGCTGTCTGCCTGGTGGCAGCCACTGTCCCCTCTCACCGGGCAGCACTGCAGTGGCTGAATGGCCACTCCCCAGAGCGCCAGGCAGGCCTTCCTGCCTTTAGGCTCGAGCTTCCTTTTGCCACGTGCCTTCCCCCTGGAGGCCCTCATGGCCTTCAGCTTTGTCTCGGATGTCACCTGTTCAATGAGACCTTCTCTGGCCACTCAGCTTAAAAGCTCAGCCTCCTTTCCGCCTTCACCCTCATCCCTCTTCCTTGCTGTGTTTCTCCACATAGCAGCTACTCTGATTTAATCTTTGTTGGTCACTTGCACTAGAACGTAACTCCATGAGGATGGGGCTTTTCTTCTCCACACCATGTTGGATTCCCCAGCACCCAGAGCATAGTGTGACTGCAGGTACTGAAAGAATGGAAAGCAAACAGTAGGTGGGCAGTTACCATTGTATTCCCAAGGGATATGTGCTAATTCAATGAAAAGTAAAACCCCCTTTTGATGACTGCTTTTATTTAATAAAAAAGTCCTCTTCGTTTCTCGTTTTGACACAAAACGCATAATATACATTTGCACTGCAAACTTTGAACCAGTGCCAGCCCCAGTCCATCCTGTGCTGTACTCCCAGGCTCCCCTTAGCATGTCCGAGTCTAAATAGAACTTGAAGATCACCTCCTTTATGAACAAGAAAACTGAAGTCCCAAGGAGTCTTACACTGAGTCCAAGGTCATTCTGCTCCATCTCGTCAGATTTGCACCAGAGCCAGGAAGGGGAACCAACATTTATTTTTTGCCACATAGGAGACAGGCACATCCTTGTATTATCTAAGCTAATCTTCATTCAGAAGCCTGCAGGGTGCTCCTCATCATCCCTGTTTTATGAGTGGTATATCAGAGGCACAGAGCAGTAATGTGATTTGCTGGGGCACATGGCTAAGAAGACTCAGATGGCTGGGTCAGTCCCCTTCCTAGCCAGTGCTCTTGGGGACAGCCCTGGAGCCCCTCATGGGATGCACAGGGAATGTCCTCCTCAGCTCTGGTGGTGAGCATGTAGAGCATGCTTTCCAGATCTTCTGTTGGATGCTGCTGTTGGTCAGGCACCTGTTCCCACTGGCTCAGTGTGTTCCAGTTTTCCTGCTGTGAGCATGTTCTCAGGTTGACCTTTGTCTCTGTGGGCAACACTTTCCCCTGCTCAAAGCTGATGTGTGTTTAAGAGGTTCTCCTGGGCTTTTGGTAACAGACTAAATTGAAATCTCAGTGATTATGGGGCTTGATGAATAATTTATGTTGCAAAAGATTTTAAAATTAGCCCTAAATAAGCAAAGTAAATTTTAAGAGATTGCCTAAGTGCAGTTAACTTCATTGAAACTGGTCACCAACTGGCAGCAAAGCTTTTTGCAAACAAGTTTTTCTGGTGCTCTGACTCCAGACAAAATTGTAGATGAGTGTGTAGTATGTCCAAAACAGGTCTTTGGGCACGTGGAAGAGTGGCAGTTTGCACAGGAGAATAATTATTTTCACATGAAAAAGAGAGAAGGGCTTATAGTGAGTAGGGTGGGGGGGCGGGGAACAGACTAGGAGGCAGGTCCTGGGCTAAGGAGGAATAACACAGATACCACAGGACTGCGGTTTCCTAGAAATTCCCTCCCTGGCTCCGTTCTTCCTTCAGCGACTGTCTCTGGGCAGCTAAAGGTACGTGACAGGCTCCAGGGTACCCCCAGGAGCTAACAGCCTGGTTGGGGAAATAGGGATATAACCAAATATGGTACCGTAGAGAAACTGTACTGGGACGGTGGTGGGCAGAGGGTCCTTGCTGTGGTTGGGGGTGCTCCTCAGAGGAGGTTAACACTCAAACTGGGCCTTGCAGGATGGGTAGGAGTTGACAAGGATGGGCAGGCTCAGGCAGCAGTGTGCTGCACCTGTGGTTATTCCGAGCCTGGTGGCCAGGCGGGTAGGGTAGACCAGTGCAGGGGCCCCCAGGGCTGAGACCTGTGGGTTGATTCCATGTGCGGTCCCCAAAGGGTCTTGTGTATGCAGCTGCCACATTAAAAGGTGTGTAACTGTAGTTAGGGGACATGCAGTGGGGATGGGGCCCAAGAGAAGGAGGTGGGGGCGTGCACCCAAGTGAAGAAGGGGAAACGTGGTCACATATACAAAATGCCTTAAAAGGTTGTACATTAATGTTAGAAATTGTGCTGTAGTTCTTTACCACATTTACTAGTATTTGAGCACTCAGTATAGCACACTCTGGGGCCTCAGTTATGCTTTTTGAATTTATTAAATAAAGCCTTATTAAAAGGCTCAAGACAATTCTCTCATCATGAATATACATTCTGTGCTCTTATCAGACTCTAAAACATATAAGGTCTTATTCATATCAAGTTGCTGGTAAAATTAGAGAAAATTTTCAAAGCTTCTTTTTACTTTCTTTGTCTCACATTTCTCCAGTAGGGAAAAAGACTGGGAGACTGTCAAAGAACTGGCTGTTCTCATAAGTATTTGAGGAGAACAGTGTGAGTCATTGTAGCTCTTTGCTGGTATTTTAGTATCCGGTTTATTTTTAAAGAGTTTTGTGCAACTGGAGTTTCTTCCGTGGTTTCTGTTACCATGGCTCCATAATATTTCCTCAAATCTGCTTGTTCATCCTTTCACACACTTCAGCATCAAATTTACAATTCCTTAGAATCAGAATATCTTATTTATGATATCCAAGAATGTTTCTCCAGCTGCAATAGCATTTTGCTCCAAAGTGGAAAAGTTAGTTGTTTTTCCCTATCAGAGACGTTGGGAAGAGAGAGGGTGTGGTTCTGTGAAGGATAGTGCAGTAAGTAGGGAGGTGGGTGGGGGCTCTTAGGAGGCTCCCACTGGTGGGCTAAGCAGAGGACCAGTGTCATCTGTGTGGAACCACTTCCCCTTTAGATCCCACAGTTGGGGATACAGGATGGGCAAGTTGCCATGTTTGCTTGGGACATGCGGCCATTGGATGTTTTGGCCCAGACATCCAATACACTCTTGGTTCTTGGTTCTCCTTCAGTGTGAGTGTATGTCCTCTCACTCTATTTATTCATTTATTTTTAGACTTGATTGAGGCTTCCACCCTGGGAAGGGCTCTTGTTTTTAAGAATCCACAGTCAAGGGGTGCCTGGGTGGCTCAGTCATTAAGCGTCTGCCTTCGGCTCAGGTCATGATCCCAGGGTCCTGGGATCAAGCCCCGCATCGGGCTCCCTGCTCCACGGGAAGCCTGCTTCTCTCTCTCCCACCCCCTCTGCCTGTGTTCCCTTTCTCACTGTGTCTCTGTCAAATAAATAATAAAAAATCTTAAAAAAAAAAAAAAAAAAAAAAAGGAATCCACAGTCAAAAGAGAAACAGTGCTGGTCCTGGCAGTCAAATGCCCTCTCTTCCTGGCATTTAAGATTATTCAAGGAGACACTTTCCTGCATTTCATTGCTTTGAGGAATGTCTATTTCTTAAAGGATTGTTCAGGATTTAAAAGAAAGTCCCAGAATAATATGGAATCATAGAGATAGTTTGTTTCCAATCTGTTAAAGTCTTTGTCCTCTTTGACTTTTGGGGGCTAACCACTTTTCCTCTGACACATAAATATGGTATCAAACTAGGTTCTGGTAGGGTGCCTGGGTGGCTCAGTCTGTTAAGCGTCTGCCTTTGGCTCAGGTCGTGATCCCAGGGTCCTGGGATTGAGCCCCGCATCGGGCTCCCTGCTCAGTGGGGAGTCTGCTCCTCACTCTGCCTCTGCTCCCCCTGCTTATGCTCTCTCTCTCTCTCTCTCTCTCTCTCTCAAATAAATAAATGAAATCTTTTTTTAAAAAAAACCCAGCTAGGTTCTGGGTGTGTCTTTGAGGTTCATTATAGGGGGCAGTCTGGCCAAATGTTTTGAAATTCTATAAATATAAATGTTGACTCAATGATAGAGCAAGTCCTAATACTTGAGAGTTTAAAGTGTGTTGTAACTGACTGGGCCTTTGGCTCCTAACACAGTTGCTTCCTCTGACTCAGAGAGGACCCCTTAACAAACAATAAAAACATACAAAACTGTGGCTTCAGGTACCCTGGGGGCTGCCCAGGAGGCTCCAGGTGGGAAGGTCTTCTAACTGAGTGACTACACAGACTGGCATTGTAGAAGAATTTACTTTTTAAGAATCACTGAAAAATTAAGTTTTGCTGTCAGCTCAAGAAACATTTTGTGGTTAATCATCTGAGTAGTCTTCTTTTCTTTCCTGTGTAATCCAGGAGATGTCAGTATGTGGCTTCATGAATGAAATTGTTAACAACAGAATGTTATTGTTAAGATCTTACAGATCTTGTAGGTTGGTGGTGTTGGGAGGTGGGGCTGGATGAGAGAGGATGGTCAGGGAGACTCTGAGGACCTCTGGGCAGAGGCCCATATGGTACCAGGGAGCTGACCATGCAGTTACCTTAGGGAAGAGCATTCTGGGGAGAGGAAACAGCATGTGCAAAAGTCCTGAGGCAGAGATGAGCTCCGTGTGTTTGAGAAAGCGGGAAGATCACTGTGGCTGGAGCAGAACAGGGCCAGCCAGTGAGGGAGAGTGGAAGAGGGCGGGCGGGCAGGCAGGGGCCAGGTCATGATGGGACTTGCAGCAAAGGCGAGGAGTTAGGGTTTAACTCTGAGTGTAATGGGTGTTGAGCAGGGAAGTGACATGGTTTAAGTATTTAAAAAGGTTGCCCCGGGGAGACTAGAAATTGAAAGGGTGGATTTTTTGATCTCCCTAACATTGGGCTTCCCTAAGAAAACATTAAACTTCTGTTTGCGTTTTAACTTTGGAATTTTAGAGTTATTAATACCACCTGCATTCCTTGTATTTGGGATTCTGTGAAGTTTTCTGGGCTCTTCTTGAAGAGAGGTATTGTGTAAGTAAATAACACTCTGGTGGTTAACAGTAGTAATAGCAAAATGATTCTGCATAGTCCTGTCGATTTAAAAATGTCCCTATTAATAGTGTATAACATTGTTCTCAGCCCAGCAGCAGCTGGAAGATTACAAGTTATGAGAAACTCAGCAAGTTTAAACCACATGGGGATTTTTGTATAGAAATGTGACCCCAGTTCCGCCTTCCTCCCTCACTGTTCCTGTTTCAAGGTGGGCACCCGGCCATGCTGTCTGGCCCTCCGAAGACTGGGTGCTCTCACTGACGCCGACTGGCCTGGCCTCCCTTCCTGCCCCTCCCCCGTCCCACCCCCGTCCTTCTCTAAGGGTTCTTCTGTCTGGGGCACCTTGCCCTTACCCTTGTGCACCTGCCTCATTCCCACGGGCTCCTCAGGACTCCGCTTGCGGCCCTGGGCAGCCACTGTGCGGTGCTGGGCTTCCTCAGGCCCCGGTGGAGAGCAGCTACGTCCGCTCGGGACTGAGCTGCTGCCTCCGCCAACAAGGCCCAGGAGTAGTCGTCAGCGTCAGTTCTCCTTTCTGGGTGTGAAGAGACCAAGGCTCGGAGAGTTTAAGTAACGTGCTCGTGGTTATCTAGCTGGTGTGTGGCAGAGCTGCGGTCGTGCTCAGCTCATTCCCCCTCTCACATATCTCTGCCCTGTTTATGCTGGGCTCCATGCCCAGCTCTGGGGTACATCTGTGAGCAAGGCAGGCAGGGGGTATGGGTTTGTCTCCCCCAGCACCCTAAGCTGTTGGAGCGGGCATGCTTCCAGAACAGGACTCCTGCGCAGGTGCTCAGTGAATGCCGAACGAGTGAGTGCGTGCACGCATGCATGCCTGTTGACATTGTGCCCTTATTGGAGTCCCAGCTGGAGTGTTGTCCCTGTTATGCCCCCAGAGTCATGCTCATGTCATTCGCCTCTGCCTGTTCTCGGAGTTTTCCATTGCCATGTCTCACCAGGGAGACAGTGTGGCCTGGCAGCTAAGGGGCAGGCTCTGGGGTACCTGGCCCGAGTTTGAGTCCCAGCTTTGCCACCTGCTACCTGTGTGGCTTTGGTCAAGTTATTGGAACACTGTGTACCTCATTTCTTCATCTGTAAAATGGGGATGAGAGTAGTAGCTGCCTCATAGGGCTGTTCTGAGAATGAACGGTGCCTCGTACCTAGAAAGCATTGAATAAATATTGACCGTTATTGTGAATTCTGTTGTCTGTGGGGACAAGACCCAGTTGAGCCCCACTCAACTCGGAGGGCACTGTCAGCCCCCCACTACTCTTAGCATGGTGTCTGGCACTGGATCAGGGCCTAGTACGTGTCAGATGGGGAATGTCCAGGGAAGAGTTCCACCCACATGGGGCACCTGGGGGCTGTGGGGGGCCCTGACCCCATGAGACCCTTGCGAGGAACAGGACTGCCGGGACTGTGGTCAGCTTTTGGTCCTGTTGTCCTGGCCTTTTCTCCTGCCTGTCCCAAGCTTGACAGCTTCCCCTGACTTGTCCTCCGCTTTTCCCTTCTACCCATTGTGTCCCTATCAGACTTGATATTATGTCCAGTAAGTTACTAAATCAGCTCAAGTGTTGCGTTACCCTCAGTAACTGAAATGACCGCTCATCACCCCCTTTGCTCAAATGCTCCTGTTAAGTTCTTTGCTGCATCTACTGTAGCCTCAGTGTGATGTTTCTAAATTTATTAATTTCATTTGCTTAATATTTTCATGCTTTTAGTCAAGGAAGTACATGCAAATACATTTAACTTACAAAGAATATAATATACCAGGAACTTGAGTATTAGTTCACATTAAAGTCTTGAAGCTAATCTAACTTCTCATTAGAAGCCACGATATTGTACATGTGTCATCTGTCTCTAAGAATAGGAATATCAGTAAAAAAATAAAATATACTTATTTCAGGGATAAATTTACTTTTGGATTTGAACTGTCAGAAACTTACATTTTGTAATGTTTAAATTTTCCCATTGATTCAAACTAAACTGAGAGATTGAATAATCCAAACCATGAAAGTGTTTTGTTTTTTATCAACATGCTGTTTATTCTTTTAAGGTGACCTACTTGCTCGTCAAAGGATTGGCGAGATGTCCCCAGCCACGTGGCCAGTGTGCACTCCATTCTAGAAGGTGGACAGGCTAACCTTACGAGAAAACCTTGAGGAATCGCTTGTGGGATTCAGAGGTGCTCTCTCTTCGCCTGCAGTTCTGACGCAGGATTAAGCCCTTTGCAGGCACCGTCCTCCCACCTAATGCTCCCCAATCTCCTGGCCACCCCCCCCAAGTTGTCACTGTGCCTGACCAGTGGCAGGGGGTCTTCATCGAGGAGCCTGGGACATAGGGTCAGAGTGCCTGTCACAGCGTATGTGACAGTCATGCCTCTTTTTACTCATTTTGTAAAATGCACTTGTTAATTGCTGTCAACTTTCCCTTTATATAAACTTTAGCATTCCTATGTGCAGACCTCACTGCACAGGTGACATCCTGTGTCCCCAACCCTGTTCAGTAACTCCTGTGATGTGGACATGCTCAGGAAGCAAGGGCTCTATGTTGACTGAGGCATGTTTTGCAGTGAGCCCCTGAGAACAAATTCAAGCTGGACTTTGGGGTCCAGGTGAGAATGTCCTCACAGGGTGGCTGTGAGGCTCAGATCTGATAAAGTAGGAAAGCACTTGGCAGCCGTGAAGGTCACTGCAGGCGCATACTCTTATAATGACTTGGCTTTAATCCACTTGAGTTCTCCCACAATCTCTTGCCAGTAGGAGGCTCTTGTGAAACATTTTAAGCTCAGAAAAATGTAAGAGTTGAATTCCACACTCTTTAGTGTGGTTGGTGGGATGCTAAGAAGTTGCCCAAGGTCCCAGCTGTTTAATGGCAAATATGGGCTGAGTCTTCCAAACATTGGCCCCTAGAGCCCTCAGTAAGAGTAGAAAATGGCTTCTAAATCATCAAAAATTAAGTTATGTTCCGTACAGTTTTGTTGGGTTTATTTGGGGCATGTGAATACGTGTGTGTGTGTGTATGTGTTTTGGCATTCCTGGCAGGGTGTACCCAGCGATTCCCTGAACCACACTGATTAACCACCACCGCCACTGCCTCCATTCTTGCCTCTTGAGGGGAACCGTGTTCAGACATTCACACTGTCCCACCAGTTTAAAGGACACTGGTCCACCAGAATATGCATGTGCGGGTAACTGGCGTCCACGTTAGTTTGAATAGAGTGAGTCCTGAACCCTCTGAATATTTTATTCATTAAAGGCATTTCCTATTTAAAATTTTGTAAATGTTTCTTTACTTGAAGTTTCTTGAAAAGAAGCAAACAAGAACCCCAACTAATCTGATTTCTGTATTTATGCAGTGAGACAGGAGAAGCTAGCAGCTCACCTGTCCCCACCACAGCCAAAGCCTCCTTTCCATGTGAGCTGGCTCTTCGATTGTCCCTTTTCCGTCCATTTCTTATTCATGTGCAGTACTGTGAAATATTCATATGAATACCTCCTAAAATATTCTGATTCACTGTGTGAAACAGATAGGACCCCCACAGGCAGCAGCATTTTTTGCCAAGGTATGTCTTGGGGTCATCCTTTCTCACTGGCGTGTGATCTACCCCTGAAATGTAGATGGAGGAGTCCAGATTGAAATCTCACTTTTTAAACTGTAGCCGGGAGGTTCTCCAGCTGTCCTGAGAGTGCATGAGCCTGATGAAGCAGCAGGACAGAAGTGGGACGTGCCCCCGTCTTGGCTCTGACTAGGAAAGACCCAAACCCCTGAGGATGGGCTGTGAGGGCCTGGGCAGTCATGTGGGACCACAAAGTGACTTTACGTGGCCGTCAGGAGCGACAGGAAGACCGCCCGGACAGCCGGGGAAATGCTTGCTATGCAGCTGAGAAAGAGCGGACCGCAGGATGGCTCGCGGGCCGTGATGGCAGCGAAGGCAGACCTCAGATGGCAGGGGAGAGAAGCCTGAGTAATGAGAGCGAGGGTCGGTGGCCAGGGCCCGGCCACGAGGAGCCCTGGGTGATTCGGACAGCTCTGTGCCAGCCAAGGGAGGGGACGGTGGGGCGGACCCCGGGGTGGGCTCAGCGGTGCACAGCTAAGGGAAGGACCCTCGCAGCGGGGGCTGTGCTGAACCACAGTGGTGCCGGCTTTCATATTGTGGGAGACCTTGCCTGTTTTCCTCGACCCTTCCCAACATGACTTTCTCTGTGGGAGGAAAAGGGCTGCTCCGTGGCATTGACTAAAACAAAATAAGATGTGTCTTCCCCCACTCCGTCTCTCTTCCCAACCATGATACTCCGGAGGCTGGGCCCTGTTTACTTTGAGTGAAGCAGCTGTGTGTCCCTGGCTGTGTGTCCCCGTGGAGTTCCTGAGATTCCCCTTCTTCTCACTAGCACTCTCTTTAGTTTGCAGCAGGTCGGTCGGTGCCCTGAAGGGCTTGGACCCCTCTGCTAGTTTCAGGGACGGTTTCCACGGCCATCCCAAGCTGTCTGCTCACAGATACTGTTTTAATCTCTGGAAGCACCTTTCAGTGTGTTCAGCCCACCCTGCTCACCCTCGTGGGTGTTTCTGGAGGACCCTCCCCTCCCTGCCCTGGCCTGTGACTTGCCAAGCCGTGGGCCTCAGTGTCCCTCCCCAGAGGGGACAGCCTTTAAAACCAAGCATCCTGCAGTGCACAAGCAGCTTTCCGTTGCTGAAGTCAACACACGACAGTGTTCCGGAGATATAAGTCACTTTATTTGCTGATCTCTATCTCTTCCTTTGAGGACTGTTCACTTGTCCAGATGAAATCACTGGAAACAAAATAGGCTGTGCCAGATATTTAAGCTATTCAAAAAAAGTGTTCCTGCTTTGTTAATGGTGCAAAGCAGTGTGTGCCCTCAGACCTTGGTCCCTCAGCGCCTACTACATGGGAGGGGGTCAGAGAACTAGAGAGAAGCAAGAGACCCTGTCCTTTCTCACAAGGGACTGACTGGACATACAGGAAAAGCCTGAGCCAAAGCTGGAGGCAGAGAGGACCTAGGAGCCTGTGGTTAGGCCCAGGGGGCTGAGCTGCAGAAGGGCTTCCTGTGTGGCTGGCGGTAGTCGGGAACTGAGCCACACAGCCCCCCTCGCCCCCTACTATGGTTGTAAACCCATTTGGTGGACACCCAACTGTTTTTCAATACCAGTGGGATCAGACTCCTGCACCACGCTACACCCACTGTTCCCATTTGATAGGTGGGAACATCTTTTGTGTCTGTACACACCGTTCCCTTCCTTCTCTCTCCTCTGGCAGCCCCCGTTCCCTGGAGAAGTGTATCGGCATCTTTGATTCTTGATGGACAGTGAGTAGTTTTCAGTGTTCTTTCTTTTTGTTGCTATTACAGATAATACCACAGTGAATACCTACATTTGACTCTTGGATGAATTCATCTGTAGGATAAAGTTTCAGAGGAAACAGTTGGGTCAAAGGCTAGGTGTTTCTCTTTTGTTAAATACACCACACATTGAGAGGCGTGTGAGAACATGGAAGGACAAACCTGAAGTGACCGTGCATACATTGCATGGTTTCCAAGAGCATATCTTATAGGCACTTGAGGCTCAAAGTTTTGAACCAGTAGCTCAGACAGAGGGATCTGAGTTACCATGCAGCTTATCAATGGTGCCAGGTCATCCCGCTGATTCCTCAGGCAAGCACCTGGGCTCCCACCCTGCTGGCTGCTGGGATGGGCCCAGCACTCGTGGGATCTTTGCCTTTGCCCTCCCTCTTCTGGAAAAGCCTCTTCCCTGTCCTTCACATGCCCGCTTGCCTTCACACTGCGGCTGTTTGTACTTCACTATGTGTCAGCCTGCCCTATTAGGATGTCAGCTCCAGGCGGGCTGGGACTGCGTCTGTCATTCACTGCTCCATCCTGGGGACCTAGCCACTGTGTTTTAATCTCACACAGTAGGTACTCAGTAGGTACTCAAACATCAGTTTGTAGAATGAACCAGTAAATTTGCCCCCCCCCCTTTTTTTTAAGATTTTATTTATTTGACAGAGAGAGAGACAGTGAGAGAGGGAACACAAGTAGGGGGAGTGGGAGAGGGAGAAGCAGGCTTCCCGCGGAGCAGGGAGCCCAGTGCGGGGCTTGATCCCAGGACCCTGGGATCATGACCTGAGCCGAAGGCAGACGCTTAACAACTGAGCCACCCAGGCGCCCCAAATTTGCCCCTTACTTAAGGAATGATCCTCCCCTCACTCTGGGCCCAGACAGTGGCTTGGAAGAAATTCTGGCCACTTCCCATTGTGGATAATGAAGAAACCAACCTTAGGTCCAGCGTGTGCTCAGGGCGAGGCCTGCAGGGCAGCACAGAGCCAGGTCAGTGTTGGCGGGAAGGGGCAGCAGTGAGGACAGCTTCCTTCTGCAGTTACGGAGGACTACAGAGGGCTTCCCCCCAAGGCTGGCCAACTCTCAGGGGAGACAGCAACATGGTGCCTTCACTCTGAATGTCCTTGCTTTAGAGTAATATAGCCTTTTGGCCTAATGACCCATTCTGTTTGTTCTTTTTGGAACAAATTAAGGGCATTAAGAGGAGCTAGTTGTACTTATGTAATTTGTACTTTTTGTTTACTTGATACCTGTTATCAGACCCAGAGGGGAAGAACGTTATGCCAGTTCCCAGCCAGGGCCAAGGGCACCTTGGCAACCTCTATTAACCTCTGAGACTCTGCATACCCTTTTAGGAATAGCTGTGACTCACCGGTGTTTATGTACCTCAGTGGCAGAAGTCACTGGAATCCAGAGATCTGGAAGTCTTTTCCTCCGCCTCATTCCTGGATTCCAGGATTCCCAGATTCCTGTCAAGTGCCTCCTAGAATGTGCGCTCAGCAAACATCTATTGAGGGCCTACTGTGTACCCAGGACACGCAAGGAGGACCACGATTGTGCATTTCAGGAGGGTGGGGAGGAAAGGGGGTGATGATTTGTACACTTAGGATTTCCTAGCTCTCAAGCCTCAAGCTTGCTGCTCCTACACCTTTGATAGGCGGACAAGGTCCCAGGCAGAAGCGCGCTGTCCCTGCTCTTGAGCATCTGGAACATCAGGGTCTCCGAGGGGAGCTAGCCTGAGCCGACTGCACACTGTCGTACTGACGACCAGCAGTTCACTGAGTGGCCGCAGCAGAAACGCCTTCGTCCCAGAGCCCTCGGAAAGAGAGCGGGGAAAGGCTGCAAGTGCTGTTCGTTTTGCACTCCCTCGGATCTTTGTCGAGCACCTTCTCTGTGCAGCACTCGGTGTGCGAGACCTGAGTGGGAAGCCAGCGGCACTCTAGGAGCCCCCCGGCCCCTCCCAGCCCACAGGACCTCTTGGTGGCTCTTTCTGTCCCTTAACCAGCCTCTTGCTCCATCTTTCTCCCCTCCTGTGTTCTGTGATAGGAAATGCCTATGGTCTTAGCATCCAGGTCACGATCTTCATCCTTACTCTTGTCATTCTGTTATCTAGACTGTCCATCAAAATGTTTATTTTGGTAACAAGGTTCCTAAAAATCAAGAAAAATATCTTTACTCATTTCCTGATTTCTCCTTTTTCATAGCTCATTCCTGTTTTATGGGTACAATAACCCTCGACTTTCTGGGAGAAGTCTTAAGAGTTTATTAGAATTTCTGTCTTGTTCCCTGAAGTATTGATTGTGTTTTCCCTAGAGATCAGCTCCAAATAAAAGTTGCCCTGTTGATCTTGGTCCTTTTGTGGTTTGGGTTTTTATTTCATTATTATTTATTTCATGATTGTGAAGATCCTTGGCTATCAGTTCATGTTTATCAAAGAAGAACAGGACTGATGTGTAGGAAGCTGTTCCGGGTTCCTAGACTGTATTTCTGTGAGAGGCTGGGCATGGCCCCAGGTGGGCTCCCTGAAGGGAGTCTAGGCTTGCTGGTCACAAATGCAGTTTTAAAAATTACTGTGATTGCCCCTCAGCATCCCCCCCAGCCCCCCAGCCCTAGCATTTCTCAGCCCCAGGCTTGGCACTCCTACCCCAGGGAGGCTCACTCCCACCCTGGCGTTTGGGATGGTATTTTCTAGGTCTTCTCCCGGCCCAGGCCTGTCTGTGTGCTTCTGGCATGTCCACCAGTCTGCTGCTGTGCCGCTGAGTTGTTACAGGTTCCTTCTTGTCGGCCCAGTGGACCGCTGGGGGGAGGGAAGGAGAGATGTGTGCCGCTCTTGAACTGGCTGCTCTGTTGTGATTTGGGGGAAGAAGGAAAGCGAGAGGCAATCCATGGTGAACATACTTTCTTGGCTTTGTTTTTTCCCATCGTGATGGGAAGGAATCAAGAATAACTCAACATACACTACCTTGTCCTAAAGGTTCATTTCAGAATCTGTTGTTTGGAATTCAGATGGCATTTTCCTGTCACCAGGTTAGAGACTGTAAAAGCCTGTTCTGGTGTGTTTGGCACACGGCGTACCCCATGAAGAAGATGGGGACTGGGAGTATGTACAGCCTTTGTTCAGAGTTAATGGAACTCATTCAGAATTACAGTTGAGTATTGTAGTTCAGTGTCTTCAGAAAGAAATAATCTGTCAACTACGGGGTGCTAGACAGTGTGACATAGACTAAAGCAGTGTTAGCTTCTTTCCCTGTCCTCGGAAAGACAGTCCTAGCTCATTTGTCAGTCACTGTACTTTTCCAGAGTTCTCCCACATCTGTGATCTCCCCTGAGCCTCTTCATACCTCGAGAGGTAAGGGTGCCAGTGGTGCCCCGCCTTACAGAGGAGGACAGGGCTCTCGGGGGACAGATGACTGACGTCACAGAGGTGGAGCCGACATGCGTTTTCCACTCACTGCCACCTGCCTTCCCAGGAACTTCACCATCCCACTGAGAAGCACCCAGCTCATTAATAAATATGCATTATGTGTTTTTGGCATCGATAGACCTATTTCAGGAATATTCAGTACCATTTGGCGTTAGAGACCAGCTTATTCCACAGCATGTCTCCAGGCTTAGCAGTGGTTCAGGCTGGCTCAAGACCCTGAATGAAGGAAGGAAGCAGAACCAGGAAATTTGCCTGACCTGATCTCCTTTGAAGGAACAGGTTTGTGGGTTCTCTTGTTATCCTTAGAAGCCTCAATTTCCCCGACTTAACACATTTCTTTAGCCCAGACGGTGCTAAAACCAGATTCATTTTTATGGTTAGAGACGTTTGTGTGTGGAAAAAAATTCTGAGTAATATTCCCTGACAGTCTGAGGACCTTTGGGGATGTTTTGGACATCACTATTAATAAGACAGCCCTGAGAATCAAGCCCCCTTTCTGAGGGAGCGGCGTCCCTTCAAGCGGGGTTTCCAGACCTGAGATTAACTTGGGGCCGGATGAGCAGAGTCCTGCTGCGGTTGGGTACATGGAATCGGATGGTCTGGCTTGCGTCCTGGCCTAGCACTTACAGCCTGTGGGCCCTTGACCAGGGATTTGAATTGTTGGGACCTCAGTTGCCCTCCTGTTCATCTTTTGCAGAGTTTTTGAGGGATAAAAATCTGTCCAAAGGTCACATAGACCACCTGGTGGTGCTAAGAGGTGCTTGGTGCATGGGAGCAGCCGTGTTACTGGTTTATTCCTACCTGGGCTCCCAGGTGGAACAGCAGAACCACGTCTGAGTAAAGGCTTGCTGTATTTGACACAAGCATGGCCGCCTTCAGCCAAGAGGCTACTTAGGGGGTATCGTTCCGTCCTTAGTTATTGAACAGCCGTGTGGTACCATTAGGCAGCTCTTGTAGTTCCTTCCTTGGTGGCCTGGGTTTCCCTGTGGGACTGAGCCTGGTTCCTGGGGTATGGCCTGGTCTACAACTGGTTCCCACTCAGGGGGCACACTCAAGTGAGCGTCCACGCATTAGAACAGAGCCCCCGTGTTTGGCTGGACATTGGGGGGCTTTGTGCAGGAAGCTCATTTGCCCTTAGAGCACAGGCCGTACCCTGTGCCCTCTCCTCTTACCTTAGAGTTATTTGTCCGCAGCTCTAGGCGCCTTAGTCCATGTGTTCCCCCCGCCCCCCCTTGCTTTAAGGAGGGAATGAAGTGATCCAGGAAAGAAGCATGCCTTGCACTGTCCATGAGTGATGGAACTATGGATGGTCCTTCTTCCTGTTCTTCCTTTCTCTGCCAAACTCTCTTCTTGAGTTCTCAATGGAAACATGGGTTATTTTTGTTTTTCTAAATTGCAAATACATTAAAAAAAAAAAAAAAAGATACCCAAGCTGATTGGTTCACTGAGACCCCCTTAACATGGGGGTATTGGCACTTTTTCTTGTCTTGTGTGAATATGTAGAGCAGACATTATGAGATTTTATTTTGATTGTCATCAAGCATTTATTACCAATTCACTTAATTTTTTTATTTTTAAAAGATTTTATTCACTTTATTTTTTTAAAAGATTTTATTTATTTGTCAGAGAGGGCACAAGCAGGGAGAGCAGCAGGCAGAGGGAGAAGCAGCCTCCCTCTCTGAGCAGGGAGACCCCTCCCACCCCACCCCCCACCGCCCTGACATGGGGCTCAATCCCAGGACCTTGGGATCATGACCTGAGCTGAAGGCAGATGCTTAACTGAGCCACCCAGGCATCCCTATTTTTTTTTCCTAAGATTTTATTTATTTATTTGGGAGAGAGTGAGACAGAGATAGCAAGAGAGAGCACGAGCAGGGAGGAGAGGGAGAAGGGTCCCCGCTGAGCAGGGAGCCCAACACGGGGTTCCATCCCAGGACCCTGGGATCATGACCTGAGCCAAAGGCAGATTCCTAACCGACTGAGCCACCCAGGTGCCCCCCAATTTCACTGTATTTACGGCACTAAAAAGGCAACAAATATTTCCTCTGTTTGCATTTGACAAATTTAATACTTGCATCTTTCCTGAAGATTTTGCCACTAGTCTAGTCCAGTTTAGCTATTTTCAGTTTCATTTAAAAGAAACTGAGGCCTAGTTCATGGGCTATTTGTATTCCCAGCACTAGCTCAGTTCTTGAAACTTAGATCTTTGTTGAAAGAATGAATCCGGCTCACCATGAACAGCTGACAATGGCAGGTTGTCCCCTCTTTCCAATTTTAAATTCACATAAGACCATTGTCACTGAGCCAATAATTTCTGGCCTCCTTTCTTCCCGTCTCCTCCATCTCTGAGCCTGGGTATGGCTGGTGTGACTCGGGAGGTCATTTGGGTCCAGGAAAAGTGGCTGATTATTGTGCCACATTGAGTCGTGGGGCCAAATTCTGGTCGTAAAAGAACAAATCTCACTGTTTTTTCAGGAGGACGTTTCTTGTGTGAGCCTTGAAGGCTGGGAGCTGATTCTGTTACTTTTGTAAAATCACCAGTCATGGATTTCCTTGGTCTCCCTTGACCCATCTTGACCACCCTCCCCGCTTACAGATAGGAAGCCCTTCTCCTGGGCGCCCTTGCAGAGGCCATCTGCCTGTAAGTCCCTTTCTAACTTGTCCCATACCCTATGGAGGAGAGCACTCTCATTCTTGCTTTCCTGGTATTTTCTTAGCAGTTTACTCATAATACCCACAAACTGCTCATTATGTGTCATGTACTATAATAGGAAGAACTTGCATTTTAGAACCACAGAACCTGGTCTTGAGTCATGATCTCACCATTTATCACCGTTTAAAACCTTCAACAAGTTACTTGACCTTCAGTTTCTCATCTGTGAAAAGGGAGTAAGAATACCTACCTCATGGGACTATTATGAAAAATGAATGAGATTGTGGAATATAGCTAAAATTTGCACCTGGAGGGAAATTTATAGCTTTAAATGCACTTATGAGAAAAGAAGACAGGGCAGAAAAGTAATGAGCTATGTATGCTTCCATGTCCAGAGTTAGAGAAAGAACAACTTGAAGCCAAAGGTGGTAGAAGGAAAGAAATTAATAAAGGGAAAAATCAAGGAAAAAGAAGACAAATATTCAATAGGCACTTGAAAGAAAGCAAACTAAAAGTGCATTCTTTGAAAAATAAAAATACAAATTGATAAATCTCTGATGAGACTGATCAAGACAAAAGGCACCAAAACCTAATGTCAAGAATGAAAAGGGGGCACGACTACGGGTCTCCCTCAGTCTTTAAAATGATCTTAGGAGGGGCACCTGGGTGGCTCAGTCAGTTAAGCGTCTGCCTTCAGCTCATGTCATGATCCCGGGGTCCTGGGATCGAGCCCCACATCGGGCTCCTTGCTCGGCAGGGAGTCTGCTTCTCACTCTCCCTCTGCCTGCCGCTCCCCCTGCTTGTGCTCTCTCTCTCTCTCTCTACGTGTCAAATAAATAAATAAAACCTTAAAAAAAAAAAAAAACTTAAAAAATAAATAAATAAAATGATCTTAGGAGAATAGTATGAACAATTTTATGCCAATAAATTTGAAAAAAAAATCACCTGGATTCCCTGGAAAACCACAACTGTACAAAATCAACACACAAAGAAATAGAAAATACATGAATGGTCTTTTCCCTTTTAACCAGAATCTGTGATTAAAAGTGCTTAAAGGAAGCTCCAGGCCCAGGTGACTTCACTGACAAATTCTGCCAAACATTTAAGGAAAAATTAAGGCAATCTTAATGTAAACATCCATTTGTGATAAAAGCTCTTAGTAGAATTGTAGTAGAAAGAAACTTTCTAACCTATGGAGCGCCTAGGTGGCTCAGTCGTTGAGCGTCTGCCTTCGGCTCAGGTCATGATCCCAGGGTCCTGGGATCGAGCCCCGCATCGGGCTCCCTGCTCCGCGGGAAGCCTGCTTCTCCCTCTCCCACTCCCCCTGCTTGTGTCCCCTCTCTCACTGTGTCTCTCTCTGTCAAATAAATAAAATAAATAAAATCTTAAAAAAAAACTTTCTAACCTAAAAAGTGATATTTTAAAATACTGTATAGCAAACATCACGCTTCATGGTGAAATGTTGAAAGCTGTGTCCTTGAGGCCCGGGTCAGCTTGGCACCGGTACAGCTGTCACCTTGGGGACTGTCGCAGTTGCCGAGCACCGTGCTGGGGTGGGTACAGGGCCCCGGACTGAGGGAGCGTTACCACATAGGGTATGTCCCACCATGGGACTTGGGCGAGGAAAGCTGGACTTCCCTTGTTCCTGCTGGTCAGCCAGGAGCATGCCTCACCTCTGAAGCCCTCTGCAGCTCCAGAGTCACTTGGTTTTGTTACTTGGCGATTCCGGTTCTTTCTCCTAGGAGTTGAGTTTGTCTTTTTGTGCTGAGCCCAGGGGCAACCTCTTCTTGGCTCCTGGCACTCAGTAGGCTCTTAATAAATCTTATGCAGAATGGACCGTCTATTTGTGTCTAAACCATGGCTGAATCCCGGCAGAAAATGAATCCCTCTGCCTAAACTTTTCAGGTGTCGAGCTGCTTCTCCGTCCAGAGCAGGCACCCGCTCCTCCCTGCACCTGCTCCCTGCAGCTATTCCCAGAGCTGGCGAGGCAGCCCAGCCAGTGGCTCGATTGGGCCACTTTGAGACTCACCTGAGCCCAAAGCCCAGGTATTTCCCAAGGAGCCTGGAGCAGAGACAGCTGCTCTGGGTAGAAGACTTTTTGTCACTGCAAATGTGGGCTGGCGTGCTCCCAGGAGGGCCCTGGCCAAGAGCATAGGATTGCTTAGAGAAGGGGTGCTGTGAAACGTGGCACGAGGGCCCAGCCAGAGCGGCCTGTCGGCCTTTGTGATATCCTGGAGTTACAATGACATGCCTCCCTGTGATGATGGAGCGGAGGTCCAGACAGCATGCTGGCAGGAAGAGTGTGCACATGGTGCCCGGACAATTGCCTGGTTATAGTGTGCGTGCCGTTGGGGCACTTGGCTTTGAAGTACTGTCATCCGCTCTTTGAATTTATTGGCCATATGGTGCTGTGTTCAACTTTAGAAGCTGTCACATCCATCAGATTAAACCCTTTAAATAGCAGCTAGATCTTAGGTTATAAGACACCAGATTTATTTAAACTTCAGATAGTTTTTAGAAAACCTCTTGGTACGATGGAGAGAACATTACCTTAACAAACTTGTCAAATGTTGTCTCTGCCATTCATTACTTGGATGACCATGGGCAAGTTACTTAACCTCCCCGAGCATCAGTTTTCTCAACTAGAGAGATAAAAGGAATGATAGTGATGATAATTACTATCTAATGACAATTACATTATAATTTACCATGTCCACCCCTGCATGTCTGGCCTCATTTGACCCTCACTATAATTCTGTGATGTGTATTTCAGATTCATCGCTCTTTTATAGATAAGGCCGTTGAGGCACAGAGAGGTTAAGTAACTTGCCCACTGTTGCCCAGCTAGTGAGTAGTAGGTCTGGGATTGGAGCCTGTGTTCCTGTTCCTTACCATGCTTCTAGACTGTCTCGTAGGGAATTGTGAGAATTAAATGTGATCCCATATGGAAAAGTACCTAGAACAAAGTCTTGTACCTTGTAGGTGTAACAGTGTGGATCACTCTGCTCACCCCACCCTACCTGGGCAAAGCTGAGGCTTTGGACTCCTGACCATGGTAATTAGGGAAGTTCCAGATCTCCGGCTGTGTGATCTGAACACAGGGTGATGGAAAGGAAGGTGGACTTTTCACCAAGAAGTCAGGGAGTCTCGTGTGGCTGTGGATGGGTCGTTGCATCACAATGATTTGTGATCATCAATGTCACAGGGGGTCCTTCAGCTTCCTCCCTCTACAAAGAGATTAATCATCCCTTTACCCTTGCCTGGATTTAGAACATTGCCTCATGACCCAGAAATGATCCCTTTTGCTTATTTGTCTTTACTCTCTCTAGCTGACCCTCACACAGTATCTGAATAAACTGGTCTGAATTTGGGGCTTCGGTGGCTGAGGTGAATCAGTCATGGGTGGGGGGGAAGACAATGCCCAACACAAGTGAAACATGGGGGTAGCTGGGGGTGGAGGCAGGTGTCCAGAGTGGATCACTTCCTCTCGTGTCTTACCATAGGGCCTGGTCCTGCCAGGTGGGTAGGACAGGCTGGGGCCCGGCAAGCCCAGAGATGCAGGGATTCTGCCCATGCTCACGTGTTCTCCTCACATGTGCTCTGTCTTCTCTCCACGGGACGAGGAAGATTGTTTAGTAAGGTTATCAGTCTGTTGGTCTAAGAACATGCACTGTTCTCCAGAAAGCTCTTTGAGCTCTTCAGTAAGATGTTGAGAAGGTTCACTTGTTAATGTGAAACACACATTCACACGCATGTAACATATGCATATATATATGTTGTTATTGACTTTTCTCTCACCTCAAGGGGACGTTTGAGACTGCGCTGTACTAAGGCAGTGATGGGAATGGAAGTTGTAGGATGGGGATGGCTTGCTTATTACCCTAGGAATTTAAAAACTGCAACAATGTGCTTTTCTTTTATAGGTTTGTCTGTGGATTTTGAGCATCTGAAGTTGACCTCTGCGTTAAGCATTCGCTGCTGCTCTCTCACTGCCCGAAGAGATGTCTGTCGCTTACGATGATGCCGTTGGAGTAGAAGTGTCCAGCGATAGCTTCTGGGAGGTACTGCCCATGCTTGCATGCTCATGAATGCAGAGACCAGGCTGATGGCGCCTGACGGGCCTGGCTTCTCTTGGCCGGAACTGGGGGAGAAGATGAGTAGACCCCAAACAGGCCAGGTCTCTGTGGTCCGATCCAGATGGCGGCAGGTGTGGCTAAGCTGTCAGTGCGGGTGGTGAGCTTACCTGGCTAGAAAAGAGTGATAAAGAGGCTAGAGGTACTTGTCAGGGTCTTATCAGTCTGTCTGATCTCAGATCTTCCTTCTCATGCTTAGCCATGACGTGACTTGGTGCTGCATACACTTATTACTGGGCTTGGCCGGGGAGGCAGTGTTACTTCTGACTTGTGTGCGGAAAAGTGGACAGTGGTGATGTGACATCATGCTGGACAGTGCGGGCAGGTGGCCAGAGGGCTGAACAACTGCCCTCAAGCCTGTCGGAGCATCTTCCTGGGAGTCTTGGCCCTCGAGGAACTCCTTTCCTGATTAGATATTGGGGGGTGGGTTGTTTTTTCTGGAAGTCACTCTTCCTGAGCCCACTTTTTCCTGCCTGCTGCTTAAAGGAAAGTCCATTTTTGTTCTTGTGGCAAAAACCTCTGGGGGCTTAGTGGAAGGAGCACTAGCTTTGCAGTTGGAAAGATCTGGGTCCTGATCCCAGCTGTTCCCTTGCTAGCTGTGTGACTTTGGGCAAGTTGCTTGACTGATCTGAGCCTCAGGTCTTCATCTCTAGAGGGGGGTGATACTGGCCTTCGAGGGAAGCTGCAGGATGAAATGAGAATATACACATCAGCACCCGCATGGGTGCTTTCCTGACCCCAGACGCTCGAGCGGTGCACGAGATGGGGAGGATTCTCAGGGTTTGCTGGGGACTAGCACGCATTAGTTTTATAGACTTTGATTGATTAGGTGTATAATTTTGTCTGAGAGCAAATACCATGTGATACTATTGTCTAATAGAGACAGTGATCACAGGTGCCCAGTTTTAAAAAAGATGGGCAAGGAACTCAAAATTCTGTTAACACTTTTTGGGGGCCTGGGTGGCTCAGTTTGGTTAGGCGTTTGACTCTTGGCTCAGGTCATGATCTCGGGGTCCTGAGATGGAGCCCTGTGTCGGGCTCTGTGCTCAGTGTGGGAGAGATTCTCTCTCCCCCTCTTTTGTTCTCTCAAATAAATAAAAATCTTTTTTTTTTTAAAGATTTCATTTATTAGGGCGCCTGGGTGGCTCAGTTGGTTAAGCGACTGCCTTCAGCTCAGGTCATGATCCTGGAGTCCCGGGATCAAGTCCCGCATCGGGCTCCCTGCTCAGCAGGGAGTCTGCTTCTCCCTCTGACCCTCCCCCCTCTCATGTGCTCTCTCTCTCCTCTCATCCTCTCTCTCAAATAAATAAATAAAATCTTAAAAAAAAAAAAAAAAGATTTCATTTATTTATTTAATTGACAGAACACCATCAGGGGGAGTCGGAGAGGGAGAAGCAGGCTTCCTGCCGAGGAGGGAGCCAGATGCGGGGCTCGATCCCAGGACCCTGGGATCATGACCTGAGCCAAAGGCAGTCGCTTAACCAACTGAGCCACCCAGGCGCCCCTCAAATAAATAAAAATCTTTTTTTTTTTTTTTTTAAAGATTTTATTTATTTGACAGAGAGAGACACAGCGAGAGCAGGAACACAAGCAGGGGGAGTGGGAGAGGGAGAAGCAGGCTTCCCGCTGAGCAGGGAGCCCGATGTGGGACTCGATCCCGGGACTCCGGGATCATGACCTGAGCTGAAGGCAGACGCTTAACGACTGAGCCACCCAGGCGCCCTCAAATAAATAAAAATCTTAAAAAAAAAAAAATTCTGTTAACACTTTTCTTAAAGTTGGGCAGAAGGTCATTATCGACTTTTAGCTGAATACTTCATTTTATTAAAAGGATGTGTTTCATGAGCAGCTACTATGTGCTAGGTCCTTTGAGGCTCCAGTGGGACGTGTGACAACCCGAGTCCTTACCGCTCGGCTGGTAGCGGCCTTCCTGGTGGGTATCCAGGCCGGAGCTCAAACTTCAGTAGCCAGAGAGATGCATCTGCCCCGGGAAACATCCCACAGAAGGCAACAAAAGGGACAGGGCGACGATAGGGTCAGGGCTGGCTTCCAGCCGCCGCAGCAGGGGCTCCCTGGCGTTGGCAGGCACATTCTCACGGCGCCAGGGTGTTGGGGGGTGTTGGCGGGGGTGAGGGTGAAATACCCGGAGCTGTGTTAGAGCCGGCAGGTACAAGATACAGCTTGGAGGTGCCTCTGGGACAGTGCTGAAACTCAGGACTACCGCTCAGCCTCCGTGTGCAGGTCCAGTTGACGGGCAGACACGTGTCGCTTGCCCACAGGAGGCTGTGGTCTCGCCAGCACTGCGGAAGCACTCGGGGAGCCAGCCATGGTGTGCCGCTCCTTCCTGGGGCTCCCGGGAGGCTGGCCTTTGGAAAAACAGGTCCTTGCTAGTTTCACCACTGAACCAAAACTAGCTGAAATCCTTTAAAGTTGTGGGGGAACTTCCTGTTTGTAGCTGCAGTGACATTACCACCTGGGACTCATCGGTGCCCGCCGTGAGCTAGATGGCGGTGCGGCGGCTGCACACACAGCGGGCCTTGTGAGCGATAGGCCAGGAGAGGCAACCGGACGGGTTCAGCTGCGTCCTTTGGAGCCAGGTGGCCTGGGCTTGACTCCCTGCCTGGGGGGGGGGGCACTTTGGGCAAGTTACTAATTTTTCTTTGCCTCAATTTCCCAATCTGTAAAGTGGGGGTAAAAATGGTACCTATATCGTGGTATTGTGAAGATTTCAGGAATGAACATGGGTGAAGTGGTGTAGGGCATCAGGATAGCTCTGTCCCTCTGACGTGGGAGCTGGAGGTCACCAGCACGCGCACAGCACATCATCTGCCTGCAGCGTGCATTCGGCAGCATCATTTGAATTACCCAGTTGAGGGCAGAAACTGCTCTGCAGAAATTAGGTAGCTAAGTATAGTGCTATTACAGAAGTCTTCAGCTGCTTCTTAAAAAAAAAAAAAAGTAGAAGTTGCCAGCATGTATTAAATCAAGTGGCTTTAACAAGTCCTGTCGCTGATTTAAGCTCTCGGGCTCCCTGTTAAATCCTTAGCTGCGATAATGTCAGTGGACAAGAACATCTCCTTTTGCCCGAGGAATGCTAAGGCCAATGGTTTATTTTCTAGTCAGGCCCCACTCATCTTGTGATGCTCCCTCTGAAATTACTCTTCAGCTTGTAGAAATCAGCAGTGCTGTCATCTTCCTCCTCCCTGATGGCTGCTCATTGAACAGAGGAGCGATTCCTCAGGGGGAACCCACCCCATTCGGCTGTGAGTGACTTGGGTACACGCTGCCAGCCGCACATCTCTCCATGCTGTCAGCAGGGTCCCTCTTTCCCATGGGAGGTGTCTTCTTACTGATGTGACCCACAGACCTGTACAGATCTGCAGAAAGCCTTGTGGTCTTGAGGTGGAAAAGTCCTTGGGCTTAGTTTTACTCCTTTCCACTGAAAGGTACTTCCTGGAGTGGGTCATCTTCTGCATGCTGGCTGTATGCCTGCACGGAAGGGACATGACCCTGTCCTCCAGGAGCCTTTGGCTGTGACATTTGGAGGTAAGCTCTCATGGGAGGAGACTGACACCAGACAGATCATTGTGTAGAGTGCTGTAAGATTTGCTGGGGGGGCACGGCAGGAAGTGGGGCTCCCGCTGGGGGTGGGGCAGGCAAGTGCATTGGAAGATGAGCAGGATGTGTTTGCTAGATGAATGCACTCATGTGTTTGCTAGATGAATGGGTGAGCAAGTCCTGGGAGGAGAGATTACCCACAGGGACTAATATCAAATGGAAGTATTTGGAGGTATTTGGAGGGGACACTTTCTGTATTACCCAACACTTAGAGTAAGCCATTTAGAAAAGAGAAGTGAGCTCTGATTCCAGCAGTGAAGGCTCCTGGAGGAGAGAAGACGATGGCCCCCATGAAGGGGGAGTGGTCAGTGGGGCCAAGCCACAGTCTCCCTCCGAGTGTCATGGCGTTCAGAGGAGAAGGACCTGCTGCTGACATCACCAGAGAAGGCGTGTGAGGTAGATGGGGCTGGACTTTGAGATGGGATGGCATTCTGAGTTGGAGCAAAGTCTGGAAGCCAGAATGAGCACGGCCTTGCAGAGGGCTGAAGACCTTGAATTCTTTGGAGCCCAGGGCTGTTTTGGAGGCCAAAAGTCATGTGGGATTGGGTAGATTGGGACCGAGGGGAGGCTGCTCCCCAAGTGGGTGACTTCTTCAAGTTGGAGCCTGGCGTGTCCTCCTCAGAGGCTTCCCAGCGTGGGGTAGGGCAGGTCAGTTACTTCTGGCAAGTCTTCTGGCTCACTCCAGGAGCCTGAGGGCCCTCCTACCGTATCCTCGGCTTCTAGGCCCTGAGTCTGGGTCTTCTCATAGGCCCTGGGGCCTGGGGTACAGAGAGAGCCTAGGCTGCAGGTTGTGGGGCTTTTCAGGTGTCACCAGGGCTTCCTAGGAGAGCCTGGCCTCTGCCTTCAGCGGGCTCTGGGCACACAATGGTGGGTTTGTCGCCAGCAGGCCTGCTGCAGCGCGAGTCTCCGAGGCCTCCTTGGTGGCCAGGCTGGGAGGGCAAACTGCTAATTTCAGGAACTGGGTCCTGAGTCTGCCTCATCCCCGAGGCGGGGGTTCTGCTCAGCTGTCAGCCTTATGTGCGGGTAGAGCTCAGATCTCCCTGGAGAAGCCCGGCTGGGGCTGACCTGTACTGCACTCTGTGGGCACAAAGAGCCTTTGAGGAGAGGAGTATCTGCGGGATGAAGAGAACATAAATATCTTGCTGAAAATGTTCTAAGAATGTTAGCCCTAAAGGATTAGCATGTGACTCTCGGTATTTACCATCGCCTTCAGAGAAGGCTCTCCCTGCAGCTTCTTGTCCGACTGTGGAGACAGAGTAACACATGAGAACATCTCCACACAGAGCGCGGTTTTGTCTGGAAAGCCGTCCACATGGAATGGCATGCACTTTTCCCATCCCTCTAGAACAGTTTTGTAGGTAACGTATTTAGAAGATGCCACTGCCCTGTGTGTGTGGGTTCCATGAAGCCTGGTTTGGCACCTGCCATGGTCCAGACCCGTGGCTGAGTCCTGGGGTCCCCAGGTGAGTACCTAGTCTTGAGACCCCAGAGCCAACATTTGCCGTGTTGGGCAGTTACAGGGCAGCAAGGGTGAGTGGAAGCACAAGGTGCACGGAAATAAATTGCCTTGGCCCCACCTCCCCCCACTTTCTCAGACCTGGACCGAGTTCCCCGTATGATGGCCTGTCTGTGGGTGTATCAGCTTCATTGTAATCCTGCTGTGCTCAGGCAGAGCTCCCAGCAGGCTGGTGGCATGCCTTGATTTCCCTGAAGTTTCTTAAAGGAACCATTAATTCATTCTTTCAGGCAAGCTAATATCTGTTGTGTCACAACCGGGCATTAGGGCACCGGCCTCCCCTGTGCCGTGTTCAGTCTGTTCTCTACCCTGAAGCCAGGCCAGCTCACCCAGAAAAGCAAACCTATATGATTCCTTGCCCTGGGTGGGAAGCTCCAGTTTTCTGCATCACCTCCAAAGTAAAACCATACTCTATAGCATAACAAAGGCATAAGCATGTGTTGGCAGCTCCTGGGCCATCTGGTGCTTCCTGAGGAGTGCTGCCCTGGGCTCCTTCTCTAGGTGCCTGTCCACAAAGAAGCTGCCTCCCTTCCTGGTTGTCTTTCCTCCAACCTGATCTCCACTGCTTTCCCAGCTCCTCCTCCAGCAGCCTTCCCTGACCCATTCCGGCAGCCTTAGGCAGCCTTCCCGCCTGCCCACCCAGTGTGTAGTCTCACCGTTCGCTTCTCCCTCTGGGCTCTGAACAACCTGAGGCAAGGACGTGATTCTCACCTGCGTCCCCGGGACTCAGTATGGCGGTGCTGACACGCTGAATGACTGTGGATTTGAATGCACAAGTAAGTCGGAGAAAGGAAGAGGTTTAATGCTAGGTAACAAGACATGCTTTGCTCATAAGCTTACAATGAAATATTTGGAATGAGAATATGTATGCAAATAACCACAATAGTGAGCAGAAATCATTCTTTCAAGAGACATTTGTAGAGCACTACTATGTGCCAGGCCCTGTTTGAGGCCTTGGGGTACAGCATGAATAAAACAGACAGAAGTGACTTTTATTTTTTTTTTTTAAGATTTTATTTATTTGTCAGAGAGCGTGCACACAAGCAGGGGGAGCGGCAGGCAGAGGGAGAAGCAGGCTCCCCGCTGAGCAAGGAGCCTGACGCGGGCGGGACTTGATCCCAGAACTCTGTGATCGTGACCCGAGCTGCAAGCAGATGCTTAACCAACTGAGCCAACCAGGCGTCCCCAGAAGTGACTTTTAAATGGTCCAGATGCAGCGCTGTGAGGATGTGGAAGAGGCTCTCCCTCCTGAGGGGGCACGCCAGAGCTGTGTCAGAGGTGGCTCTAGGCGAGCTGGGACTTTTGTCCCCCCCACCCCTCTATCCCGTGCATGGGCGCATGCTCTGATAAGTCATCAGGCTGCATGCGCTAAGCCCTATGCTTATGGTCTGTGTAGTTTTAACACAGTGATAATGGCTAGCACCTATTGCTCTGTACCGGAACCCTGCTCTGGCTTATATGGGTGCTCTTGAGCCTCACGACTGCCTTCTGAGATTGTGATCTCCATTTTACAGGTTGGGAAACTGAGGCTCGGGTGGTTTTCTGGTCCCCAGCTTCACATAAATAGTAGGTGGTGGAGCTGGGATTCGGGCCCAGGCACCTCCCTCTAGAACTGCTCTCTTGCCTCAGGTCTCAGCCTCCCAGGAGCTCCTCAGAGAAGAGAAATGTTCATTTGCTCTGAGTGCCACATACTTAAAGCTTCTGCTAAAACATGAAGTCACGCCCTGTCTGGGGTCAGACCCGGGTACCGCCGTTTGCTAGTGTATGACCCCGAGGGCTCAGAGAAGTGAGATATAGCCTGCCCGGTTTCCTAGGCAGTGATGTGGCCTTGCAGGTTCCTCCTCCCCAGGATGGTTGCAAGAATCAATAACCCGCACAGGGCCAGGGTCCCACGATTCCTGAGCCTGAGCGGCGTGTGGCCTCCTCATTTAGTCTGTTTCTGAGCCCCACATGCGAATGTTGCTTGCATGGGAACAGGCAGAGGTGGAGGAGTCAGGTGGCCTTTCATCTTGGTGCCAGCTTGTTCCTCCCCTGTCTAAGTGCCATAAAAAGAGCCGTTCCTTGAGAGAATTGTTTTGCTGTCAAGCTTTTCCTCTGAAGATAAATTATTTTCTCATTTGATTTTACTGATGTCAAAGTAACTTGTGTAAGCGATGTTAGATAAAACGTTTAACCTTTCTACTCAGTAAACAAATTATACAATTTTAGAGCTGGTGGCCTCTTGAGTGCTTAATTAGACTGCGCTCGCTTAGCTCCATAGAGACATTTGTATACAAATGCTTGGGGCTGGCACGGAGGGACCCAGGTATGGAGATGGGGTAAGGGAGCTCGTGGTCCTGCGCGTGCGCGCGCGCGCGTGTGTGTGTTTTGGAAGGGGGGCTGGTAACAGGAATCAGTGAAGGTAGAACCAGGGATTCGGATGCAGGGGACTCAGGGAGAGATGGGATACTGTGAAAGCAGCAATTTGGGGAGGGGATGGTCACGGAAGGAAGGGGGCATTACCTAGAGGAAGTGCTATTCCCACTTTTCCAATCTGGCAATTTCCCCACCAGGTAATTTGGCTTTGTATCCCAGAGGTTTGCCTGATTTCAGACAATTCTCTAATTCTCCTTTCACTGTTGGAGTTTCTACCAAAAGCTGCCAGTCTTCAGCAAGCCCTTACTTAGACACCCGGGGAGGTCAGAGCCACTCTTATGGCAGGGAGGTGCCACATGTCCAGCGCCTACCTGGAGCGTTAGGGGGAATCAAAGAGGGTGTGACCTGGTCACTTGGCAGCAATGTCCTCTGGGTGTTTCCTGGGCACTTGGCTGAAGGACAAGTGTGTGTGAGTGCCCCAGAGACCGTGAGCTCCAGGGTGGAGTCTTAGGGGTGACGGCTTGCAGGGAGGGTGTGTGCTGTGCTCACGGACAAGTCCACAGGTGTCGCTGGGCCTTTGTTGACATCTCAGCAGTATCGAACCCAGCTGACCACCTTTAAGGAGGAGTTCAATTCTGAGATAACTTTGTTTCAACACCTCCTTCCTCTCCACTTTATGTGTTCTGCCTTTGGAGTTACATCTGCGAACTGGGATTTCTGGGTTTCTATGTCTTCCTGTTTTATTTGAATGCTTAAAGATCAATGATGCGGTTGATCTTTCAAGTTGTTGAAGTTTGGGATTTGTGCTTTATTTTATTTTTATTTTTAAAGATTTTATTTATTTATTTGACAGACAGCGAGAGAGGGAACACAAGCAGGGGGAGTGGGAGAGGGAGAAGCAGACTCCCCGCCGAGCAGGGAGCCCGATGCGGGGCTCGATCCCAGGACCCTGGGATCGTGACCTGAGCTGAAGGCAGATGCTTAACTGACCGAGCCACCCAGGTGCCCCGAGGGATTTGTGCTTTAAAGCTACCATGTAGCACAGGGAGCCTTTGCAGCGTGAGGAGCCTCCTTTTCTTCACCCTCCTACTTGATGAGTACAGTGCCAGGATCGGAAGGCAGGGCCGGTCTGCATGGGGGGTGAGAGCTGAGCACCGGAGCTGGGCCTGGAGTGAGGCCCGGGGGCAGTGACAGGACTGGTGCTGGGGCAGAGTCAGCCAGAGCACAGATCAGTGAACAGCAGCAGGCCAGCCAGCGATTGGGTCTGTAACCCTCGCAGAGTCCTGCCAGGGAGAGAGCATTACCCCGTTTTGAGGATGGCGGGCCCAGTGAGGTTAGGGCTAGTCCAGGTGGTGGTTCGGGGGAGCACCAAGGTGAGGAGCTCCTAAGACCCTCTGTTCCAGTGCAGGGCAAGTTGGGAGTCCAGAGGGTGGGTGAGCTGGAAGGCAAAGGGGAGAACTAAGTGAAGTGGAATTCTGTAGAAATGAGGACTGCCAGAGCACAGTCTGAAAGCAAGGCACAGATACTCCTTATTCCCCTGTGCTTTCAAGCGCACAGCACATTTCACAACCCTAAAATCCATAGTGGCCCCGTTTGGAAAGGAAAGTTCAGAGTAGGGGTTGGGCTAGGCTGAGGTAGGAGGTCCTGTGCTGGCACCTGGGGGACGCCCTGCGGTGTGTGCAGGCCATGGCCTCTGTCAGGGCCTCGCAAGGAACGTGGGGGGGGGCAGTGGTGACACTGCAAGGCCCAGGCCGGAGGCGCTTCCGGCCTGCCTGGGACACAGGTGGACTCGGGGATAAACTAACTCGGACCCCGGATTTGACTGAAAGCCTTGTCAGCATAAATGAAGCAGCAGTGGGGCTCTCCTGCTGGATTGGGCTTACGCGGCTCTTTCCAGATTGGCAGAAGCGTTAGCAAGCTGCTCATTTGTCATCGTGGAGTTACGCTGTAAGAGTCGATGCTTTTTAGCTTTTGTGAGGAGAGCTGGAATGACTCACTGGATTAAGAACTTGGTAAATAAAGGCTCATGAGTTACTTCATTGCCCATGCTGAGCTCTAGTTGAGCACTTAGCAGTTTCCCGGTCCCTTCCTATGCACCTGGAGTGGGGATTCCCACCCCAGCACCATTCGGGCGTTGAGAAGATATTACGGGGTGCCCTCTGGGTGCCTGGCATGGAGGATGGAGAAGAATGAAGGCTCAGTACTTGCCCTCGAAGCCACTGTTAGCACATTTAGGCATGCAACAGTAGATGTCCGTACAAGAGTAACAAGGGAGAGATGAGCTGAGGGGGAAGACTTCCCAAGGGGATGGGATCTCATATAGCTCATGCTCTGTGGGCCTTGATATCCTGCCTCAAGCCTTCAGAAAGCAGCCTTGCCCCTCAGAGTTCCCTTCTGCTCTTACCACAAACATCATTTCCTTCAGGCAGTCCCGACCACCCAGAGTGTTCCTTCCAGAACTTGTGGCCATCTGTAATTGGGTTATTTATCTGACCGTAAGTCCCAGGAAGGTAGGGACTGACAGTTTGTTCACCATTATATCCCTCGTTCCTCACATGGCACAGAATTAGCTGTTCATTACACATTGGTGTGTGGCAAGAGGGTGGTGCCAGGCTCTCAAAAATTGAGTTATGAGGGCTTCAGGGGTAGCCGGCCAGTTGGTAGCATTGCCAGACTCTTCAGTTAGAAATCCTGGAATTGCAAAGGGCCCTTGGAGATCATCTAATCCAGTCCCCCCTCTTCATTTTGTCTCCCAGTGGACAGGATGTAGAAATGGCCAGGTCTGGTCAAGTGATGTCTGAGCCAGGCTAAGAGCACACCCGGCTGGGAAGAAACCCACCCCAGCCCAGTGTGTTTAGTCCTTATGAAATCAGTTCTACCTCTGCCCTACAGCAGAAGAAACAGAAAGTTGGGGAGAGAGACCCATACAAGGTCATTTATTTGGGGGCAGGGCCAGATCTTTGCCTCTCTCTGCTGAGAGGTGACCTCATCAGAGAGGGCAGGGGGCTGAGGGACTCAAAACAGATAACAGAAACTCATTCAGACAATCTCGCTGCCGTCTGCAGGACTGTCATTAAGGAATCCCAGAAGGGTCATCTTCCATCCTTGTCTTTCTGAAAGCTGGTTGAGAATATCCTGGAGCCTCTCAGTGTACTTTATCAGCTTTGGATAAAACATTGGACTCTGACTCCATCGACTTGCCGGGAGGGAGGGATAACAGCAAGGGCTTTTCCTTCTGTCCGGTCAGCACAGCAGAGCTGGCTCACCCTTGAACCCGCCTCTCCAGGATGTAGAAGGAGCAGCCTTCAGGGTCACAGGTTAAAGGGCATGAGCCTTCTGAGGGTGAAATCAAGGTTGTCTTTGGCAAGCGGTCTTAATAGTTTACAGGTTTGGGGTTCCTGACGTGAGCCTTGGTGGCACACAGTGGAATTAGGAGCAGGGCCCATACATTACTTCTCAGTCTTGAACTCTGCCTGTGGCCTTCCCTGGGACCCGTGGGGCTGGTTGGAAGCACACATACTACCTGACGACCCATTAAGTCTTAAATTTACCCTCTCTGGAAGGTGGGCTCTGCCTTTTCTGGCTGCATGATCATGGGTGACTTTGCCTCTTTAAACCTCAGTTTCCTTTTCTGTAAAATGGGAACACTAATAGTACCCACTGCCAAGGATTGTCACAGGATTAAATGAGGTGGCACATGCTGAGCTGTTAGCACACTGCCTTGCAAATTGTAAACATGCTCTATTATGATGCTCCTGCTGATGAAAAACAGTGCGTGGTGCCTGTGGCCAGAGGCTTGCAGTCCAGCTAGGGCAGGGAAGCTAACATGCACGGCTGTGACCCATGTGGGACACGCTGTGGCTGCAGGCCATGGGGACAGTGTGTGGAAGGTCCCTCGTGGCTCCCAGGTGGACCAGCAAGCAGGAGCCTGTGGTGGGGAATTGGTCTCGACTGTCTGCAAGTGCAGGTGATGCAGGCACTCTGTCTTGGTGGTCCGGCAGGGACAGCGGGTGTCAGGGAAGCCTCCGTGGGGAAGACAAGCTGAGCCTAAATAGAAAGCTGGAACTGGGGCAGGTAGGCTGGGACTCCACACCCACACCCTTCGCCGGCTCTCTCCCTGCCTTTGACGCTAGTCCCTTTCCTAGTGGTAGGACTGTGTTAGCGCCGGCTCCTGTGAAGTCTCTGGCCTTGTTTGTGTGCAGCTATTTTTAATTCCCATCGAGGACATCATGCTGTCATTTTGTTTCTCTTTCTCCACTGCTGGTGAGGTCTGTGCGGGTTGCAGTGTCTACACCTCGTCCTGCACTTCTTGCTGCTTGCCTCCACGTTGGTATGCCTCCCCCCCGCCCCCGCCGCACTTTCACCCACACATTCCCCAGGTAGAAGATCCTACATGCCTGCAGCCCAAGAGAACATTTCTGTGGGGATATGACTCAGGGACAAAATTGCTAGGTCCTCATGGGGCATGTGTATGCTTAATGACTTAGTTACTGCCTGCTTGTTCTCAGGGCTGCCCCAGTCTGTTTTCCACCAGTGTGTACAATAAGGGTTCTGTGTGCCCCTTTTGTCCCACACTTGGCATTTCCCACCCTCGGGTTTGCCATGCTATAGGAGTGAAGAGCCTTGTGATCATGGGCATCCCCCCAAGTTGCACAAGGGTGAGCCCCTTGCTGCTGTGAGCCCCTCGGACTTTGGTTCTCTCTGAAGTTGCCCTAGTCATACCCTTTGCCCAACTTCCCTCAGGGCCTGTCTTTTTCATGTTGATATATAGGACTTACTGGGATATTCCCTTTTAGTCTCTTGTCAATTTAGACATAGCAAATTGGGAAACAGTGTTTGCAGTCTGTTAACTTTGTCCATGGTGTTGGTTTCTGAAAAGAAATCCTTAATTTTTGATGTAATAAAATTCATTTATACACATAGGCACATGTGTATGTAAGTATTTGTACAGCTTTGACTTTGGAAATTTTGTTTAAGGATCTTGCCTGGCCCTAAGTCACACAGATAGTCACCTGCATTTTCTAATAGTCACTTCCGGTCCTACCTTACATTTTTGTTGAGTGCCAGCCGTGTGGCAGAGCCCGTGGAAGGCAGTGGAGAAAGAGTGGTGGATGAGGAAGGCAAAGGTCCACACCATCTTAGGGCAAAGAGTTGGACGTCTTTGGGCTTGATGTCCTGTACGCCGCGGGCTCTGGTCCACACAGCTTGGGACGCGTGAAGGAAGGCCATCCTGGGATTGAGCCCCGCTTCAGGTTCCCAGCGCAGTGGGGAGTCTGCTTCTCCCTCTCTCTCTGTCCCTCCCCCCCCCCGCCCCGCTTGTGCTCTCTCTCTCAAAATAAAATCTTTAAAAAAAAGAAAAGAATAAACTGGGGGGCCGATGGGTGGGAGGCTCAGAGGAGCTGCAGGTCTGCATTCACTTTCCCCGTCACCCACTTGGGATCCCCAGAGGTCTCACTGGGTTACTTCCAAATCCTCCAGCCTTCCTGTTGCCTTTGGCCACTGTGATCCACAGAAGGGAGTTGGCCAAGCGAAGTAGTCTCTAAAGGCGGAGAGGCAGGCATTCTCCTGTGTCCTTGTGAAAGGCAGTTCCAGACTGTTTACATGTAGAGGATAAAGGAGGAACTGGTGCGACCTGTTTGAGCAGTCCCTCCCGGCCCCCCTGTAATTACAGTCCTGCTGCATTTTAGATAGAGCCCACTGTCTCTCCTCTGATTCCCGATTACGCGGATGTTTCTGCACAAGGATTGCTGCAACTCCAGCCCCAGACTCATTTTAGCGGACTATAAATCCAAGGTGTGTCTGAGGCTGGATTCTCAGTGCCTGGGGTGGAGGAAAACCAGAGGAATGACTGGAGCCAGACTCAGAGAAAGGGAGAGGTAGGGAGCCTTGAGGAGGGCAGGCTGCTAGGAGGCCCTAGGCCCTGGGGTGGGGAATTGTGGGTGGAGAGAGGTTAGAGTGATTCGGATTCACGGGAGGACAGCAGAGCTTGGGGGTTGGGCCCACCCATTGGCCCCCCAGTTTATTCTTTTCTTTTTTCCACTCCCCGGGGAAGAGGGGGGCGGGAGAGTGGCTTCTGGAGGACTCTAGAGAGGTGGTGGTTCGGCTTTTTCCCAAGCCCAGCCTGCATAGACTATAGCCCCTGAGGTGCCTGGGCACTGACTGGATCCTGCTACCCCTATCCGGCTCCCACCTGCCACCTGGAGGACAGAGCCGTCCCTTTTCCCGCTTTCCCGCTCTCTGTCCCCACTGCTATGGCCCCAGCCTGAGGAGGCCACTCTCCCACCTTCCTCCAGGAGCTTCACCCTCCTGAACCCCACCAGTCCCCCGAACACGGAACCCTTCAGGATGATCATCTGACACCCCCCACCCCCAGCTGCACCCAACCCCCCGAAGTCGCTAGTCATTCCCTTGCATCCTGTGTTCCATGCTCCACGCCTCATGGACAGCACGCCTGAGTCCCCGTGCTGGTACATCTTTTCACCATTTTCCTGGAGACCGTTCTCTCTCTCCTCACCTTTGTTCTTGAAAATTCCTACTTGTTCTTGAAAATTCAGTTTGGATGTTGTCTCCAGTATACCTTCCCCACCTCTCACTCCTCCCTCTGGCCGGGTGGAAGTCCCCGAGGAAGAGGACAGTGTCCCCAGCCGCGCATCCAGGCATATGTGTGTTGAGGTCTGTCTTTAGTATCTTGGTATCTGAGGGAGTGAGCCTGAATTTCGAGGAAGTTAGGAACATAGATAGCTTCTGACCTCGTTTTTAAAACGGGCATTCTGTGAGTAAATCAATTGATAATAAGGTTTAGAAGAAATCTCGTTTATTTTTTAAATTTCTGCATAAAGTTCTTTGCCATTTGGCCACCTCAAAACAAACTAGTGTTTTAAAAAGCAGGAGAGAAAGTTTTAAATTACAAAACTGATAAAATAGAAATAGCTAACCATATAGACCCTCACTTTAACATATGATCAGTTTGTCATGTATTTGAAAATTAACTCACCTTGCATTTTATAAAAACCAGTCATCGTTATACCTCAATTTTAAAAATGTATTAAAAAAAAGAGAGAACACACTCCACCAAAGAAGACATATGGGTGGCAGACAGGATCAAGAAAAGACGCTCAGCATCACTAGACATTAGGAAAGTGCAAATTAAAATCACAGTGAGATAATTGCTACATACTAAAGTGGCAAAATATTGAACAAACAAACCTGACGCAGTTCCAAGTGCTAGTGAGAATGTGGAGCCTTTGGAACCGTCGCACTGCAGTGAGGAATGCAGAGTGTACAGCCACTTGGGGTGATGGTTCGGCGGTTTCTTATGAAGTTAGACATATACTTACTGTATAAGAATTCCCTTCCTAGGTATTCACCCAAGAGAAATGAAGACATGTGTCCACACAAAGACCTGTCAGTGAATGTTTATAGCTTTTTTAATAATTGCCCCAAGTTGAAAACAACCCCAATGTCCTTCAACAGGATGAAAAGGCAAACAAGTGATGGTGTACCCATACAACAGAACACCTCTTAGCAATAAAAGGAGTAAACTACGGACATAGACAATACCATGGATCAGTCTCAAAAGCCAGACCACGTACTGTGTGATTCCATTTAACCGGACAGCTTGATAAAGGGTGTTGGGGAGGAAGAATCTCCTGTCCCCTTCAAGGTCCTTCTAGTTAGACTAAGAATCAAATTGACACGAGACAGATTAACAGTAGAAAATAAAATTTAGTATATATGGGGAATTCACACAAGCATGGCATATTCCAGAGACAGGCAAAATGAGTTATCTGTGTCATCCTGAGATAAGTGGGTAGGGGTCTAGTACTTCAAAGGGAAGGAATGTAATTGAGGGGAAAATGATAAACAAAAAGAGTAAATGTTTGGAAAACAAATGTTTGCTGGGCCACTCACAAACAATGGGACTCGGAGGACTTTGATCAGATAGGCCTTGCTGGGTCCCTCCCTGTCCACCAAGCCTAGTTCAGAGTATAATGTAGTTATCTATGGCGGTAGCTCTCTTCCTGGAGCAGGTTGTCTATCTAAATTCTTTGTAGACAGCTTTGGGGGAGGTAAAGAGCTTTTCCTGAATCTGCTGGGGAATGATTGCTTTTCAACTCAAAATAATCTTCATGTCAAAGTGGCCTGTTTGGGGGCGGCCTGCCCCTTGGCCCCTACGAGGGACACAGATCAGATCAGTGTTGCCAGGGCTATGTGGGGCAGAGATTGACTGCAGGAGGGCACAGGGAACGTGGTGGGGAGTTGGAAGTTTCTGCACCTGGATATGGTGATGGTTATACATGCACACATTCATGCGAACTCAGCTAAGCATAGACCTGTGAAGGGTGAGTGTTACCGTATGTAGATTATATTTCAGTTTCGAGAAACAGTGGTCAGTAGTTCTGCTCTTAGGATGACCACCGGTGCCTTGCTCAGGGGAGCAGGAAGGCCACACTGCTCTGCAGTGGGCGGTTTGTGGAGATGAAACAGTGGTCCCTGATGTATGTCCCTGTGTGGGCACTGGAGGGATGGCCGGCCCGCACCCACATGGAGCCTTTTCACCCAGCAAAGACCAGTGGGGCAGATGTTGCTGCAGCGTCATGAGCACTCCCTTCTCCCCTTGCCTCAGCAGTGATCACAGTGCTAACATTTAGACCTAAACTCATGCTTCTGGAGACATCCTGCCAGTATTCCTTGTTGCTTCTAGATTTTAAGAGTTTGTCCTTTAAATATGAACGGCAGCTAAGGTACACGCTAAAGGGTCATACCGACAGGTTCCTTTTTAGGAGATACTCTTTTCTTTTCCCTAAATCTTTTTACAGGGTTTTGAAAAGCAGAGAAGAGCCAACATATTGTGATCTTGATTACCCGTGTGAATATTATTGGTGGGAGTGAGATGAAAGCCAGCTCTGCCTCATGGTTTCTTGCCGACTGTCAAGTCTCAATCAAGCTGTGATGAGCTTAGTTCTTCTTGGCACCAGCTCAGCGACAGAGTTGTGTTTTGTTGGTTACTTGTTTTCATCCTGCTGTAAATTTCAAAATGACAGCAAGGCCCTATTTTAAGGGAAGTGAGCATGCGGTGTCACTTCCAACTGATTGTGAAATGCTTGCTTTTAGGGGCGCCTGCGTGGCTCAGTTGCTTAAGCCACTGACTGTGATTTTGGCTCAGGTCATGATCTCAGGGTGGCGAGATTGAGATTGAGCCCCATGTTGTCAAGTTCCACGCTCAGCGGGGTGTCTGCTTGAGAGAGTCTCTCTCCCTCGCCCTCTGCCCCTCCCCCCACTTGTGCTCTCTGTCGTGCTCAAAAATAAATAAATAAAAATCGAAAAAAAGAGAAAGAAATGCTTGCTTTTGCCTTGCTAAGAAAGGGGCTGCTGAAGCATAGAGATGAAAGGTCTGTGTGTTGGTGAGGAGTAGCAGCCTGGCCACACCCCAGGCCGGAACAACAGCTGACGTGGGCTCCCAGAGCTATTCAGCATGCCTGCTGGAGAAGGCTGCCCAGGCCACTTCACTCCCAGGGGTCCTTGCTGTTCCCAGAGGAGCAGGGTTCTCTCTGGCCTCAGGGACAGCCCTTTCTGAAGTGGCCAGAACCCCTTCTCCCTCATTGCCCATCTCCCTTTGGGGTCCCTGTGTTCTGTCCCTCTGTGAGGTCTTCCCTACCACCACCCCCTTCACCTGGTTAGCTCAGGATAGGAGAAACTAGGGTAGTTTGAACTGTTCATAAGTCGGAGTTAGCGAGCTGTGCCGCTGGTCCCGCAGCCTACCTGGGAGAGAGAGGACTGTCCCCTTTTCTGTAGAAGTAGGAACGAGTCCTCCCTGTTCTCCAGGAGCTTCCCAACTGAGCCCAAAGAGAGATGAAATAGAGTGATCAGCCAGGCAGAGACCTTTAGAAATGGTAAAACTGGTAATAAAAGTTGATTAAGATTTTTGAAGACGGGGGAAGAAAAGGTTGAAATAGAACAGATCATTTTGCTGCCACATTCCCTCCAGTGCTCCAGCGTCGGCCGCAGGCTCTCCTTTCAAATCAGCTGCTGAAAGAGTGACACATACTAAACACTTTGATTCACACTCCCAATTAGCCACTAATATTTTGTCAATTATTCTTTATATATTTGATAAATTAGTCTCTCTCTCACATGTGAGAGAAAGTAGTCAGAACTCACCATCACCCTCGTCAAAGCAGGTAAGAGTCTGAGCTTTGCTGTCAAGACGGTCCTACCTGGAGCCATTTGAACCCCTGCTGCTGCAGGACCTGGGGACTGACGTCATTCTCCAAGCCTTGCTCTTCTCCTCTTAAGAGGGGGACAGTTAGTCCTACTCGTTAGGGCAGGGCAGTATTTGGAGGTGTAAAACACCCACTGTGGTGCCTGGTACACACTGGGTGCTCAGTAAGTGGGAAATAGTATTTATTGCTCTAATCGGGAAGTAATAACCCAGCATGGGATGACATTTAAGCGGAAGGCACCTGAAACCTGTTTATACCAATGATGATCAAAAGGTCTTTCGCCAATTCTATAATATTAATTATAAGATCATTTTGGGGACGCCTAGATGGCTCAGTTCCTTCAGCTCAGGTCATGATCCCAGGGTCCTGGATCAAGTCCCACATTGGGCTCCTTGCTCGACGGGGATCTTCCCCCTCTGCCTGCAGCTCCCCTTGCTTGTGCCCTCTCTCTCTCACTCTCTGGCAAATAAATAAATAAAATCATTTTAATCTGAGTTACCGAATTCTTTTTCTTTCTTTTTTTCTTTTTCTTAAGTGTCTCTGGTCAGACCTCACTTGCTCTGGGTAGCTGTCCCTGACCCCTCAGTTTGCACGAGATGCCCTTCTGGGTACCCTCAGCCCTTCACTTCTCTCCGTCAGAGCCCTTCCTGTGCTGGTCTGTCTCCTTCCCTGACCCACGGGTCAGAGCGTGTACACTGGCCATGTGGTTATTGAAAAGCTCCACATTTTAATGTTGCTGCTAGTAATAAAAATGGGGAGCTTGTCACCTAACAACACAGGATGCCTTTCTAGTGGGAGAGGGGATGAACTCCCAGGAGCCCAGCTAGCACGGAGGCTCTTTGTGCAGCCGTGAGGGTCCGGCTGCCCCACCCCCAGGAGGGGCCCCCAGTCTCACGGTGTGGTCCTGTCTCCTAGGTTGGGAACTACAAGCGGACCGTGAAGCGGATAGACGATGGCCACCGTCTGTGCAGTGACCTCATGAACTGCCTGCACGAACGGGCGCGCATCGAGAAGGCGTACGCACAGCAGCTCACCGAGTGGGCACGGCGCTGGAGGCAGCTCGTGGAGAAGGGTAGGGGGCCGCCCGGGCGCTCCAGGCAGATCTCACAAGATCAGCGCAGGAGTGCGTGTTCAGTTCTGGGGGGCTGTGCTTCATAGTGGGGAGCAGCAGGGAGCCTTCTCCCAGCAGCCCGGGCTGTGTGGGCTTTCTTCCCTTTTCTGTGGCACGGGGCTTCCCTGCATACAGTGCCAGTCTCCCGCCGCAGCCCTTGTCGTCCATAGGACGTGCTACGCTTGCCAGTCTAACTCAGGACAGCCCCTGCCGGGCCCAGATCTGAGTAAAGCGCCCACCACATCAGAGGCCTTGCGGCTCTACACTGTGGGCTCCAACGCGCAGAGTTGTTTATCCGTAAGCTTGGCTGTGTAGCACATCGGGTAAGACTAGATGGTGACATGTGGCAGGCTTTCGAATTTCGAATTTTAACAGGAATAACTAGAGGTGTTGCATGGTGCAGGTTTTGCCCCCCGCTCCCTCCCTAGCAAAACACTCAGAAGATTCGGGAGTTTAGCAACAGAACGCTGCTATGGGTATAGATTGTTCTCAGAGTGCACTTCCCAACATAGAGGGGGAGCTGGGTGGGTTACAGGGTTTCCTGGGACAGAAGCCGGAGAGTGGGGCTTTCCAGGGTGTGCTGTGGGCCAGGCTCTTCTACCATGATGGCTGACCTCAGAAGATGGGGGTGCCAGGCCACTGGCTGAGGGGTCCTGGACGGGCAGGGCCCCAGGCAGCTACAGCTGGGTCTGGACCAGCTGCTCATCTTTCCCCTGTTGCTGAAACAAGTCATCTGTGGGGCTTAGCACGGTGCCTTGGTTCAGAGTAGGTGTCAGGGAGCGAGGTGGCCGTGCACGGGTGAGGAGTAGCCAGGGAAGGGGCAGCTCCTTCAGTAAACCATAACTGTTGTTTTATTTCCACCTCTCAGGATCCAGCTGTCAGCGCTGTCCCTTGTGTTTATTCAGAACTTGAGGTTCACAAAGCACCCTTGCCCCCGCTTACCTTGTGGATCCTGCCACTGTGTTCAGACCAAGGCTGGAGAGGGAGCTGCTCATTTTGTAGACATGAGGGATTCGAAGTTCAGAAGGGCTCACCTTCCACGGTTGTGCCCCTTCCAGCGCCTCTCTGTGTCATTACCCAGCTCAAACAGTGACTGTCCCCGGGGAGAGCCTCGAGGACAGGACCTGGATCTTCCCATTTTCATCCTCAGATTCTGTCATAGCCTCTTCCTCCCTTACCTGATGCCATGCCACCCCACACCCTCAACAAAATGACAGGCCGGATTACGAGCTTCCTTCCTGAGCAGTGTGCGAGGTGACCACTAATCTAGAGATTTCCATCTGGCCAGAGCAGTTTCCTGCCTCCAACTGTCCTTCCTCTCTGCAAGACAGGGCTTCCATTCTGCTGAGAGACAGTCCTCCGTTTGACAGGCAGCTCTTGAGTTCCTGCTCTGAGCCAGGGCTCCGTTCTCCTTGTGGGAGTGAATAAGAGAGGTGCTGAGGAGTCCCCTGCAGGGAAGGGAGAGGGCGGGCTGCAAGAGCACCCGAGCAGCCGGGGAGAGAGGTCAGCTCACTTCAGAGGGTCCTCCTCCTCCAGCCCGCCTTAAGCAAATTAAAACTTCCAAGATGCAGAAATTGGAAGTCTTTAAAAGCTTAGTGACTTTAAAAAAAGAAAATGTGTGTAATCCCCTAATTTCCCTAACAAAAGAATGGTTGAGTAGATCCAGCTTCAGTTCCTTATTCTTCATCCCGGACTGAAAAAGGAACAGCCACTAAGAGAAAACTGTCTGAAAGAACCGAAAGGAAACCTCCCAGCCCCCACAGCCAGGCTGCTGGCCTAGAATCCCATCCTCACAGCTGAGAGAGGTTAACGGACGAAATCCCCACGCAGGGCCTGTCTGGGAGCCCTGGTGCCCAGTAACCACCAGCTTCTCTCCTGTGCCAGGGCCCCAGTATGGAACGTTGGAGAAGGCCTGGACGGCAGTCATGTCCGAGGCAGAGAAGGTGAGCGAGCTGCACCTGGAGGTGAAGGCCTCGCTGATGAATGAGGACTTCGAGAAGATCAAAAACTGGCAGAAGGAAGCCTTTCACAAGCAGATGATGGGAGGCTTCAAGGAGACCAAAGAAGCCGAGGACGGCTTTCGGAAAGCACAGAAGCCCTGGGCCAAGAAGCTGAAAGAGGTGCCTCCCTCCTGCAGGCTGCCCCTGCCCGGCCTGACCCCATGCTTCTTGGCTAGACCCCCTCTGACTGCTTTAGGCCCCGGATGCTAACAACAGTAGAGACAAGGCCCCCTCTTTGGGTTAGCAGAAGAGATTAATTTAAAATTTTTATTTCTTTTGTATGTGTTTTTCTTTGAAATTTGCAAATAATACTGATACCGGTTTTTCTAAAAGTAGCCAAAGCCACTGAGTCTCCTTTGGCCTTGGCTAGCTGGAGGCTCTCCTACACGGACCCCATGCCCACAAGCAGACCGCCCCCCCCCCCCGCCCCCCGCCACCGCAGCTTGGCCAGCCCCTTCCCTTAGGGGCCCACTTGCTGCTTCCTTCCGTCTCCACTGGCTGGCTTTTCTCAGGAGCTGCACCACCTTCCTCCTCCTCAGAGTCCTCCTCCTCAGAATCTCCCAGAACAGACCTCCGTCTTCGGGTAGTAATGACAGGCTTTCCTTCTTTTTTCCATGTCTTGGCTTTTGCCACGTTTCCTTTCTCTTCTTGTCCGTGGCCTCATTTATAATGACTACCCCCACCCCCTCTCGAGGCCATGGTTACAAAACTCATCTTTCCCCTCTAGAATGAACTCTGTGACTTTGGCTCAAGGAAGGAAGCCTCTGAAATAAAGATACAGCGGCGTGTGCGTGCACGTGTTCTCCCCGAGTTAGCCATGGAGCCCGTGGCCTGTAGGTCTGCCTGCCAACGTTACCCCTCCTGGTAGCTCTGGAACTTAGGAATGTTCTTCGTATTCGCTGTTCCAGCTGCCTGGCGTGCTCTTCCCGCAGACAGCCACACCTCCCGTACATTCTTGCCCCACGTGATCTTGGCTGGCTCTCTCCAGCCGCTCCGGACGCAGTTCGGCCCACAGCGCCCCAGCACAGCGCCCCACCTCTCTTGCCTGCTTTCCTCTCCTCCTTGGCACTCATCACCCTCTTGTTCACTGTGCTCTTCAGCTGTCTTTTGTAGTTGCCTCCCTGGCTAGACGGAGAGCTCCCCGAAAGCCAGGGTCTTTGGTGCTGCACCCCTGGTGCCTAGAACAGCGCCCGGCCCAGAGCAGGCCCTCCGTCCCTTTCTGCTGAATGAACTCCTCCCTCGTAACTAGTTGTAATTATACGGCATGCGCAGCTTTGTATCTGCTCTTCCCCTCTCCTCTGGGGGGTGAAAGCAGAGTCTGTGAAGCCGATTTTGAACTTGCAGACACGTGGCACTCAGGAGCTCGTTCTCCCCGTAGGTAGAAGCAGCAAAGAAGGCCTACCACGCGGCATGTAAAGAGGAGAAGTTGGCCACATCCCGAGAAACCAATAGCAAAGCGGACCCATCCCTCAACCCCGAGCAGCTTAAGAAGTTGCAAGACAAAGTAGAAAAATGCAAGCAAGACGTTCTGAAGGTAAATGGGGCACGTCTTTCTCCGTGTTGAATGCACGTGCCTCACCCGGTCACCTCTCTGGCCCACAGTGAGCCTTTGTTGCTGCTTGATGGGACGGGTGGAGAGATGGCCCACCAGTAAGACCTACTCCTGCGCTCAGGAGGGCCCCGCAGGGAGCACTCACCTTACCACAGCCCCCTGTGCCCTGCTCAGGACGGGGGCAGACCCGAGTGCTGGGCAAGCTCGGGGAAGGGGCTGGTGCGCGAGAAGCGGGAGGGAGCAGCTTGTGCAGGACAAGGAGGTGTGGATGCCAGCGTCCGGCAGCTGATACATGAGCCGGCACGGAGGGGCATGATGACCAAATCGCCAGTGGTCTTGCAAGGCCAGTGAAGTAAGGAGCTAGGACACTGCTAACGACGAGCCACTGAAAGAAGGTTCCAGAGCTCAGGGAGGGCAGAGGTTTAGTGGAGGGCCACAGCTGAGAAGGATTGCTCTGGTGGTGAGTGGAGGGAGTCCCCAGAAGGGGTGGTGGAGTATCCAGGAGGCCCAGCACACTGTGGCCATGGGGAGCGTGGAAGGGTGGGGGGAGCAGGCGGGTAGTTCCAGCAGTGGAGGCCCCCGAGAGGTGTGGGTGGAGGCTGCGGGCGCTCAGCCAGGAGGCCGTGACCAGGCCCTGTGTGCAGCAGGCCCAGTGCAGCACCCTGGCTGCCGTGGGGGAGGTGTCCTGCTGCCGTGGGTTAGAGAGATCGTATGGGAAGATGGTGTAAGCTGTTGGTCTCCACGGATGCAGGTGGTGGTTCTGCCTGGAAGGCCTGAGTCGCGGATGCAAACACTAGACAGATTCAGATAATTTAAAAGTTCCCAGTAGGTGAGAGCTGACGGGAGCAAGGCCCAGGCCACCACCTCTGCGGCATGGTGACGGGTGCGGGGCTCGGGCTGTGGCTGTCAGGAGCCCTCCTGCGGCAGTGCTGAGGAGACGCCACCTGCATTTGGCGAGAGAGAGGCAGCCGATTGAGAAAGGCTGCGTCCTGGGAACAGGTTGTGAGGCCAGGAAGGAAAGAGGAGCCCCGAGCTGCTCTGTTAACACCCACCGCCTTCTCAGGCTTGGATGGGCACCACTGAGCCCAGGGAATTAGGTGGTGGCATCTCTGTTGTGTGACGCAGGAAACTAAGTTCAGAGAGGCTCAATCTTGTGCCACCTGGTGTGTGAGTGGGGGAGGGCCCATACCCTCTCTCCCCACCCCTCACCACTCTGTCATCAGCATGGTGACGGAGGGCGGTTGTGGGGAATGTCTGCAGAAGAGTTCATCGCTCAGAGTGAGCACCAGAGTCCCTTGGGGAGCAGCCCCCCTCCCCGCACCTGGCTCTGGGACTGGGGCCGGGGCCAGGCGGGTAGGGTTTAGAGCAGCCGGCTGCCTCCACCGTGGGATCAGGTGAGGAGCCTGGGGCTACATGCCGAATGGGGAGGGCACCTGGGCTCAAGGAACAGAAGGCTGGGGGGCTGCCGAGGGTTGCCTTTGCCAGGTGTCCATGACAGTGCCTGGAGGAGAGACGAGGCATCTCTGGTCCTGGGTATGGGGGTAGGGGTGGGGGTGAGGGACATAGACACACATACCTTTCGTGTTTCACAGTCACTCAACAGAGTCCACCAAATTGATCCGGGGTCCGAGGTCAGACGTAAGGCACCTGTGAGGATGACTGGGCCGCTTTGTAGAGGTTTCCTTCCCTACTCTGCGGTCTAGCCAGTGACCTTGGGGCATGATAGTCCTTGTAGGCCAAGAGCTGGCCCGGACAGGAGGGCAACCCCATCTTCTACTCCCCTTTTTGAAGCAGTTTCTAAAAGCCAGCACTGACTGGCTACACACTCCCTTCTGTATTTCCTTCAGGCAGTGACTGCGTCTTGCAGTATCCATCAGAAAGGAACTTCTCATGTTCAGTGCTAAATGTCCAGTCCACAGGAGAGCAAAGGCTGTCTCTCATTTCACTCCATGGATGTTTACTAGGAACTTTCTATGTGCTCTGTGCTAGGAATTCCCCAGTAGTGATGATCCTGCTCTGCATCTGGCTTTGCTGGGGCAGGGCTGTTTGTGAGCACAGGCCAGGGACCTGGGAAGCATCTTGTTGCCACTGGGCACCTCAGGGGCTCTGGGGAGGTTGCTGTGTTGTTGAAGAATCCCAGAGAAGTGCTTGCTCTCCAGGCGCTGGGTGTTTAACCGCAGCTGCATGTCTTGAGGCCTCTGAGCTCGTGATCTCACTCAGGGCCTCACACATAGACACAGGGCAGTTGATGATGACGATGAGGAGTAATCAGAGGAGTTGGTGGCACTCTGTTTCTGCTGGGAATGTCCAAATTCTGGAAAGGATAACCTTTTCCTGGGGTCACAGAGGACCCAAGGCCAGCCAGGAGGCTCAGAAGCAGAACAAGGAACAGCATATAAGGGGGGGCCGGGGAGGGGAGGCTCCAGGCAGTGGGTGGGGCCTGTTAGGGAAGTCTTTGAGAAGAGGGGTCTCTGGAGCATAAAGGGGAGTTTTCCAGGGCATGAGTCACAGCAGGGTGTCTGGGACGGAAGCAGCGTAGACAGTAGATTTGGAGTCCTGAGTGAGGGCAGAGCTGCTTCAGGGATGTGGCAGGGTCTGGGGTCCCGAGACATGGCCTTGATCCTGAAGGCGGGAGGCTCAGCCCTTCCTCAGAAGTCCACAGTGTCGTCAGAGACAGAAAAGCGAAGTTCCTGGGTGGCCAGCCCATCTGCCCATGATCCCCCCCATTTCTCAGGGTCTCCATAGCGGGAAGGCTTACAGTAAATATGGCCCCAGCCCTGCCGTCCCTCATTTTGCCCCAGGAGGCTCCTTTGGTCCTGCCCTATTTCCTTTCTGGTAAAACCCCTTCTCGAGGCCAGTCTCGGGCTGAACGGCTGTGTAGGGGGGAGTGGTGGGCTGGAGGACAGGAGGACAAGGACTTTTTTGAATGCCTACTTCGTGCAGCTTGATGCCCTTTGTCTGTCACCTCATTTAAATATCAGACTGCTGTGATGTAGACGTATGGCATGGTCGGCTCAGGTCCAGACCACCACAAGAAAGTGAGCCAAATGACTGTTTTTGGTTTCCCAGTGCTCATAAAAGCTATGTTTACGCAATAGTGTAATTTATTAAGTGTGCAAGAGCATTACATCTAAAAACAGTATACACACCTTAATTAAAACATACTTTATTGCTACAAAATGCTAACCATCATCTGAGATTTCAGCAAGTCATGGTCACTAATCACAGATCACTGTGACAAATGTAATAATAATGATGAAAACTTGAGATACTGAATTACCAAAATGTGACCAGAGACACGAAGCGAGCAAGTGCTGTTGGAGAAATGGCACTGGGAGACGTGCTCCCTGCAGGTTTGCCCCAGACCTTCAGTCCGTAAAACACACAATACTGTGGAGCGCCATGAAACGGGGTTTGCCTGTACCTCGTTTTCTGCAGAGGGAAGTGAGGCTGTCAGAAACTCAGGTGCCAGGACCCACCCCCCAGGTCTGTCTGGCGCTCAGACCCCGAGATCTTGCCCAGAGGTATCTGCTGAGTCACCACTGCTGTGGGCAAGGTCCAAGGCTCAAGGGGGACCCAGCACAGCCCTTCCTCGGGGAGAGGACACGGATGGATGCCATGGGCGCGAGTCAGCGGGGCAGTGGTGCTCGAGACCACGCACCTTGGGCTCCAGAGTGACTGCCCCTTCCCCAGTGTCTGCCTGTTTGGGCCTGGTACTAGCTGAGAGGCCTGGCACATGCCAGGAGTGTGGTTTGCAGTTCAGAAGTGGAGGGGCTGGGACTTGAATTTGAAAGTGGAGTCTGTCAGACTCCAGTGCTTGTGCTCTTTGTGCTTTGGAATCTGTGGAGGCCTGAGAAGCTTTCCCCAAGGATGACCTCAGTGGTGGAGGTGGCATCGAGATGAGCCTGGGGGGCCTGGCCATGTGGGGTGGGAAGGGCGTCTTTCTGAGTATTTTCCCAGCCCAGATTGGGTGGAAGCACCCTTCGGGAATAGAGGTAGAGCATGAGTCTTCTGGGCTGGAACCCGAGGAAGTAGATCCTTGGATGCCGGTCACAGCTCCTCACCCTGCTCATAAACTCACTCAAAGTGTCTGCTTTAATATTGTCAGCTGATAAGTGGGTCTAGATGCTGATGAATTCAGAAGTGGCAGAAAGGGACAAAGGCAGGTGAGGAACAGGGTGGTGTAGAGCCTGGCTCGCTTTCTCTCCGTCAGAGGGAACCAGGGTGAATGGAAATGAACCTTCATCCTATTGTGCCCGGATTCTCTTGTAGACCAGAGAGAAGTACGAGAAGTCCCTGAAGGAGCTGGACCAGGGCACGCCGCAGTACATGGAGAACATGGAGCAGGTGTTTGAGCAGTGCCAGCACTTTGAGGAAAAGCGTCTGCGCTTCTTCCGGGAAGTTCTGCTGGAGGTTCAGAAGCACCTAGACCTGTCAAACGTGGCCAGGTGAGTTTCCATTTAGAGAAAGAGCACATCACCATGAAGTCAGTGGAAAGTTGCTTCTGAATAAAGCTCGATCATTGCTCTCCAGACTTGGGATGGCAGTGTTCGTCAGAAGATCTTCTCTCTGGGGGCTCCGGCTTGGCTCAGTCGGTTAAGCATCTGACTCTTGGTTTCAGCTCAGGTCACGATCTCAGGGTCATGAGATCAAGCGCTGTGTTGGGCTCCGTGCTCAGTGGGGAGTCCGCTTGGGATTCTCTCTCTCTCCCTCTGCCCCCCACCACTCTCCCTCTCAAAGAAATAAATAAATCTTTAAAAAAAAGGGGGGGGGGCGCCTGGTTGGCTCAGTCGTTAAGCATCTGCCTTCGGCTCAGGTCATGATCCCAGGGTCCTGGGATCGAGTCCCGCATTGGGCTCCCTGCTCGGCGGGAAGCCTGCTTCTCCCTCTCCCACTCCCCCTGCTTGTGTTCCTGCTCTCGCTGTGTCTCTCTCTGTCAAATAAATAAATAAAATCTTTAAAAAAAAAAAAAAAAAAGTTAAGTCCCTGGTTAAGTCCTCCTGCCCAGCGAGGGACCTTGTGCTGAGCCTGTCTGCAGCTGCGTGGTCGGCCTGTGCCAGGCACCCCACCGCCTGGGACGGCTGATTGCTGGCCTGAGCTGGGCGGCCTCGGGCCACGCAGTAAGGTGGCCCATGCGCTGCTGGCTCTGTGTACAACAGTCTAGGTCCAGGTAGGAAGGGAGGGCCACAGTTGGTGTATTTGAAATGAAGCCAGGAACATCTTTCTATGTTTCCTGGGCTGGTGTGCCCTGTCCTCAAGACTGTCTTACTTCGAAGCCCCTCCAGAGGCCCCTCCTCTTAGAGCAGCTACCTGCTCAGCCCTTGACTACTCAGGGGTCCCTTGGACAGCACAGGCCCTCGGACTCAGCTCTGGATCATGACATGGAGGCTGTGGTATTTCTCCTGCATTTGCCTTGTCTGTGGTCCTGTGGTGCCTTCACAGGGGCAGAGGTCTGGGCTAACCATGGATGTGGACTTCAGTCATCCGTATCTCAGAGCCACGTAGAAATGACTCACAAGCTAAGGCTTCTCGTTCGTAGGAAATTACATTCTCTTTGTCTCCTGCACAGTACAGCGGGAAGGAACAATTACTGTACAGCCACTCTGCCAGGATTTAATTAATGCTTATGACAGTCTATAAAGTGGGTGGCATTGTTCCCTGTCTTACGGGGAAACTGAGGCCGGTTGTAGTGGATTGACTTGCCTGGGGCTACACGGCTGGCTGGGGTGGGGTGTACATGCCCGACCTCGGCTGGCATGCCCGGCCTGAGCCCTCGAAGCCAGCCTGGGGAGTAGACGGCCGAGTAGTGTCCGAGGGCTGCCAGAACAAAGTACCAGAACCCAGTGGCTTATGACAGCAGAAGTTTATTCTCTCTCTCAGTTTGGAGGTGGGAAGTGTGAAATCAAGGCGTTGGCAGGACCGTGTTCCCTCTGAGGCTCTCAGGGAGGATCGTTGCAGCTGTCTGTCTGCTGTCAGTCCTTGGCTTGTAGACACATCGCCCCCGTCACACGGCCATCTTCTCTCTCTGTCTTCACCTGCCCTTCCCTCCGTGTGAACAGTGCCCATCCCTACCTTCCAGGACAGTCATGCATCTCCTCTGTCTGATTTAGCTACAAGAACATTTACCGTGACCTGGAGCAGAGCATCAAAGCTGCTGATGCGGTGGAGGACCTGAGGTGGTTCAGAGCCAACCACGGGCCAGGCATGTCCATGAACTGGCCACAGTTTGAGGTAAGAGGAGGCTGTGCCCGTGACCCCCTGGGCCCACAGGATTGAGACACATGCAGTCTTTTTCCTTCCAACCCAGTGTTGGCCTTTGCCCTGCTTATGAGGCAGCCTTTAAGCATGGCTACTCTGGGATCCAGGTCAATGTTGAAAGTCCCGAGGGCACTCCTGAAGGGCCTTCTGAATCTCAGTGAAGGTGCGATTATGTTCTTTCTCATTAAGAACTTGGATGGTCGCTTGTTGACCATCGGCGTTGTCTTCTCAGGGTGAGTCCCGGGAGCCGCCGGTTCCCTGCCGCAGCCTGCAGGATGGCTGCGAAGTGGGCTGTCACAGGGCACACCAGGCCTGGCGGCCTCGGGTCCGGGGGGGGCGGCGGGGGCGGGTTATGTGTAGCTCTTCTTACCCTTCGCATGAGGGACTTTTCCTTGTTTCAGGCAGTACATTCAGCTAATTTTGGTTCAGAATTAACTTTTCTCTTTTCCTGATTTCATGGGTCCAAGCTTCCAGTATCTTTACATGCAAAATATGAGGGCCTGGGGATCTCGGGTCTCTTCCAGCCCCCTCTGCCCCTCCCACCCCCACCAGGCCCTGCCACCCGCTTCTCTGAGGGCAGGGGTCTCCCCACCTTGTGGTAAAGCAGGGGCCAGGAAAGGCTCGGCAGCTGCCTTCCAGGGAGGGTGCCTTGTGTGGGGGCCGAGGGGCTTCCCGTGCCTCGGTGGCCACCAGGGCACTGGCTGCCCTCACGTCTGGTCTCACCACTTGGCAGCTGTGGGACACTGAGCAGGTCGTTTCCGTGTATAAAATGGGGGTGACAACAGCACCCATGTCCTCCAGCAGCTGGGGGCCCATGCTGGCCGTTGGCCCCATCTTAGTCCACAGTTGTGTCTGTCCTCACACGTGCGCCTCTGTCTTCTGGAGCTTCTCAAGAAAGCTGCTCCGATGGCAGTGTAGGTCCCTGCAGCTGAGCACGCCCCCTGCTCCGTCTTTAGGACATCTGCTCCCAACAGGACTGTGCCCCTTCCACGGGGGCACTGGGACAGAGTAGTGGAAGTGTCCCAGAGGGGAGAGCACAGAGCCCCCCCCCCCCCCCCGCCCCCGGCAGTGGTGCCCGGGAGGAAGCGAGTTGGTGTGTCCTGCGCACAGAGCAGGATTTCACCTGGCATGTGGTGTGTGCTGCTCCGGAGGGCCTCGGGAAGCCACCGGCGAAACGCGCCCCCCCCCCCCCCCCGCCCCCGGGCCCTTAGGGTTGTCCACCAATACCCAGAGAATGGAATAGTCTGGGAAGGAAGACCTGACAGGCTGTCTGACGGCCAGAGCCCACCATGGCCCTTCTCTTGTGGATCCTGCAGGCTGGAAAGCAGCGCCCACATGTGGCTCGTGCTTAGGGTTCTTAGAGGATCATGCTTGACTTTCTCTAATAAAATTATTTGTTTTTATTTTACATGCTGCAGGATGAAGTAAGTTCCTATTTTCTGGCTAATGTATAATCCCAAACCTCCTGCAGTGTGTGTCCGGCCCGCATGGGTGTGTGGGTGTGGAGGGTCCACAGCGTGGTTCTCACACCGCGGGCCAGCGAAAGAACTGGGGCAGCCGTGCTCTCTGCTGTTCCTTGTCCACACTAACAGCCAGCCCCTCCTTCCCAGGCTGGCCAGGGCTAGATCACATGGGCCCTGGGGTGCTGCCCAGTCAGGACAAGTTTATATTCACACAGTCTCTCTGAGTCAACTTATGTCAGTTGAGAAAATAATTAATAAACAAATAGGTGACCAGGGTCTGGAGTCAGGGGCCCAGGTCTGCCACCAACTCTGGGCAAGTCACCTTTTCTTTCTGGGCCTCAGTTTTCTTGTCTCACAAGTTGGCAGGTTATTCTTGATGTTTCTAAGATGGCTTTAACCCAGGCCAAGCTGTGGACTCAGTCACACCAAGGGTTAATTCAGTTAAGGTTGTTTGGTGAAGGGTGGGGTCGGGAGGGAGAATTCATTAACCATGTGCATGCACACACCTTTCTGGGAGATGATATCATAGCCCCTTCTTTCCTTAACCCACTTCCACTGTTTCTCAGTGCAGTCGATAAAAGCTGTTAACGTGCTGGGAAACTGGCAAACCTTTGGGGAGGTCAGCGCTTTACTTTGCTCTGTTAGTCCCGCAGCCCGTGCTGCCAGTGAGGGCCCTGATCCCTGGAGACCCGCGTGGTGGGCTAGCTTCCCTGCCCCCCCAGTCATGTGACACCCGGCCCCTGTCGTGTGTGCACCCCATGGTGCGGTCCCCATGGCGGAGGCTTGCTCAGGCCCTGCGGCCAGCTCTCTTGCCCCGCTGGGAGCCAGAAACAGTTTAGGGAAAGCTGGGAACTGGCTCCTGTCTACTTTGGAAGGCTCAGGGACAGCTGGTGAGGCCTCTGGCGACCCCTGCTGGCCGGAGGGGGCTGGAGGCTTAGTGCCCTGGGGGCCGGGGCAGGATGGGGCAGTTCCTGGACGTCTGAGTGCTGGCTGCTCAGACTCTCCTTCTGGAGACTGGGCCTCCACAGGCTGGAGTCCCCGCCTGTGGCAGTGAGGAGGGGGTAGCAGGAGGGTGCCAGGAACCGGAGGTCGGCTAGGGAACAAGGCAGACTGAGGCCGTGGGGCTACATGTCACGAAGTGTGCAGGGCAGGCCACTGGCCAGCTGGCCGGTGTGTTAGACTGATGTGGCCTCAAACAAACGAACTTCCTGTTTCTCTCCCTCGGTGCCTGCTGCCCAGGAATGGTCTGCAGACCTGAATCGAACCCTCAGCCGGAGAGAGAAGAAGAAGGCTGCTGATGGCGTCACCCTGACAGGCATCAACCAGACAGGTGACCAGGCTCTGCAGAACAAGCCCAGCAGGTGGGTGCCGGGGCAGCTTCCGTCCCCTGGGATAGGTCCCCCGGGTCCTCTGTGTGGGCTGGACGCTCCTAGCCCGGATACCTGGGAGACTCCCCAGTGAGGCCTTGCAGGGAACCGCACGGGTGTCGTTCCAGATGATGCTCCTTGGGCGTCCAAATTCCGCTGGGCAGTGGCCTCTCTGGGGAGGATCACTTAATGCTAGAGCTGTGGAAAGATCCAGAGAAGGGAGGCTTTGCCACAAACATGCTTGGGGCCCCAAGTGAGGGCAAGAGGTGATGTCAGGTCCTGGTCATTGTGTGTCCCCAGTAGTACACGCTGGCAGGCGGAGGTCACTGTCAGTGCCGTCCTTTGGGCAGGTTCAGGTATCCCGGCCAGGTTTGTACTTCCCTGTCCTGTATGCAGGTGCCTGATTTGGGAGGGGGGGGGCAGTGCAGGAGATCAAAGTGTCCCCCCTTTCAAGTCACCTCTTTGATGAGAGTGTTGGTTATTTTACTTCTGACTTAATTGTTTGCTGAAACCAAGTTTGGGTAGAAAAAGTGGCACTGAGGTCATTAGACCCTCCTGGAAAGTGTGTGCTAGACGAGGCCTGCCCCCAGGCCTCCGAATCCCAGCAGATAGGTGTTACTCTCCTCTGCAGAACTGAGGCTGCCAGCTGATCCCCCTGGAAGCACTCCCGCCCCGCAGGCTCTGGGCCCAGAGGCTTCCATGCCACAAGTAATAATACAGTTCATGGTTGCCGTTTCCTAGGAGGGTCAGCGCAGGTTCTGGAGGCCTCTCTGGAGCCCCAGGCCCTGGAGCCCCTACCTGGGCTCCCAGGCCAGGCATGGCCAGTGGTCGTTCAGCTGCCATGTCTCCGTCTGGGCAGGTGGGCTTGGTGAAGTGACCAGCGCAGTAAGCACTGTCCCAGGGATGAGGCTAGTACCTGTGTGAGTGGGGCAGGCCTGGGGGGTGGGCACGAGACACCACTGCAGGGGTCGGGGAGGAGGGTCTAGGAGAGTCTAGGCAGGCCAGGGCTGCTGCACAAATTCGGCTTCCTAGCACCAGAAAGAGAAAGGTGCCAGGGAGGGAGGAGGGCCTAGTGGTCTCAGACATGCGGCTCAGGCGTAGGCAGCGGGCAGCCTTGGGTCCCGTGCCCCTCACCTGAAGCCATGAGGCAGTTGCTGGCCACTTGGGGTCCGTGGTAGCATTTGAGGCATTTTCTCTCCTGTCCCCGCTCCTCCCACCCCCAGCTCTGTCTGAGCCGTCCATGCAGCGCTCTGAGTGTCAGCAGCTTGCAGCCCGACTCGGAGGCCCGGAGGTGGTGTGCGCTCCGCAAGCCCTGCCCTGCAACTGAATCCATGGTGTGGTGCCACGGCTCGTAGGGGCCCGTCTTTCTTCTTTACCATCTTGTTCCGCACCTGGCACCTATGGTCACTGCGTCCTGGCTGTCAGTCCGCAGCCTGGGCCCGAGTCAGAGTTGTGCCCAGTCCGTCCCCTCTGGGCCTGGCACACAGTAGGCAGCTGACACGGTTATGCGGATGGATGTTCTCTTTCTGGAGCACGAAAGGGGTCCTAATGTCTTACAAAGGGCTGTTCGGCGGGCCTTGGTGCTGATTTTGGAAGCTCTGGCCCCAGAAGAAGCAGGGAAGAGGCCGCTGGAACCTTTGTAGTCAGCAGGAGGGGACTGCTGTGCTGTGGGGTCTGGGGAGCTCCAGGAGCCTCCCTCCTTCTCTCAGCAGTGGCTCCGAGCCTCCCAGCCTCTGAGCCCCACAGGCCTGCTGCCAGCTCACGGCGTCAGGAGTAGGGGCCAGGTGGGGAGGAGCGGCAAGCCCAGACATCACTTGTGCTCCAGCAGCCTCCTGTCCGCAGCCCGGGTCTCCAGTTCAGGGTAGACTGTATCCAGAGGCAAGGAGGGGGAAGTGGACATGTTCTCTCCTAGACGTTTTAAGTGTGTTTAACCACCAAAATATCACTGTTTTTGCTAAACCGTTCTTTCTGCTCAAACAACATATCTTCCTCTCTGGCAAGGAGCCGATCTGTCCCTTCAGACCCTGGCCCTGTGATCCTGCAGCTGGGAGCACCCAGGACCAGGGTGGGGTACCGAGCTGGGGTCCCCTGAAAGCTCTCTCTCTCCCGGTAGTGACCTTAGTGTCCTGAGCAACCCCGCACGGTCAGCGCAGTCACTGTCCAGCTACAACCCCTTCGAGGATGAGGACGACACGGGGAGCACCGTCAGTGAGAAGGAGGACATTAAGGCCAAAAAGTTGGTGAACAAACGTTTCCCTCTGGTTGCCACCTCGCTCGCTCTCTCTCTCTCTCTCCTCTCTCTCTGTCCAGGCTCTCGCCCCCTTGGCACTCAAAGCAATGCATGAGGCCTGCAGGAGGTGGCCCAGCTGCCAGCTGGTGGACAGTCTCTGGCTTCTCGATTTCTCAGTTGGGGGGGAGGGGGCACCCATTAACAATCTCTGGTTGCTTTTTCTCTGTCCTCCGTTAACCCTCGCCGAGGCCCTGGCACACCACCGCAGGAAGACGGGCATGCTGGGTGGCCCTGCGGGGAGGCTGACTGCGCTGTGATGCTGAGGGGCAGTGCTCCTGCGGAAGGGGGCCCCCGCCCAGCCCCAGGGCTGCCGGCTCCAGGCAGGGCCTCGTGCCTCTGCCAGCCCCGTGCTCAGGGCCCTCCGGGGCCACCCTTTCTTGCAGCGTGAGCAGCTACGAGAAGACCCAGAGCTACCCCACTGACTGGTCAGATGATGAATCGAACAACCCGTTCTCCTCCACGGATGCCAATGGGGACTCAAACCCATTTGACGAGGATGCCACCTCGGGGACAGAAGTGCGGGTCCGGGCCCTTTACGACTATGAAGGGCAGGAGCATGATGAGCTGAGCTTCAAGGCGGGTAGGTGGGCTCCCTGGCTGGCATCTGGGGTGAATGCTTCCAACCTGCTGGGGGGAAGGTTTGGGGTTTTTTTCTTTTTTAAGTCTGGAAAATTCCTGCTAGTTCCATTTATGGGTTCTTCCCCCACATTTCAAAAGCAACAGATGCTCCGTGCCAAACCTTAGAAGGTGCCCTGGTGCTTTTGCCCAAGGTGCCACCCCTAGCAGGACTGAGGGCTGGGCACAGCAGGGCGCTGGGGCAGGAGATGCTGGTCACCGGCACCAGCCAGGTTTCCCAGGTGCTCCCTGGAAGCAACCAGCCTTGCGGGTCCCCAAGGGAAGGCTTTCTCCAGAGACCCCCAGCTGGCAGAGGGGCCCTTGGTGAGTCACCTGGGCCGCTGGAGCCTCGTGTTAGGGCCGTGCCTTTTGAACTTCCTCCCTGTAGGCACGTTGTGTACATTCTACCACCAGCACACCTTTGTTGCCAGTACCCAGAACTTCTGTTTTACAGAACACTCTGGACCCAGATTATGGGAACTCTGTGCACACAGATTTTCTAGCCTTTGTCTTTTTTTTTTTCTTTTTTCTTTTTTTAAACGCTGGTTGCAATTTGCCAAAATGACTTTCAACCCTCAGTTTGAAAACACTCTCAGAGCCTGTCAGAGGAAGCTCAAGTGGCCTGGTGCCAAAGTGGGCCCACAGAGAGCCAAGTTCTTTCCTTCTGCCTTGGCCCCTCCTCGAAGTCACCCCAGATCCACTATCCACCCCTCAAACCAGGAGGCCGGGCCAGAACTCAACCAGCGCAGGCTGAAAGTGTGCTCCTCCACTCAGGCCGCACCTCTGGGCAGCTCCCCGCGTCCATCTGGCTGTGGGGCAGAGGGCCGTGTCCGTGCTCGTCGGCCCCCTTGCCCCTGTGCTCAGCGGGCCGGGCAGATGGCCCCAGACACTCAAGCCCAGGCTTGGTCACCAGGCGTCCCTGGCCGGTTGTAGAAAGTTCTTATGCATTTCTTATGCACCTGCACACATCTTTGTCCAGTTTTCTGACCTCTCGGGGTCATTTGCCCCCTTCTTTGTCTGTTGATTTAGTCATTATAATTTCTAATTCCTTTGCTGTCTCATCTGTTGGATTTGTCAGCAATTTTATGGACATAAATGATTCCTTCTGCTCTGAGTGAATTTTTTTTTTAAAGATTTTATTTATTTATTTGACAGAGAGAGAGCACAAGTAGGCAAAGTGGTAGGCAGAGGGAGAGGGAGAAGCAGGCTCCCCGCTGAGCAGGGAGCCCGATGCGGGGCTCGATCCCAGGACCCCGGGATCACGACCTGAGCCGAAGGCAGATGCTTAGACTGAGCCACCCAGGCGCCCCTGCTCTGAGTGAATTATTAAAAGCAGTCTGACTGAAACCAATGTTTTAAATCACTGGTTCACGTTTTTACAGCTAGAAAGCTTCTCTGTTCACTAGGTCTGTTTTGTCCATTATCTTTACTGCGCTCTTCGCCCCGGCCAGCGCTGCTTTCTTCTCTCCGTAGCTCTGGTGCCCCCCACTCCTCTGGGTCTCGGGCACCTGTGGAGCCTTTCCCTGGGGCCCTTTCCAGCCCGTGTGAGCATCACAGAGCTGGTCTAGCCGTGCACCTGCGAGCCTGGCTGTGTGCAAGGGCGCGAAGAGAGAAACGCCAGTTGTCCAGGGGCCCACAGGGGGCAGGAAGGACAGGAGAAGTTGGAGCTCCCCCCCCAACTTTTTTTTTTAAGATTTTATTTATTTGATAGAGAGCGCACAAGCAGGGCAAGCAGCAGAGGGAGAAGCAGGCCCCTCTGAGCAAGGAGGCTGACGTGGGGCTCAACCCCAGGACCCTGAGATCATGACCTGAGTCGAAGGCAGATGCCTAACTGACTGAGCCACCCAGGCGCCCCTGAGCTTTACCCCTCTTGGCGCTCACTTCCGCCCCCCGTGTTCACTGCTGACGTTGCTGAGTTAGATTTGCATGGGGCTGGTGCTGCGGGAGTGGCCCAATGGCAGGAGGAGAAGCCATCCCTCACATGGGAGTGACCGCAGCTCTCCTAACCGGTGGCTCACTGCCTGCTGGGCACCACCCGGCTCCTTCCCTGCTCCAACACTGAGTCCTCCCAGCACCCGGTCGGCGGTGGAGGAAACCAGGCCCCGGGGCAGGGCGCCTTGCCCACGAGCCCCAGCCCTGCGAACCGGTCCCACAGGCACCTTCGTCACTGTCGCTGCTGCACGAAGCGGAGGCAGGGAAATGCCGAAGCAGGGCATAATTGCCTGGGGAAGAAAGTGCAGCTAAGCCTGCAAAGGGAACCCGAGAAGTACAAAGCTTCAAGCTGAACAAAAGGCAAAAGCTGTCCTGGGGCTAAGTCTTCCACCCCTTCCCTGCTCCCGAGAGGGCCTGAGCTACAGGGTTGCCACAGTGCCCCTGCAGACGGTCCCGGGCCAGAGCCCCAGAGCGCTGGACTGTTCTGTCCGCTCCGAGTGGGAGATGCCCGACCCGGACCTTCCAACACCACGGCCCTGACCACACCTTTGGTCTCCGTCCCCTGTCTGTCTCCTTGAAGGACCAGGGCTCCATCTGTCCCTCCTCATCAGGGTTCCTCCTCCACTACCTGGGCCCGGCCTGAAGTCGGGGTTCCTTCATGTCTGAACAGATGAGATGAGTCAAACCACAGTAACACACAGAGCCATGGGGAGATTCCAGAACTCTGCCGATGGCTTCCGTCTCACTGTGTTGAGAGGGGCTGATTTCTTTAAGTCAGAGGATAAATGCCCTGAGCTGGGGTCCCTACCCCTCCCACAGCCTACTCTGGACACAGATTGAATGAACACACCCGGTCAGCAATTTTATGGACATAAATGCAGGACTGAGGGCTGGGCACAGCAGAGGAATAAGTGCTGGAGGAGAGAGATCTAAGATCAAGAGGGAAGGAGGGGGACAGCAGGAGAGGGCGGTGACGGGGGAGGCATGGGCCCTCTGAAAGCTTTCCTCTGACCTGGCCTGGAACAGTCGGGAAGCACAGGGCCTGTGGCATTGAATTCTGCAGTCTCTGTGGGAGCTGCTTGCTTTCGGGTCCTTGTGCGAACGAGATGGCGGTCTTGAGACCTCTTGGGGGCCCCTACGGCTGGCTAAAAGAGCAGCTAAAATGCAACTTAGAGAAATAACCACGTCTGGCCCAAGAGAATGCCTGCTCCCCCCACCCAACTTAGAGGCCCTCTGTGGGCCAGGGGTGGGGGCTGAGCTGCCAGGGCACTCTGACCGGGTGGTGGGTGGTCCGTGTGTCACCCGCCTGCTCACCAGGACTGCTTGCTTCTTGTCTTGAAGGGGACGAGCTGACCAAGATAGAGGACGAGGATGAACAGGGCTGGTGCAAGGGACGCTTGGACAACGGGCAGGTCGGCCTGTACCCAGCCAATTACGTCGAGGCGATCCAGTGACGGGCCAGCCGGCTGGCTGGCGGCGAGTGGAGGCGGGGGTCCCGGGAGCTCCGTTGGCCGTCGGCCCTGGACAGCGGCAGCCCGGCGGCAGTCGGCTGTGTGAGCGTCCGCTCCTTTTCCTGCAAGACGTGCTGGCTCCATTGCTCTTGGCTTCCTGGTGTCTCTCAGAGGCAGACGAGCTGGTCGTTTCATCTGGGACTCAGCACCTTTCCGCGCGCCGTGCAGACGGAGAGGTCTGAGCGCCGGAAGACAGTACAACAGGACTCGCCCCGTACCCCCATCCTGCTCGCTCTGCGTGTCGGCTTATCATGGATCTGTCTGTTCTTGACCTTGTCTTTCCTCCTCTCCTCTGAAGCAATGGTGGGTTCCATTGATTCTTGTTCCGCTGATTACTTCCTCTGACGCGTCCCATCACCCGCAACTTAAATGAACAAACTTACATGCTATTTTCTGAGTGAAGACGTTGAGGTTTTTAATTTAAAGGCTGTGTACAGTTATACTTTTTTATATACCTGTTCTTCCATTCATTTATACTTAAATTATGGCACAGATTGATACACACCGGTCTTGAGGAAATCTCTCTCTCCGCGCTGGGCCTGGGGCAAGCCTCGAGAGCCGCAGTTCCCTGAGACACGCGGTGCTTGAGGCCCGAGAGGGTGGTGGAAAGGTGGGAACGCGTCCGGCTGGGTGTCTGGTGTGAATGCCCTGTGCATTTGGGGCATCCGCCATGAGTTCCGGAAATAACCTTACGTAGTACTCCAGGTGTCCCCGTATTTAAAAACTATTTTCATTCTATTTGTGTTTAAAACTTTATTCTTGCAAATTAACAATTTTATCAGTGATTTGAAAGGTTACAAAGTAAGAAGACTAACTTCTCAAGCACACGCGTCTGTAGATTAAGATGCTTTCTATTAGACTGTCATGTCTTGGTGTATGTCTGTATATATTATTTGATATTCAGAGAATCTAAAGAGTTTGTCTACTGTTTCAGTGAGATTTAACGGCTTTTGACAGTGGGTTTAATTTGTAAACTGCTTGAAGACTGTGACATTCGGGCACAGGCCTGGCTGGTCGGCTGGGCCTCCTCTGGGCTCCAGGCACGGACCTGGGCCTCTCTGGAGCGGGGACAGCTGTGGGGACGCCTGTCCTCGCTGGACAGCTGTGGGTCCACCTTCCCACCAGCCTTAGTCCTTTCCGTAGCAGAACACTGTAAAACCTCCCGTGTCTTTCCAGCAGCTGCAGATTCCAGCCCTCCCGGTCCCTCGCGAGCACACGAAAGTTGGGTCTCACCCCAGAGCACCGGGGTCTCTGAGCGGCCTTAGTCATCGGGAGCAGATGTGCTGGGGCAGGAACTACACTGTAATCACAGGGCGGGGGAGGGAGGGAAGGCGGGAAAACCTTTATTTTGTGTAACTCAGACACCAGTGGAATGGCCGCCGCCATCACAAGCTATGCATTTTCTCCATGTTTCCAGTGAGCTTGATGTCTTGCTTGGAAAGTGGATGTGCGTCTGCGTTCGTCATGAAAACTTACCAGCAGAAATCCTCATTCCTTTGCTACAGATTGACCAAAAATTGTCAAGTCTTGTCAGTTAGGAGTTTCTTTAAATGTATAGTATTTTAGAAAAAAAAAAAATCAATAAACAGTTGATCTCATGAGTGTCGCTGTCCCCGAGCTGTGCGTCCCTCACGCTCATGTCCGCTGGTGGCCGTGTCTCCGGCAGCGTCTTCCATCCCTGGAGCTGGGCGAGATCCCGGGCGCACCGCCGCTGCCCGAAGGGCCCTGCGCCCTGCCAGTCCGGAGGTGGGGGATGTGAGGCGCCCGAGCCCCTCCAGAGGCCCCTCTCCCCGAAACCCGCTCCACCGTGGCCCGGGCTGCCCCGGTGTAGACGCTGCCGCCTCCTCCCCCACCCCCCCCCCCCCCCCCCCCCCCCCCCCCCCCCCC